>NC_064922.1:533212855-533530355 GCF_023897955.1 Schistocerca gregaria
AGCGCAGGCAGGAATTTTCGGTGAAAATAATGTTCACTACCCGCAGCGTTTTAAATTTTAACGATGCTGTGTTTAGTTCATTTAAAATAACACTTAAGAAATCTTAACTCCGTCCGAAAAGGCCATGAAGGTGCAAAGACACCGACCGGTCTCCGTGTCATCCTCAGCCCACAGACGACATTGTGTGCGGATATGGAGTGGCATGTGGTCAGCACACCGCTATCCATGCCGTACGTCCGTTTTCGAGGCCGGAGCTGTTACTTCTTAATCAAGTAGCTCCTCAGTTTGCCTCACATAGGCTGAGAAAATAACACTTATCACAGTTAATAACTGTTCATCACTGAGACAATGTTCATCTGAAAGAGGGCAAAGATGAAACCGGACAGTTTATCATGTTTGGGTAGAATTTCGGAAAAATCATGGAAAAGCAATTAAAATCAATTTAACGCAACTCTAAAGGAAAAGCTCCACAATTGCGAAATAAGTTAATCCCGCGTGCTGATCTCCCTCAGATATAAGCCCAGTAAAGTTTTTAAGTTCAGACAACATCGCCTATAGCGAAGCTTTCAAAATATACACGTTGAAAATAGTTCAGAGTATTCGACTGACGACATACCAGAATTTCACAAGTCCACGATTCACTCAAAATGCGACCTACTGCAAAATAAACGTACTGTCTGTTTCATATCTCAAACCCGACTGCCACATGAACCAAATATTAACTGTCTTAAGAGCAATTACAGTTGCTGCTATTTATCTCCCCCGTCTTGACGTGAGACATATGTACACACTTCCGACTTACGGAACATACCTAAAAACTATAAATTTAGTGTTAAATACATGTATCAGATATGAATTCACACGTAAGTTTCCACAACTTTCTATCACTGTTCTTAGTTTTCCTCTAACTTCCAGATTAACTAGTTCGCTCACAAATAATGATTTTATCCAAGGAAACAATACTTTGCATTGTTATGTTACTAATAAATAACAATAAAACCTAAGTATGAACATATATCCCTCATATCTAGTAACACTACTTGACAATTGCTAAGTTACAGTGACATTGTTGGACATGAATAATCTCAGTCAATGACGGGCGATATTAAACACAGAACATAACGAAGCAGAAAAGGACTGGAATATTTATAACCAAAAATGATACAGATTTCCCCAGTAGGGGAAGAAACATAACAGATTTCCGATTTGACACACCTCACACTCAACATAAATGTCGACATTGGACTCTCACTAATTAATTTGCTCTCCGGAGGCATTAATGCACATTTTGCACTTGTTGTACATGCAGCATACAAAACTGACTCTTTGAGGATATTGCTCCACTGGCAGTTTTCAGTTCTTACACTGTTTGGGGAGGGGGAGTTCGTTGAGAAACACGTCTGCCGAGAGCATACCAGGAATGCTCTATAGGCCTTATGTCTAGGGGATACGCAAGCCATTCCATACGTTCTGCACCTCCACGTTCCAGTGTGCCCAACACTCCAGTGGTCCGATATTGGTGGGTACAGCCGTCCATAAACAGAAACTTGGAATTTACCGCACCCCTACACAGACTGATATGATCCAGAGTGATCTCTGCAATATGGCTGTGCTGCAGATGTACATCGCTCAAATACACGCAAGTGACAAAAGTCATGGGATACCTCCTGATATCGTGTTGGGCCTCTTTTTTTCCTGGCGTAGTGCAGCAACTGAACTCCCCAAGTCCCACAAGTCCCTGCAGAAAATGAGCCATGGTGCTTCTGTAGCAGTCCATAATTGCGAAAGTGTTCCCGATGCAGGATTCTGCGCATGAACGGATCTCTAAAGTATGTTCAATATCGGGTGATCTGGATAACAAAGTCATTAGCTCGAACTGTCGAGAATGATCTTTAGACCAATCGCGAATGATTGTGGCCCAGTGACTAGACGCGTTGTCATCCATTAAATTTCCATTGTTATTTGCGAGCATGAAGTCAGTGAATGGCTTCAAATGGTTTCTTAGTAGCCGAGCATACACTCTTCAGGTCAACGATCGGTTTAGTTGACCAGACGACCCACTCCATTCCACGTAAACGCAGCCCATACCATTATGATGCCACCAATATCTTGCACAGTGCCTTGTTGATAACTTTGATCTACTGATTCGTGGGATCGGCACCACACTCAGAAGCTACCCTCAGCTCTTACCACCTGAAAAACAGGCCACGGTTTTCCAGTCGTCTGCGGTCCAGCTGAGATGGTCAAGTGTCCACGAGAGGCGCTGCAAGCGATGTCGTGCTGTTAGAAAAGGCACTCACATCAGACGTCTGCTGCCATTACATATTAAAGCCCACTGTAGATTAGATTAGATTAATAATTGTTCCATAGATCATGAATACGACACTTCGTAATGATGTGGAACGTGTCAGGTTAATGAAAGATGTCTGTACAAGATATTACATTACACAAAATATTGCATGACACTAATGCTTAAGTTAGTTTTTTTCCCTCCCTTAATTTATATCTAAAAATTCAGCCAATGAGTAGAAGGAGTAGTCATCTAGAAATTCTTTTAATTTATTTTTATATGTTGGTTGACTGTCTGTCAGGCTTTTGATGCTGTTTGGTAGGTGACCAAAGACTTTTGTGGCAGCATAATTTACCCCCTTCTGTGCCAAAGTCAGATTTAACCCTGCATAGTGAAGATCATCCTTTCTCCTGGTGTTATGGCTATGCACACTGCTATTACTTTTGAACTGGGCTGGATTATTAACAACAAATTTCATAAGTGCATATATATATATATATATACTGTGAGGTTACTTTGAGGATCCCTAGATCCTTAAATAGATGTCTGCAGGATGACTGTGGGTGGGCTCCAGCAATTATTCTGATTACACGTTTTTGTGCAATGAATACTTTTCTACTCAACGATGAATTACCTCAGAATATGATACCATACGAAAGCAGTGAATGAAAGTAGGCATAGTAAGCTAATTTACTGAGATTCTTATCACCAAAATTTGCAATAGCCCTAATAGCATACGTAGCCGAACTCAGATGTTTCAGCAGACCATCATGTGTTGCTTCCAGTTTAACCTCTCATCAATGGACACACCTAAAAATTTTGAAAATTCTGCCTTAGCTACAGACTTCCGTTCAAAGTCTATATTTATTATTGGAGTTGTGCCATTTACTGTATGGAACTGTATATACTGTGTTTTATCAAAATTTAAAGAGTCCGTTTACTGAGAACCACTTAATAATTTTGTGAAAATCATCATTTACAATTACATCACTTAGTTCTTGGTTTCTGGATGTTATTACTATACTTGTATCATCAGCAAAAAGAACTAACTTTGCATCTTCATCAATATGGAATAGTAAGTCATTAATGTATATCAAGAACAGTAAAGGACCTAAGACTGAACCCTGTGGGACCCCATACTTGATAGCCCCCCCCCCTCCCCAATTTGAGGAATCAGCTGTTGTATTAACATTACATGAACCACTTATTTCAACTCTCTGCATTCTTCAAGTGTGAATTAAACCATTTGTGCAAATCATAATGATTTAGCTTATCTAAAAGAATTCCATGATTTACACAGTCAAAGGCCTTTGAGAGATCACAAATAATACCAATGTGTGATGTCCGGTTATTCAGAACATTTAATATTTGATCAGTGAAAGCGTATATAGCATTTTCTGTTGAAAAGCCTTTCTGAAAACCAAACTGACATTTTGTTAGTACTTTATTTTTACATATATGGGAGGCTACTCTTGAATACATTACTTTCTCAAAAATTTTTGATGGAGCTGTCAGAAGAGAGATTGGGCGATAGTTGTTGACATCCGACGTATCCCCCTTTTTATGCAATGGTTTTACAATGGCATATTTCAGTCAATTGGGGAAAACACCCTGCTCCAAAGAGGTATTACATACGTGGCTGAGAATCCCACTTATCTGTGGGGAACAAGCTTTAAGTATCTTGCTGGAAATGCCATCAATTCCGTAAGAGCTTTTACTTTTCAGTGAGTTTATTATTTTACTGGTTTCAGAGTGAGAGGTTCGTGAAAATACAGTTGTTTCAAACTGCACAGGTATGGCCTCTTATATTAGAAGCCTTGCCTCTTCTAGTGAAGATCTAGATCCTACTTTCTCCACAACATCTAAAAAATTATTATTGAAAATATTTCCAATTTCAGATTGTTTGTTAGTACACTTGTCATTCAGTTTTATGCCACTAAAGTCTTCCTGTGCTCTTGGTTGCCCTGTTTCCCTTTCAATAATATTCCAAATTGCTTTAATTTTATTATCAGAGTTACTGATCTCAGACATGATACACATGCTTCTGGACTTTTTAATAACTTTTCTTAGTACCGCACAATAGTTTTTAAAATATTGAACAATTTCGGGGGCAGTACTCCCTCTTGCTGTTAGATACAGTTCTCTTTTGCGGTTGCAAGATATTCTTATTCCTTTAGTTAGCCAAGGTTTTTTATATGTTTTCTTGGAATTATGTTTCACTGTTTTCTTGGGAAAACAATTTTCAAATACCCTGTCTTAATGGAATTTTCGGTTGTTCCGTAGAAATTTGCAGTTGTTCTATACGAAGTATCACTTATTCCTTACCATTTGTCAATCAGTGTAGCAATACTACCGCTACTTTCAATGTTTCATATCATATTTATTGAAAATTCATGTTTATATGCGCAGAATGTACATTCGGGCCTGTAATTCAAATTGGATCATGTTTATAAAAGTTCTGCTGTAATAAAACCATAGTGCTCAATGAGACCTACCAGTAGATACTCCACTTGTAAAAATCGCTTAAGGTGTTTTTAAATATTACTTTTTAAAATTCACCCTATACATAACATACGATCGATACATTGTATCATAGGAGCATGTTGATCCTCGCACTTGTTATAATTTTGTCTTTGTAACTATGTTACTGGCTTCTCTGTCACTAGTTGGTTGCAGGTTTCACTATATTTAGTCTTGTCTGATGTTTGTTATGGACAGCCAATTCGTCCATGGCAGTTACCCGCTAACGGTTTCACATCAACGGCCAGATTTTCCCTACCACGTGGCCAGATCCTGCGTTTACCTGACCAGATGTCTAAAATTCTCATACTCAGAGCGTATGCCAAACACAGCACCTCAAAGAGTTCTGCCAGCTATTGATGAGACAGCGGAACTCGTGGAGGCCCAGTTCGGTTTCCACGCCTATCTGTGTGTCAAAGCCGGCCGGTGTGACCGAGCGGTTCTAGGCGCATCAGTCTGGAACGGCGTGACCGCTATGGTCGCAGGTTCGAATCCTGCCTCGGGCATGGGTGTGTGAGATGTCCTTAAGTCAGTTAGGTTCTAGGGGACTGATGACCTCAGATATTACGTCCCATAGTGCTCGGAGCCATTTCAACCATTTTGTGTGTCAAAACACTCGCCGGCACATGTAGCACAGAAGTCAAATATCAATTTCACAAAGCAAATTTACGCAACTTTAAAGAATTTTCAAGAAAATCGACTCTGAAGTCTTGCAACTGCCTTTAATATCTTAATGGAAGTTCACGTTTTCGACAGGCTCGATTCCAAGCTAACGCTACTGTTTAAATAAATGTGCATATTTTATGACCATTTCCGTACAATACATTAAGGAAGAAAGATATGAGGGACTGTATACAATGATGAGATTTTGGAGAAGACAGAGCGTTTGAAAATCTTTGTGCTTGTGTGCACGCACCAAGGATAACTGAGCGTAAGTTGGTGAAACATAATCAAAAAGTTCGTAAGAAGAAAGCGTTTGTCACCAAGTTCTAAGAGACGTGAAATTTATTTTAAAATACGTTACAGGATAAAATCGCTATTATCAACAAACGAAAATACAAGCTTTCGAAAACTTTGCTTCTTTATTTGGAAAGGTAAAACAGCTTGAAATTTTTGTAGTGCACGGAGAGGTACTGAAGCCTTATCGCAGTGTAGTTATGTGCTCAGCCCAGCTTAGGTTTCCATCTGTTTTTATCCATAGACTCTTTGCTGAGGAGAAGAGTTTACACTAGTTTGTAGTAGATGGTGGAGATTCCAAACAGTCGAGGCTAGCGAACGTGGAATGACCAACCAGGACCGCTTGAGGTGTGGAGGATTGTGAACGCCTCTAACCCTCAGTAGTAGATCTGCTGGAACGTCGCTTGTCGGGCGGTTCGCCGGTTATAGTGTACTGTTCTGGACAAGCTGTTTTAACTGAATGTCGTTGACAGCTACCTCGCCGCAGATTACAGCGGCCTAATTGAGGTACAGGAGGATGTTTGCTGACTTAAGGATTTAGTAATAATTATTTACATTCAACTACTTTAATTGTTCTCGATACAATGGAACTGCTAGTTTCGAGGGATAGTGCTCACATCACCAGGTAGTTGATACTCTGTTTGTAGCATTCATTACATTAAATAAAAAAGTCATTGTAATCTGGGTCTTACATAAAATCGTCCACATTACACGCCGCAATCATGAAGCAGACTGTCCTTTTCTTCAGTTGTACAGCAGTGGGGAAGCAAGAGTCCCCACTTGAGCTTCTCCTGGAGTCCGCAGTTAGCTGTGATTTGCTATTCCCGAAATACAACTGTATATTCACTGCTTCTGTTTGTATTTCAGAAGATGTTATTTGGCACACACTCTTGCTGTAACTTCAGTGAAATATTAAACACTTACAACTGCTCGTTTGCATTAACTTTTGTTTTATTTTATTTGCGCGTCCCAGGGTCAACAACGTGATGACATAAAATGTTGTTAAAGTAGTTGAATGCAAATAATAAAATTAAAACAACCTTTATCTCACTTAAGAAAACGGATAATGTAAAGACAGCCAAATGAAATCGAAACAGATGGAAAAAGTAAGCAAATTGTTTTTTATTTCAAAACTAACCGCCATAACTAGAGGTCTGCGCGGATGCGGATATCCGCGGATATATCCGCGGTATTTGTTACTTGGCGGATAAAATCACAACCGGCGCGGATATCCGCGGGTTACCTGCGGATAATGAGCAAGACATCTACCCAGTACCTATGTTAGTTGAAAACTTCAAGTCTGTTGACATTCTTAGAATCTTGCAGGGCCCGGGTAGAGCGGATGTCTGTTGTCCTCAGCTGTACCCAAGAGACTTGCGCCTAATCCGTTTCCGCGACCGTGTCTTTTGTGTGGTCTGTGAAGTGCTCTCTAGGTGGTAAACGTACCCACTGTCTACCATCAGATGGATAGAGCGACTGCCATGTAAGCTGGAGATCCCGGGTTCGAGTCCCGGTCGGGGCACAAATTTTCTCTGTCACCGTTGGCGTATGTCAACGCAACCCCTGTAAGCAACTAAGGGTGTTCATTTCATTGTAATTTCATTCTAACGAGCTGCATGGTCACCGATGGTATCTGTTCTTTCGGACATGTCTTCAGGGCTCCAAAAATAGGGAAATCGTACTATAGATCAGGACGGTATGAGTGATACGTAAAGGCTTTCAAGCGAAACTTCTGCAGCGTAGTCGAAACAGCTTTGGCAACGTGTGGGCTGACATTATCCCGTAACAGAATGAGAGAATGATGCCATCCTTCAAGATTTTTGGGCGTCTGGACTTCACGACGTGCATCAGTTTTCGCTAAGTCATCACTTACCGCTGTGCGTCAGTTGTGGCGCCTCGTTCAACAAAAAAATGAGCAGCGAGCTCTTGCTGTAAAAATAAAAATAATTAGCTTCTTCGGAGCTAGTATGCCTGTTATTTCGATTACGCTGTGGGAGTTTCGCTGTTTACAGTTCCTATTTCTCTCCATGCGGATTCCATATTTTTGGAGCCTTGAAGAAATATACTTGTGCCTGTCGATGTTCTTCGGACGAAGACGTGCAAGTCTGGGTACAGCCAGAGTTCTGTAGGTAGCCGCAATTATTTTTCCATGAAGGCATTGATTGTTTTCTCTCATAGTGATGGCGATTACGTTTGAAATAATGAACCGTTTTTTGATCCATCTGTCTTTTTCACTTGACTGCTCATTATGATAAAGACATACTGATTTATTCGACTTCTTACTTTAGCATCGCGACTAAAGAGGTAAATTTAGGCAGCACTACTCAAATTGATTTTCGTCTCACCTTACAGATAAAACTTCTGAAACGTCCATAAACTGCCCAATCGGTTGAAATGGCTCTGAGCACTATGGGACTTAACATCTATGGTCATCAGTTCCCTAGAAATTAGAACTACTTAAACCTAACTAAACTAAGGACATCACACAACAGCCAGTCATCACGAGGCAGAGAAAATCCCTGACCCCGCCGGGAATCGAACCCGGGAACCCGTGCGCGGGAAGTGAGAACGATACCGCACGACCACGAGCTGCGGACTGTCCAACCGGTACATAAAGCACTTACTTCTAGGTCTCTGCACCTCGTCGCTTTCAAATTTACAGTTTATTGTTACTTACTGTATCACATTTCTGCAGCTCAAAGTAGTAAGTAACAAGCATTTGTGCCGAGTGAAGTCATCAGAGAGGGTTGATAGTTTGCAATGCTTTTAATTCGTGTCATTATTATTTGATACGTCTGGCTTCACTGTTCAAGTAAGCACAAAAAACGTGACAGAAATCGTACAAACCCTTATTGTAAACGTCCACGCAAGCTTTCACTTCCTGCTCCCTTGTTTGTCAAGGGTGAAGCAGTGCGTAGAAAATCATATCCCCCAAAGCCACTGCTACAAGCTCCCAACTCTCTGGGAGTGGGAAATACAAAGGTTGCCCGCACGGTCTGTGGGAGGTCATTTATTCCCTACTCAAAGGGGGGCTGACGCTCCAGATTAATGAACTGAATTCTGGGGGGCATCGATAAAACGTGTGTAAGCGTACCCTCCGAAATCATGACAGGTGAACTTCTAAATATTAAATGAAACAAGAAATATGACTTAGATTTATTGCTTTAAGGTGAATAATAAACAGTAACAGTCTGTGGCGACATTAACAAAATAAAATCATAGACAAACAACTGAATAGCTGCCTGTGGAAATTTTACTGTAATAGCCTTGGCATCTCTGACTGAAGGATCAAGGGAAAAAGCTAATAATCTAACAAGAAATTTACTTATAATCGCGGAATGCCTAGTGCTGAAGTAAGGTTAATGGAAGTAACTCTTACTACAGGGAGAGAAAGCGTCTGACCAGTGAGCGCAGATGAAAGCGAACTGTTCATCGCAGGCCAAATGTAAATCGCCAGAGTGAAGCTTGAAATGCTCTCATTACGAAAACGTGACTGTAATTTCCCCTTGCCTCGTCTAACGTCTGCGGCACGATCTCACTGTAGTACTGCGAATGCTGCTTCAAGTGGCTGTAGAATCGATCATTGGTGGAACCAACGACCCTCGGCAGCGGCTAAATCCAAATTAGCCCAAAATGTTTCCAAGTCCCGAATGCATCAGTTCAGGAGGCTCCGCAGATGCTCTCGTCTTAGAACTCTGCTTTCCACTTTGATTTACAATCGAATGTAAAGAGGATATCTTTTACTGTCGCATTTTCCGGCTCTCGCAGTATTTAGCTTGCTACGATCCAACCTTCTGATCACCAACCGACCAAGCTGCTTATTACAAAACCTCGTGTCAATTCCCGCACTGGTCAACGAGTGATTTGGGTCCTACGACACTCCACAGAAAAAACTCATTTAACTCTGTTTGTGTCCTTCTCCGGGCAATGACTTTCTCTGCCCCGTCACCATCAGATATCTCTAAATATCTCTATCTTAGTTTGTTTATGTTAACCAATAGGGGCAGATTTCTCGTCAATGAATATTGTTTTCCAATAAAGTTAGAACGTTCAGAGTTCTCCCACAACTTCAAAGGTATAGGACCAAGCGTTCTCTATACATACTGAGATATTTACGCTACTGGCCATTAAAATTGCTACACCACGAAGATGACGTGCTACAGAGGCGAAATTTAACCGACAGGAAGAAGATGCTGTGATATGCAAATGATTTGCTTTTCAGAGCAATCACACAAGGTTGGCGACACCTACAACGTGCTGACATGAGGAAAGTTTCCTACCGATTTCTAATACACAAACAGCAGTTGCCTGGTGAAACGTTGTTGTGATACCTTGTGTAAGGAAGAGGAATGCGTACCATCACGTTTCCAACTATGATAAAGGTCGGATTGTTGCCTATAGTGATTGCGGTTTATCGTATCGTGACATTGCTGCTCCCGTTGGTCGAGATCCAATGATTGTTAGAAGAAAATGGAATCGGTGGGTTCAGGAGGGTAATGCGGAACCCCGTGCTGGATCCCAACGGCCTCGTATCACTAGCAGTCGACATGACAGGCATCTTATCCGCGTGGCTGTAACGTATCGTGCAGCCACGTCTCGATCCCTGAGTCAACATATGGGGACGTTTGCAAGACAACAACCATCTGCACGAACAGTTCGACGACGTTTGCAGCAGCATGGACTATCATTTCGGATATCATGGCTCCGGTTACCCTTGACGGTGCATCACAGACAGGAGCGCCTGCAATGGTGTACTCAACGGCGAACCTGGGTGCACGAATGGCAAAACATTTTTTCGGGTGAATCCAGGTTCTGTTTACAGCATCATGATGGTCGAATCCGTGTTTGGCGACATCGCGGTGAACGCACATTGGAAGCGTGTATTCGTCATCGCCATACTGGCGTATTACCCGGCGTGATGGTATGGAGTGCCATTGGTTACACGTCTCTGTCACCTCTTGACCGCATTGACGGCACTTTGAACAGTGGACGTTACATTTCAGGTGTATTACGACCCGTGGCTCTATCCTTTATTCGATCCCTGCGAACCCTACATTTCAGCAGGATAATGCACGACCGCATGTTGCAGGCCCTGTACGGGCCTTTCTGCATACAGAAAATGTTCGACTGCTGCCCTGGCCCGCACATTCTCCAGATCTCTCACCAATTGAAAACGTCTGGTCAATGGTTGCCGAGAAACTGGCTCGTCACAATACGCCAGTCACTACTGTTGATGAACTTTGGTATCGTGTTGAAGCTGCATGAGCAGCTGTACCTGTACACGGCATTCAAGCTCTGTTTGACTCTATGCCCAGGCGTATCAAGGCCGTTATTACGCCCACAGGTGGTTGTTCTGGGAACTGATTTCTGTGGATCTATGCACCCAAACTGCGTGAAAATGTAATCACATGTCAGTTCTAGTATAATATATTTGTCCAATGAATACCAGTTTGTCATCTGCATTTCTTCTTGGCGTATCAATTTTAATGGTCAGTAGTGTATGTTTGGTTTTCTGTGCTTCTGTTGGGATATGGCCGGCTGTTTGTTCCAGCTGAAGAAAGTGAGTTCTCACTTCATTCCTGGTTGCAAGACGTTTTCACCAGCCGTTTGCTACAGAAGATGCTGTCTACATTTGTGTACAATCGAAGGTCTTACTGTGACACCTCTGCAAGACAATAGTCTCTGTCCAGTGGTCAGGGACCCCTTCGGCCTTTCCAAGAACTTGACTCTGGGGTGCCACTCTTTGATTGTTTCAGCCAGTGAGTGTTTCTGCCCATCGCCTTGTGGTGCTTTCAACATTCCCCGCTGCTTCATGACACGCAAATGCGAATTAAAAGTAAGAGAACAGCGAGACTGCATTAGTTACCAGCTTAAAATCACTAGAACTGTACTATTTCAATTTTATCTCTGCAAGTAAAGTATTCCGATTAAATGAGGTTTTATTACTGATCTGCATATATGGCGAGACTGTTTAAGAAAAACTGCTCCATTACAGGTCGTAGCATCGACTTCTACAGGATGTTCCTGTAACGATGAAGTAAATTTCAGAAGTGGATAAAGGCGGGATGGTTCATCTGAAAGTGCATGGTCGATTTCCTGCGCTGTCCTCGAAACATTCCGGGCTCGAGCTCCATCCCTGATGAGCTCGATACTATGACACATTAAACCCTAATCCTCCTTCCTTCCTCCTGCTCAACAGTGAGTATATCAGATATTGGATAAAAAGAGTGAAATATTATCCATTTATCATAGTTTTCTTGACGTTTTGGAAGTAATGGGAATCGCCAAGATAAAGTTTCTTTGGTTTTATTTCGTACGTTCCGAAGCCATTTCAGTTTTTACAGCTGGAATGTTCATCGCTGAAGTAACGCCATTTATTTTTTTCCATGAATTATTATGGCTCTAGTTACATCCTGGCACACTGGGGAAAATCTATAAAAAGTAATTGTGTGCTACTTAAAAGGATAAAATACATAAAATCGGAGAAACCAAGTAACAGCAGCTCACCCTGTAGAGCGAAATATTTATACTTTCTGTAGATACACAGTATGAATTAAGAAGGTAATTAATTATCCATGTTACGTACACAGAGTGGCGCAGAGGAGAACCATGTGTTTTAAATCTCTAGTATGCAGCGAGATATTGACATTGAGCGACCGTTGGCAAACAGCTCTGACAATCACGTTTCAGCCACTACGGAGCCTTGGAGCGTAGATTATCGTGTGTTTGCGGTGGAGCAGTTCTTTAGATTCGATGATTCTCTGGTCACGGTTCAAAGTTCCTTCCGCCGAAAGTTTAATGTCGGACGACGATTTGCAGTACCACATTAGAACACTATACTTTGACGGGTTGCAACGTTTAGAAGTACTGGTTCTGTGATGAAAAAGAAATCACCTGGTCTTCCACGTTCAGTTCCAACTCCGGAAATCGTAGCCAGAGTGAGAACGGCAGCTCTTGTTGTCCGAAATGATCCGCCAGACAACAGGCTGTGTGGCTGGGTATGAAAAATCTTACGCTTAATAGAACCTTACATGCTGATTTCAAATTTCACCCGTACAAAATAATGATTGTCGAGCAGTTAAGTGAAACAGATTTTCTGCAGCGCAGAGAATTTTGGGCCGTAATGGACGCTATTCATGCGGAAGATGCAGATGTTCCAGTGTTCATGGGTGATGAAGCCCACTTTCGTCAGGATGGTTACGTAAATAAAGAGAACTGGCGGTAATGGTGTCAGAGAACCCACATGAATACAGCAAAAACGTCTTCATAGCGTACAAGTATCAATATGGAGCGGTATCTCCGACGCAGGGATTGTTGGAGCTTGTTTTTGTTGTTGTCTTCAGTCCTGAGACTGGTTTGATGCAGCTCTCCATGCCATTCTATCCTGTGCATCCTGCTTCATCTCCCAGTACTTACTGCAACCTACATCCTTCTGAATCTGCTTAATGTATTCATCTCTTTTACCCTTCACGCTGCCCTTCAATACTAAATTTGTGATCCCTTGATGCCTCAGAACATATTCTACCAACCGGTCCCTTCTCCATTTCAAGTTGCGCCTTTTCAAGTTGCGCCTTTTCAAGTTGCGCCTTTTCAAGTTGCGCCTTTTCAAGTTGCGCCTTTTCAAGTTGCGCCTTTTCAAGTTGCGCCTTTTCAAGTTGCGCCTTTTCAAGTTGCGCCTTTTCAAGTTGCGCCTTTTCAAGTTGCGCCTTTTCAAGTTGCGCCTTTTCAAGTTGCGCCTTTTCAAGTTGCGCCTTTTCAAGTTGCGCCTTTTCAAGTTGCGCCTTTTCAAGTTGCGCCTTTTCAAGTTGCGCCTTTTCAAGTTTCGCCTTTTCAAGTTGTGCCTTTTCAAGTTGTGCCTTTTCAAGTTGTGCCTTTTCAAGTTGTGCCTTTTCAAGTTGTGCCTTTTCAAGTTGTGCCTTTTCAAGTTGTGCCTCAAACTCCTCTTGGAGGTTGGACCTTACTTTTTTGAATATGGAGTCACAATATTTACAGTGATATCAGTGCAACACGTCGATGTGTTAAACAACCTTCTTCTACATCTACATTTATACTCCGCAAGCCACCCAACGGTGTGTGGCGGAGGGCACTTTACGTGCCACTGTCATTACCTCCCTTTTCTGTTCCAGTCGCGTATGGTTCGCGGGATGAACGACTGTCTGAAAGCCTCCGTGCATGCTGTAATCTCTCTAATCTTAAATTCGTGATCTCCTCGGGAGGTATAAGTAGGGGGAAGCAATATATTCGACACCTCATCCAGAAACGCACCCTCTCGAAACCTGGCGAGCAAGGTACACCGCGATGCAGAGCGCCTCTCTTGCAGAGTCTGCCACTTGAGTTTGTTAAACATCTCTGTAACTCTACCACGGTTACCAAATAACCCTGTGACGAAACACGCCGCTCTTCTTTGAATCTTCTCTATATCCTCTGTCAACCCGATCTGGTACGGATCCCACACTGATGAGCAATACTCAAGTATAGGTCGAACGAGTGTTTTGTAAGCCACCTCCTTTGTTGATGAACTACATTTTCTAAGGACTGTCCCAATGAATCTCAACCTGGTACCCGCCTTACCAACAATTAATCTTATATGATCATTCCACTTCAAATCGTTCTGCACGCATACTCCCAGATATTTTACAGAAGTAACTGCTACCAGTGTTTGTTCCGCTATCATATAATCATACAATAAAGGATCCTTCTTTCTATGTATTCGCAATACATTGCATTTGTCTATGTTAAGGGTCAGTTGCCACTCCCTACACCAAGTGCCTATCCGCTGCTGATCTTCCTGCATTTCGCTACAATCTTCTAATGCTGCAACTTCTCTGTATACAACAGCATCATCCGCGAAAAGCTGCATAGAACTTCCGACACTATCTACTAGGTCATTTATATATATATTTGTCTGAGAGGTTTTGGCTGGTTTAAACTTGGAGTGAAGCTCTCTTTGTTTTCGCAGTAGTTTCCTAACTTTGTTGTTGTACCACGTTGGGTTTTTCCCGTCCCTCAGAGTTTTACTCTTCACGTACCTGTCTAAAACGCATTTTACGATTGCCTTGAACTTTTTCCATAAACACTCAACATTGTTAGTGTCGGAACAGAAATTTTCGTTTTGATCTGTTAGGTAGTCAAAAATCTGCCTTCTATTACTCTTGCTGAACAGATAAACCTTCCTCCCTTTTTTTATATTCCTATTAACTTCCATATTCAGGGATGCTGCAATTGCCTTATGATCACTGATTCCCTGTTCTGCACATACAGAGTCGAAAAGTTCGGGTCTGTTTGTTATCACTAGGTCCAAGATATTATCTCCACGAGTCGGCTCTCTGTTTAATTGCTCGAGGTAATTTTCGGATAGTGCACTCAGTAGAATGTCACTCGATGCTCTGTCCCTACCACCCATCCTAAACATCTGAGTGTCCCACTCTATATCTGGTAAATTGGAATCTCCACCGAAGACTATAACATGATGAGAAAATTTATTTGAATTGTATTCCAAATTTTCTCTCAGTTGTTGTGTCATTAATGCTGCTGAGTCGGGAGGTCGGTAAAAGGAGCCAATTATTAACCTAGCTCGGGTGTTGAGTGTAACCTCCACCCGTAATAGTTCACAGGAACTATCCACTTCTACTTCACTACAGGATAAATTACTACTAACAGTGACGAACACTCCACCACCGGTTGCATGCAATCTATCCTTTCTAAACACCGTCTGTACTTTTGCAAAAATTTCGGCAGAATTTATCTCTGGCTTCAGCCAGCTTTCTGTACCTATAATGATTTCAGCTTCGGTGCTTTCTATCAGCGCTTCAAGTTTCGGTACTTTACCAACGCAGCTTCGACAGTTTACAATTACAATACCGATTGCTGCATGATCCCCGCATGTCCTGACTTTGCCACGCACCCGTTGAGGCTGTTGGCCTTTCTGTACTTGCCCAAGGCCATCTAACCTAAAAAACCGCCAAGCCCACGCCACACAACCCCTGCTACCCGTGTAACTGCTTGTTGCGTATAGTGGACTCCTGACCTATCCAGCGGATCCCGAAAACCCACCGCCCTATGGCGCAAGTCGAGGAATCTGCAGCCCACACGGTCGCAGAACCGTCTCTTCCTCTGATTCAGACCCTCCACTCGGCTCTGTACCAAAGGTCCGCAGACAGTCCTGTCGACAATGCTGCAAGATGGTGAGCTCTGCTTTCATCCCGCTAGCGAGGCTGGCAGTCTTCACCAAATCAGATAGCCGCCGGAAGCCAGAGAGTATTTCCTCTGATCCATAGCGTTCTTCGTCCAGAACTTGAAAGGCGTCGAGTAAACATAAGAGAAATGTGGTTCCAGTGCCATGGTACCACAGCTCACACAGCTAGAGCATCATTGGAAGTTGTTCAGCAAATGTTTCTGGGACATATCATTTCACGATACGGAGAGGTTCGTTAGCCCCAAAGCTCACCCGACCGATCGATCGATCGGTGGCTTCTTTTTGTGGTGCTACTCGAAATGGAGATTGTTCATGAAAAAGCCCAGCACGATGAGCTCAAGATTTATTCACCACGAAACTGAAACTGTGCCAAATGAAATGTTGCAGACAGCCATGTGTAAGTTTCAGAAGAGGATTCAAACTTTTTTCCGACAACAAGGACATCATCTCAACGATATTATTTACCGAACCTAATTAAGGTATACCGATTTCAAAATTGCAATAAGTCATTACTGCATGCAAGATTTTTTAAAAAAATGGGGAAACGTCTAGTAGAAAGTACACGTAGAATTACATTTATTCACAGCTTGAGTTACAAATATTTCAAATGGCTCTAAGCACTATGGGACTTAACATCTGAGGTCATCTGTCCCCTAGAACATAGAACTACTTAAACCTAACTACCCTAAGGACATCACACACATCCATGCCCGAGGCAGGATTCGAACCGGCGACCGTAGCGGTCGCGTGACTCCAGACTGAAGCGCCTAGAACCGCACGGCCACACCGGCCAGCAATTATGGATTCCGCCTGTTGTTCTTCATACGTGGTTCACATGTCATACCAGAAAACGGCAAGCTGACTTTCGCACGAGCAATGCCTTCTAAAATCGTAGTCATTTGTGGACAGAAGCTTTTCCCTCTAAAGGGAATTTGTTATATTCGAACTGAGATTATGTTCAATGATTCTGCAACAAACCTATATTGACGATATTGGTCTAATTTTGTAGGTCCGTTCTTTTACCCTTCTTATATACAGGAGTCATCGGCACTTTCTTCCAGTCGTTTGGGACTTCGTGCTGGGTGAGAGATTCGCGATAAGTGTAAACTACGTCGGGGGCCAATCCTGTAGAGTACTCTATGTAAAACCGAACTGTGATTCCAACATAGCATCGACTTCTTTGCTTTCTAGTCTTTCAGTTGTTTTTCTACACCAGCGATGCTTATTACTATGTCCTGCATAAGGGAGTATGTGCGATAGTCTAACGACGGAATGTTTATACGATTCTCCTGCGTAAACGATTTCTTAAATCCGAAGTTTAAAATTTCAGCTTTACTTTTTCTTGTTTTTGAGTATACACCAGAGCTGCAGTCATTTAAGCGTGGCTACAGATGTACCCTGTAAGGAAAAATTGGTTCGACAAAGTATTCTGAAGATAGCCAAGTAGTGTACTGAACTATACGATCGTGTACTGGGTGAATACTAGATAGTTATTTGCGAGTATGGAATGTAGTCTAAGATTGAAGGATACATGAAAGTTCAAGTTTTATTAAAATCTCGTAGCATGACTAGTACTACGACTCAACTTTCGACAAGGAATAGAATAAATTAATATCAGCATCTCCATTCTTTATGCTTAATGAGTTCCAATAAACCGATTATCAGATATTACTAATGATGAGTAAGTCCATCATCAGCGAAAATTGGATAATTACCAGTGAAATTCTCAACGAAGAAGTACGTCATACACTGTACTACGATATTTGTTAACTCGAACATAACTTTTCAGCCCGTTGTTGGCAGTCACAGACGTACTTTCCTCATTCTTCGAACAGCTGCGTATTATTTGACACGCTGCCGTACGTCTGTCATCAGTACCCAGCAATTCCGATGTGAAATAATTAATGAACAGAAATACAAATTCGGCTCCTCCTGCCGGAGGTTAGAGTCCTCCCCCGGGCATGGGTGTATGTATTGTTCTTAGCTTAAGTTAGTGTAAGCAGTGTGTAAGTCTAGGGACCGATGAGCTTAGCAGTTTGGTCCCTTAGGAATTCACACACATTTGAACATTTGAAATACACAATTAACGGCCGATATATGTATTATGTGTAAAATTCCGTGGCCCTTACAAGCTGCAAATGATCCTGTGATTTGCACATTGACTGTAAATTGATGCAAGAGGATGTAATGGAACTGGTCAGTACATCACTTTTCTCGTCGTATACTACAGAATATGGTGCATTGTAGTTCCTAACACGATCCAATGAGATCAGACTTATGACTCTGCATTTGCTATAACTTTGATGTTATTACCAAAATAATATGATGTATGTACAGAAATTAATGATGAAGCTAACATATAAGAAACAATTATTTCGGTACTTTTGATGTGCTTCATTTATGTTCACATTTGATCGTAAATATTTAAGATAAGCATTCTAATCATACCTTTTGCTTTTATAATTATTCCAAACGATAAAATTAATAGAACAATGGTGTTGTCCATGAAATATTGAACTACTGTGTCTCTTTGGTTACAAATATCAGTTATATTGACTGTACATACATATCTGTTGTACTAAAATTGTCATATTTCTGTAACTGTCAACAACCGTGTGTGTGACGTTTCGGCGTCGAGTAGTGGCGCTCGGGAATCTGTTGAAGGCAGTTTTAAAGTTGTCATGGACTTGGACTCGTTGTTTGTTAGTCGGCTGTTGTAGCAGATTGTGTGAAGGACTGTGTTAAGTTGAAAGTATAACACGGCAGTATAAGTGTTTTGAAAAGATGTACAATTACGCATCGAATTATTATTTACTACCGTATGGAATCGAAAAAACCTGGAGACCTCTTTGAAGCTTTTTAATAAAGGGAATCATCGACTTAGATTAGTGCGCCACGAACGTAAATGAGAAGGATTTACAGGGTTGATCGACAAACAACCTAAGCCGACAAAATTTCATTAAAAATCACAAAAGACAATTTAATAACTTTTTCCTTCTCATGATCATCCTTTACATAGCTGAAAACAGTTTTTGATTCCGACGAAATCCCAGTAAACGCTAAGTTCGGAAGAATAGTCATCTAATTTTCGAAGATTATTTTTAACTGTTGAGGAGAGTAGATGGGTCAGAAGGAGCAGCTCCAGCTTTGACTCTTGCGCAGCCGCAGCACTGATGTTGAGGCCTGATGTGCTCTCACACCTGACATACAAGGGGATTGTTCGACCATGTAGTTGCACATCCGGAGGTTACAGACTTGCGACAAAAATGGGGAAACGTCTAGTAGAAAGTACACGTAGAATTACATTTATTCACAGCTTGAGTTACAAATATTTCAAATGGCTCTAAGCACTATGGGACTTAACATCTGAGGTCATCTGTCCCCTAGAGCTTAGAACTACTTAAACCTAAGTAACCTAAGGACATCACACACATCCATGCCGGAGGCAGGATTCGAACCTGCGACCGTGGCAGCAGCGCGGTTCCGGACTGAAGCGCCTAGAACCGCCGAACTGATAACTGAAATGAATAATAATGACAATGGGCTCTTGTAACCTGCTCACACTCTCTAATAATCAGATGACTCGTGTAACAAACATTATTTAATTTTCGAAAAAGACATGTTCTGAACAATTTTAAGCTAACAGAATGGTAAGTGTACTCTTACTACCATACCACCGAAATAAGTTGCGTTAGTAATTATGTAAATTACGTAATATGGCCTTGTGTTAATTTATTTAGAATACTTACTGATGTTATTAATTTTAACTGAAGTTAAGCATAATTTTTGTTGCCCATGTTTGAGCATCATGATGTTGAGTGAAAAATATGAGTATAGGTTCGAAAATGTTCAAATGTGTGTGAATTCCTAAAGGACAAAACTGCTGAGCTCATCGGTCCCTAGCCGGCCGGAGTGGCCGTGCGGTTCTAGGCGCTACAGTCTGGAACCGAGCGACTGCTACCGTCGCAGGTTCGAATCCTGCCTCTGGCATGGATGTGTGTGATGTCCTTAGGTTAGTTAGGTTTAATTAGTTCTAAGTTCTAGGCGACTGATGGCTTCAGAAGTTAAGTAGCATAGTGCTCACAGCCATTTGAATCATCATCGGTCCCTAGACTTACACACTACCTAAACTAACTGAAACTAACTTATGCTAAGAACAACACACACCCATGCCCGAGGGAGGACTCGAACCTCCGGCGGGAGGGCCGCGCAATCCGTGACACGGCACCTCCAACCCCGCGGCCACTCGGCACGGCTGACTATAGGTAATAATTGTTGAAAATTGTGTAGGCAGTTACGGCCAGCGCATGAGTGAGAGCTCTGCTGAAAATGAGATACGTTATAAGACATTTGTAAATTATAGTGACACTGAACACCTGACGATAATTCTAAATCAAAAGACATTAAATAGTGACACTAGCTTCTTAATGACTGAGAAACGTTATTTCATTAAAACATTTACTATCTTTAAGTTTTACTGATTATATCCATTTAATAAACAAAGCTCATTACCAGAACGTGATAAATGAACACTGAGTACGTCACAATTAGCAGTGATGGAAACAGGTAACGCCGAAGACAAAGTCAAAAAGCACACAGTATGCAGGTATAAACATAAAATTATATAGCACTGTTGAATTATGTACTACAATTTTGTCTACTGTTGGCAGAGATGACTTGGGATAGTTATTAACACTGAATATATTTGAAGTTACAAAAATATCTAATGTTCATTTGCTGATTCTAAAACTCTGGCAAATCTTTCCGATTTCTAAATATTTTGAATTGTACAATCGTACTTTGAGGTGGAGTTGTTGTAGGTGTGCCTTGATGCTTTGACGGCAACAGTCATTAAGCAAAAAGGGTTCTTGTTCTTCTTACGAAACAAATGAAATACATGTGTCCACACAGCACCCTCCTTCAATGCACTCTTCAAACCCCACACAAACAACAGCCGTACTGTGGCCGTACTACTGCTCGTCGCCTAACATTTTATTACCAAGAAGTTCACGAAGTTTTATGCATCTACATGGATACTCTGCAAATCACAATTAACTGCCTGGCAGAGGGACCATCGTACAACCTTCACAATAGCTCCACAACAACCCGTTTACTCCGCAGTTACTCATGTCCGGCCTCACTCTCTTCTCAACTTTTAACACTGCTTGTGCGCTCTTGCCTACACGTAGTAGAAGTATCTTTGGATGAGTATTCAGATGCGCAGAATTGATTTTGTGCTGTCAAAATACTTTGCCACCGTGATCACGAGATCTCGGGATGGCGTAGGTTTGTCCTGAAAGGGGCCTCCTAATTATGAAAGTCACTATATCGATAGTACAGTCGGATTCCCTTCGTAGGTGGTGTGTATTTGGTATAGTCGTTTTGCAGTTACTATATCAATGTACTTGATACATGGAGTAAAGTGGGTTCTTAACTTTGAAAAGCAAAATGAACGTTCATCACGTTCGCGTGGCTTTATTCTGTCCGTCACATCACGTCACGTCAGTTAGCTTAGTCTAGTACTGAACGGCGAAAGTGAGGTTAATAATCACCATCCGAAATATAAAAAGACATAATACACTATTGGAATTGGGGAACTAACAACAGCGACGATTATTAACGGTCAAAACAAACTTCGTAACCTATGTTCTTGATCATTTTTCTTCGTTAAAGTTTTGGTAAGCGAAACGACATTCCAAAACATTGGCATTTATTCACTAGGGAAACTATAGACATTCACATACAAAACATTAGCTGTACAGGAATAAATGGAGCCTGTTTACCTTATATTTCTTTTATAGAACTGATAACGTCATAAACATTGTGTTTTCCTCCTTTACAGCTGATCTTTTCACTTAAAAGGTTATTTAATGGAAACTGCATCGTTATATTATGTTCGTATTTGTATAAATTGCGGGACTTAGTTCTGTTCTGTTACTGTGAAATGTAAACAATTTTTCGCTTTCAGAGATGTGACCTCGCTTCTCTAAGAACTCTGAATGGAAAAAATATTAGTGTCGTCTTGGAACATTTACAATTTGCCACGAAAACAAAACATAATAACAAAATGAGTATTAAGCAAACACTACCATAACATTAGTGACAGCGGAAAAAATAGGTTAACTTACGTTGCTAGCAGACGGCGATACAGTCGAAACTTCCATTCCGAGAAACCTCAACGTGCCGTGCTGTGCGAATCCCGTCATTGAAAAAGTATTGTGAAATATTTTGACGTGACGTGAATTAACGTGGTTTGATGTGATGTGAGGTGACAGCGAATGTGCGTTGGCCTTAAACAAACAACGTGATAATGCCAGCTTAATGTTGACAACATTCACAGAACGCAATGCTCACTCCAGAGATATTTTTACTCTATGTCGCGTACCACCGGTATTAGTGCTTTGCCGGTGTTATCTTTGTTTAGAGATTGTTATTATACATAGAAAAAACAACGTAGGTAAAAATAAGAGGAGATGACACTAGATACTTACGCCACTGTGCTTACGCTGCACGTTGTTTTGAAGCACAGGAAAGCCTGGCAGTACCTTATACAATATCACAAGTGTCACTGAAGCCACGAGTTTAGGATATTACTACGGTAGCGAGCGCTAAGGACGTGTAAACAACTATTTATTTACTGATAAAACAGTTGTAAGGACCGGCAAATAAACTGATACAACTACGTTATTGACGTAATGGACGATACATCTGTCGTGTTTGGCTGAACTGTTGGTACAGAAAACTGCAGATACAAAGAAAGAAACATATCTCAATGCCAGCATTGCTAGAAACATCTTATGTATTTTTGCTTTTGTACTTTATGTAAGTCTAAATAATTAATTCAAGTTTGTCTTATTGGAAGACCGGCAGTATTTAAATACAGTGTATACATAAAGTACAGGAACACTTTATATTATATTTTGCACAAGGGACCAAACATTGTACAGATATCATATATATGTCATTTTGAAGAGAAACCCTGGATGTTTTTTCATGTATACCGCCAAAGCGTAGTTTGGTAATTTTCCGATAGTTTGCGCTAGTCGTAAATATGGTGAGTTCAGGTGCGGAGCGAGCTGTTTCATAAAATGGCCTCCCCGATCACCAGATCTCACTCCGTGTGACTTTTTTCTGTGTGGACATATTAAAGATCTGGTGTATGTTCCGCCTCCACCACGCGATGTAGCAGAGCTCCGGGAGAGACTGTGGGAAGCGACTGCCACAGTCAACGATGCCATACTGGGACGGGTATGGCAAGAATTAGATTACCGTATTGGCGTCTACCGGGTCAGTCATGGTTCGCATATCAAATGTTTGTAAAGAAAACTTTCGGAGTTTCTCTTCAAAATGCGATATGATGACATCTGTACAATGTTTAGTTCTTGTGCAATAAATAATTGAAAGTGTTCCCAGACTTTATGTACACTCTTCAGTTTATGTATATTTTAAGGGTTTAAAAATTTAGTATAAAAAGACGTTGGTTAATGAAGTGCTTGCAATCGCTTTTGATGAACTCCGGTTTTTCTTCGAATAACACTTACTCGTTATGAAAGTGCTCCTGTAAGTAGAATGTGCTATTTGTTCTTCTTACGGAAACTTCTATCTGCTTTAAACGTGTATACATGTACCTTGATGCTCGTCTTATAATTCTATTCTACACTGTGTGTGCTAAACTCAGCTAGTATGCAAATAATTGCCCAACTGCAGAAATTCTTTAAACCACCTTTTTCACCACTTCGTTTCAGAAAATCGTGTTAGTACCACACACGAACTTCCTTGCACCGCCGTCTTACCTCACCAACCGTCCGGCTTCAGTAAAAGTTACCTATTTGCCAGTCTAGTAATGTGTCTGCGTTTTGAAGCCGGCGACGCCGTGTTAGATGCCACAAAGCATTAGCAGACTATATTGTTCATGTAGAGAATGCTTAAGATAGGTGTTTATTTTTATTTTCTGCCGTGTGCACGCAGAAGTTGTTTTAAATAGTAAAAATTACAATGCTTGCGCTTTAATGTCTTCATTATAACAATAAATCTGATGTAAGCATTCCCCTTGTATCCATCCAGAAATCGTACTGGGGTTCGTCTATACGTGAAACACAAGCCAAATTATCTCGACTACAGTCAAATAAGATAAGGAGACGTTTTAAGCTCTGCTCCACGCGAACATAAATTGAGCGATAGTAAAGGAAAACATGTTTACCGGTGCATTTAATTTTGGCAGCACTGTTCAGCAAGGAGGAGGAGGACGAGGTCATTAGAGACGGAGCACAAGCTGGGACTAGGAAAGGATGGGGAAGGAAATAGGATGTGTCCTTTAAAAGGAATCATCCCTGCATTTGCTTAAAGTGATTTAGGAAAATAACAGAAAACTTAAACCAAGATGGCCGGACGTGTGTTTGAACCGTTGTCCTTCTGAATGCGAGACCAATGTGCTAACCACTGCGCCATGTCGCTCGATCTGTCAAGCGAACTGATCCAACTAACATGCACTGACGTGACCAGCTACCACTAAGAGGTAAAAAGAGAAGAGCATAGAAACCATATAGCTTCAAAAGTCAATTAGTTTTGAAAACGAATGAAATAATATTCAGCAAAACTCCATCAATACCGCACGATTCTTATGGGACCAGACAGAAAATATACAATACAGTCGTTCTTAGTTAACACAGTATTGTAACTAAAAACAAAAGTGATGAAACTTCCTCACTTAAACACAGGGTAATTTTCCTTAGCACGTTATGTGAGACACAGAAAGGTATTGGAGGGATTTCACCTTGCAATTAAATGTTGAAGCCGCTGAAGGTATCACGTACAGTCAGTCATCTTATAATATCTGAACTCCTTCAATACACAAATCCAAGAAATACATTTCAGTACTGGAACTGTCATCAACTACATTGTTCAACTACAGAATACATGAAGATATCCAAGCAACACATTTTCTCAACTTCTTTTGATGAACCATTCTGTATCGCACCTAGAGATACTGTTCTTTTCAGAGATCAGCTCCGAACTGCTGAAGTGAACTAGTTCTTCTTCTTCATGACTCACCACTCACTCACAAAGTAAGTAAAAAGAAGCAACATTGCCCTTTTAATTCAGGTCACTAAACCTGTATTTTTATCGGATTTGGTACCATTTCGAAAGAACATACACACATCAAAAAAGTTTTACATCACCTCAGTGCCGAGAGTTCTGGAACCCGTACAGAAAATTGGAACAGAGATCGACTTAAACATCATTCCCGCCCTTTTTATTTCTCAAGTAAACCACACATTGCATCTTGTACCACCATACAGTTAAACCTTCAGAGGTGGTAGTCCAGATTGCTGTACATACCGATACCTCTAATACCCAGTAACATGCTCTCTTGCATCAATGCATGCCTGTATTTGACGTTGCATACTGTCAACAATTGCGTCAAGGCACTGTTGCTCCGAATTGTCCCACTCCTCAACGGCGATTCGGCGTAGACCCCTCAGAGTGGTTGGTGGGACACGTCGGCCGTAAACAGCCCTTTTCAATCTATCCCAGGCATGTTCGATAGGGTTCATATTTGGAGAACATGCTGGCCACTCTAGTCCAGGTATGTCATTATCCTGAAGGAAGTCATTCACAAGATGTGCACGATAGGGGTGCGAATGGTCGTCCATGAAGACGAAGATGAATGCCTCATCAATATGGTGTCAATATGGTTGCACTATAGGTCGGAGGATGGCAGTCACGTATCTTACAGCCGTTGTGGCGCCTTCCATGACCACCAGATCCGTATGTCTGCCCCACATAATGCCACCCCAAAACAGCAGGGAACCTCCACCTTGCTGCACTCGCTGTACAGTGTGTCTAAGGCGTTCAGCCTGGCCAGGTTGCCGCCATACACGTCTTCGACGATTGTCTGGAGGAAGGGATATGCGACACTCATCGGTGAAGAGAACGTGATGCCTGTCCTGAGCGGTCCATTCGGTATGTTGTCGGGACCATCTGTACCGCGCTGCATGGTATCATGGTTGCAAAGATGAACCTCGCCTTGGACGTTGGGAGTGAAGCTGCGCATCATGCAGCCCGCAGTGCACAGTTTGAGTCATAACATGACGTCCTGTGGCTGCACGAAAAGCATTATTCAACATGGTGGCGTTGCTGCCAAGATTCCTCCTAGCCATAATCCGTAGGTAGCGGTCATCCACTGCAGTAGTAGACCTTGGGCGCTCTGAGCGAGGGATGTCATCGACAGCTCCCGTCTCTCTATATATCCTCCACGTTCGTTCGAACAACATCGCTTTGGTTCACTCCAAGATGCCTGAACACTTGCCTTGTTGAGTGCCCCTTCTGGCACCAAGTAACAATGCGGACGCGATCGAACGGTGGTATTAACCGTCTGGGCATGGTTGAACGATAGACGAGTCGTGTACCTCCTCCTGGTGGAATGACCGGAACCAATCGGCTGTCGGATCCCCTCCGTCTAATAGGCGCTCCTCATGCACGGTTGTTTACATCTCTAGGCAGGTTTAGTGACATCTCTGAACAGTCTAAGGGACTGTGTCTGCGATTCAGTTTCCACAGTCAACGTCTATCTTAAGAAGGTCTGGGAACCGGTGTGTTGTAAAACTTTTTTGATGTGTGTATAGAGAGGCGTAATAATTTTGTGTTACATTCCTAGAACATTTGAGATATAAGAGTTTTAAATATTGTCTGCTGTAAAAATAATAAATATTACAACTAAACCCTAAATATTTTATGAAGTGGAAAAATTATGAGAATGAAGACTGATTCTTGTTATATTTTGATCATTTAATTGGAAAAAATACAATATTAGAAGTATTATGCAATCGTCATTTACAGTCAGTATCACCAAAAAGGAAAAATTAATCAGGATTGTCATTTACGAATAAAATCTGAGACATTTTAGCCTATGTGAGTCTGTTTCTCTTGTCAGTACATATTTGTCCTACTTTAGAAAATATTCGTTCACAGGGCACTGATGTTGCTGAGATACGTAACACTTTTAGAACCAATTTATACAGCGTTGGAAAAACAGTTTTCTTGCTTAAGGGATGACTGTTTCAAGCCAAATATCTCTCCGCTAAATATTTATCCAAGTCGACAGTGTCCGCATTATCCAGGCCGTGACTTAGTTGAAGCTGATCAATAGTTTCATCAAACTCCCCCAAGTTGAAGAAGTCTCGTGTATTACAAGTGGTAACTGACTGTGAAATGAGCTGTGTTTTTTCTTGTTGAACAACCCATGCTTTCATTTCTGCAGTAGCCTTAATGTGGTAATCCTCAAATGGTTTGTCCGCTGAAAATCCTCGCCTTTTCAATCAGGCGTCCACCATTATTGCCTGACCGACCAATTCTTTCCTGAAGGTAACACCAAACCACTCTGATAATCATTTAAGGAAATTATAAACCAATGACTCTATTTCTTGAAGACATTCTTTATATTTGTCTCTAAAAGATTTCAGGAGCCGTTTCATTAATCTTGACAAGATTTTCATTTTTGAATGTGAGACCGTTTTCTCTGAGGACACCCCTTTAATTACGTCATCGAAAACTTTCAGTAACCGTAAAGGCTATTGAATTATCTCCTAGTCTGTATCTTTTAAGTTTAAAGTAATCTGTTTTCCATGTACAACAGCGAGGCAAGAAAATACGGGATCTTTATTTAAGGTAAATCTTTGCACCATTTCGTAAGTAGTGCTGCATCTGAGTAGAACACCTTAGTAGAGTTTCATTTGGTCATTTTTTTAATTCTCTTGCAGTTCATAAAATTTGGTTAAAGCAAACGGCCTCTCCTTAAGAAAACAATTATTTTGACCTCGTCAACAGTTTTCTGTACGACTTCTGAATTGCGTGTTGCAGAGTGAGATTTAAAGAATGTGCTAAGCTCGGATTATGTGGAAGTTTGATAAACATGGGAGTAAATTTCGAATTTGACGCATTGTCTGCTACTATGGAGCTGATTTTAAAGTCTATATTGTATTTGACAATAACAGACTTTACCCAGTTTGAAATGTTTCTGTCTTCGAATTGTGAGCACTGCGAAAGGTATGACTTTAGTTCATTCTTCTCATCTATGAAATGTACAGTGACAGCGTAGAAACTAATGTTATTTACACTAGTCCACGCATCAGATGTAAGGGAGACTGCCTTTGTGGTGGCCAAATCATTGTTAATTTTTCGAATACCTCACGATACAGACTATAAATCAGAGTGGTTGAAAACATTTTGCGACTTGGTAAATTAAAATTTGAGCAAATCATTATATATGGTATTGACTGCAAATCATTTTTATAAGCTGTACACCTAATGCTATATTTTTATATTTAATGTGAGCGATTTTGTAATATAGAAACATTTACTTATTAGTTGCTGTAAATAAAAAACAGCTGTGGGTGAGGGCATCACAAAAGGAAATAAATCAGGACTTGGTCCAGAACCTGACTCCACAGATAGGTTGTATTCAGCTTGAGACTCAATTTTCCTTTCTGTGAGGATACCTTCACTCGAATTGTAAGCAGACTTCAGTGAGAACGGTTCACGAGAAATGATTTCTCGAATTTCTGCATCGACTGATGGCGATCTTGATCGTCTCCAAGACCCACATAGTTCCGGAGTACTTAGGATACTTCGATTTTAGATGTCCCTCCCTCCAGGTCTGAAGATGAGCCAGAAGCCATGGAAATCATCTGCTGACAGTAGTGGAATTTTATAGTTTCTCCCATTTGGTAAAATGGTACTGTGCATCGCTCGTAATTCTAGTCAAAGGCAAATTGGCTGACATTTTGTTGTGCAGCACTGAATAGTACGCTGGAAAAATTAAAATATTTACTGTTAACATAGACATTTTAAATTATGAAAACTTAAAGTGAAAATAAATATACATGCAGCACATTCTATAAGCATACGTTATAGGTTAGAATGTGGAACGATATGATATACGAAACCTAGACCCACAATCGTGAAGTTTGTATCATACACGAAAAGGTCTGAAACATAGTGATTAGTGAAATTCGAAGACAAGTCTGACAATACGTGAGCGTTTCACTGCTGAAGGACAAAAATTTTGAATAATGTGATATCCGAATTTTGGATACATAGCCTGTGAACAAGAGATGACAGGATAATGGTGCGGAAGCCTCGAAAAAAATCGTGCAAATGAGCTCTAAATTTTGTGGTTATAAGCTACGAACTTGCCTACTCATGCAGCCACATGTTCTACCAGTGTGTCTGTATTGTTACTTTTGAACATAGGTGGTCATCACTTTCAACTCATTTCGTCGAACTCCGCCATGTATTTCATAATATAAACATCCACGTCTTTCTTCTAAAGAACGTCGACACCTGGCGCTAGCTAAGATTGCTCTCCAGTTCCATAAATATACATTCAGTTGCCCCTAGACACCATAGAAGCAACAGATGAGGAGGTGGAGTAGCAGTACACAAACGCTTTGACGTATTACCACCGGTGATATTAACATCCAATAGTAATCAAGAAAAACAAGCAAAGAAATTCGTTCCTGGAATCAGTTAATAACATCATATTCATGACTTACTCTCTAAAATATCCAAGGAATAAACTGACAACATACAGATGATACGTGTATCAGTGTACCTGAACTTGCATCGGAGGAGCAAGAGATAATTTGGGAGACGACTTACATTCCATTACTGGACTTGATGGACAAGCTCCATGGATTTACTATCACACTAATTCGATTACACAATAAATAACCTCGCCCAAAGAGCCGAAAACTGCATCTTGGCTAACAGTTTATGAATCTCTGAGACGCTGCACATAGAACTTAACAAACGACCTCCTACTATTGAAAATAAAATTTATTACAAGCAGAAAGCAATCTGAGAGCAACGATAACTGAGGCATGCCCATATAGTATTCTAAAACATGAAGACCAGATGCTCTATAGAAAAGCTTGTGTGATCTAGGGAAGAATAGGCGAAGTAGAAGCTGCAGCTGATCCCTTCGTTCTGACCAATGAACTAGACCAGTGCTTGACTTTAGCGACAGCACTCACTGAACCGTAAACAAAACATAGGCTTACTGATTATTTCACGGAGGTAAGTGACGGTCGACGCGAAAAATTTTGTCCTGAGGTGACAACGCCGTCGAAAAATCCGTCATATCAGCATTTACTAAACTGGACGGCTTCTCAGTCCGAATTCTCAAGCTTATTCTTGACCCCTAGTGCTGACAATAACTATTGCTCCCTAGGCCCTGTAGCTCCTGCCTGGACAACACGGCAGAAACACTCAACAGAATAAAAGCATTAGAGGTCCTATTGCTAAAAAGAGTAGCTGGGCACATTCTTGATAATATTGCTACTCAGTGGGCATAAGATGTTTAGGAAGACTGAGGAAAATCAACAATTTCAACCAAGAGGACGTAATAGCTAAATGCCTAATTCATGCAGAGTGAAGAAGATGATTCATAAAATTAAAATATTATGATACTTTTAAGTATCAGTGATTTTAATAAGTTTTGTAATTACATACAAAACTCTGGTCCAATGTAAGAGAGGTCCTGAAAGCATTAATCTCTCCAGGTTAAACGAATAGTTAAAAAACTAAACATAACATACAGGTTATCCCAGGACGAATGGTCAATATCTGGGCATGACAGGCACGATTATTTATTCAGTACATTTCCATTGTTTACAGAGTACCACAGTAGTAAAGACGATGTCGAGACGAGTAATTTAATGTAGGACACGTGGGCTATCAAGTCGGAAAACTACCTCAAAGTGGATTACAAAACTTACCCACACCCCAAAGCATGTGCGTCACGTGACATTTTCATTATTTCTCGCTCTCTTCACACATACTATAATTCCCAGACAAAAAAATAAATATGACCTTTTTATAGGAAATTTAATGTAGCTTAATTTTGTACTGCAACACGTTTTCGTTACCGGCTGCCAACTACGCATTATACAACAAAAAAGTGTTTGGCATGGGGTGTCTTTGCAGAAGACTAATGGAAGATTTTCGTTATGCTTACTACAGCCATTAGAGACGTATTCTGAAATCAGATTAGCTACCATTCATTTTTTCTGAATTACTCACTTGTTTGAAGGATCTGGCTCTTTGAACCAATTTAGGAGCGGACTGCCCATCTACTCGTATAATCATCGTGCCAGTGTTTGGCAGTTATGTATGACAAAGCTTCTTGCTGTAGTTCCAGTGCATCTGGCAGCTTAAATGTTTTCCTACTTCTCATGACAATTTCCTTCATCTGGCTATGCATCAGTCCTATCTTGTTCATATTGCAATGGTAAGATGGCAGTTCCAAAATTACAGCATTCATGTGATGTGTTCAATACTGAGGAGATATTTGTTTTCAACAGGTCTACGATAGCAAGGACGTACGTTTGGAGGCTTGTGTGCCTTAGCGATACAGATGGCCGTACCATTGGTGCAACCACAATTGAGGGGTATCTGTTGAGAGGTCAGACAAACGATTCGTTCGCGAAGAGGGGCAGCAGCCTTTTCAGTAGTTGCAGGGGCAACAGTCTGGATGATTGACTGATCAAGCCTTGTAACACTAACCAAAACAGCCTTGCTGTGCTGGTACTCGAACAGCTGAAAGCAAGGGGAAATTACAGCCGTAATTTTTCCCGAAGGCATGCAGCGTTACTGTATGCCCCATTTGGATCTCTAGGCGGGAACTACTCCAGAGGAGCGTGGAATGTCAGATCCCTTAATCAGGCAGCTAGGTTAGAAAATTTAAAAAGGGAAAAGGATAGGTTAAAGTTTGATATGGTGAGAATTAGTGAAGTTCGGTGACAGGAAAAACAAGACTTTTTGTCAGGTGAATACAGGGTTATAAATACAAAATCAAATAGGAGTAATGCAGGAGTAGATTTACTAATGAATAAAAAAATTGGAGTGCGGGTAAGCTACTACAAACAGCATAGTGAACGCATTATTGAGGCCAAGATAGACACGAAGCCCATGCCTACTACAGTAGTACAAGTTTGTATGCCAACTAACTCTAGAGATGATGAAGAAATTGATGAAATGTATCATGAGATAAAAGAAATTATTCAGGTAGTGAAGGGAGACGAAAATTTAATATCATGGGTGATTGGAATTCGAGAGTAGGAAAAGGGAGAGAAGGAAACATAGTAGGTGAATATGGATTGGAGGTAAGAAATGAAAGAGGAAGCTGTCTGGTAGGATTTTGCACAGAGCATCACTCAATCATAGCTAACACTTGGTTCAAGAATGATAAAAGAAGGTTGAATAAATGGAAGAATCCTGGAGATACTAGAAGGTATCAGATAGATTATATAATGGTACGACAGAGATTTAAGGAACCAGGTTTTAAATTGTAAGACATTTCCAGGGGCAGATGTGGACTCTGACCACAATCTATTGGTAATGAACTGTAGATTAAAACTGAAGAAACTGCAAAAACGTGGGAATTTAAAGAGATGGGACCTGGATAAACTGACTAAACCAGAGGTTGTATAGAGTTTCAGGGAGAGCATAAGGGAACAACTGACAGGAATGGGGGAAAGAAATACAGTAGAAGAAGCATGGGTAGCTCTGAGGGATAAAGTAGTGAAGGCAGCAGAGGATCAAGTAGGTAAAAAGACGAGGACTAGTAGAAATCCTTGGGTAACAGAAGAAATATTGAATTTAATTGATGAAAGGAGAAAATAAAAAAGTGCAGTAAATGAAGCAGCACAAAGGGATACAAACGTTCAAAAATGAGATCGACAGGAAGTTCAAAATGGCTAAGCAGGGAGAGCTAGAGGACAAATGTAAGGATGTAGAAGCTTATCTCACTAGGTGTAAGACAGATACTGGCTACCGGAAAATTAAAGAGACCTTTGGAGAAAAGAGAGCCTCTTGTATGAATATCAAGAGCTCAGATGGAAACCCAATTCTAACCAAAGAAGGTAAAGGAGAAAGGTGGAACGAGTATATAGAGGGTCTATACAGGGGCGATGTTCTTGAGGACAATATTATGGAAATGGAAGAGTATGTAGATGAAGATGAAATTGGAGATACGATACTGCGTGAAGAGTTTGACAGAGCACTGAAAGACCTGAGTCGAAACAAGGCCCCCGGAGTAGACAACATTCCATTGGAACTACTGACGGCCTTGGGAGAGCCAGTCCTGACAAAACTCTACCATCTGCTGAGCAAGACATGAGACAGGTGAAATACTCTCAGGCTTCAAGAAGAATGTAATAATTCCAATCTCAAAGAAAGCCGGTGCTGACATATGTGAAAATTACCGAACTATCAGTTTCATAAGTCACAGCTGCAAAATACTAACGCGAATTCTTTACAGACGTATGGGAAAACTGGTAGAAGCCGACCTCGGGGAAGATCAATTTGGATTCCGTAGAAATGTTGGAAAACGTGAGGCAATACTGACCTTACGACTTATCTTAAAAGCTAGATTAAGAAAAGGCAAACCTAAATTTCTATTGTTTGTTGACTTAGAGAAAGCTTTTGACAATGTTGACTGGAATATTCTCTTTCAAATTGTAAAGGTTGCAGGGGTAAAATACAGGGAGCGAAAGGCTATTAACCATTTGTACAGAAACCAGATGGCAGTTATAAGAGTCGAGGGGCATGAAAGGGAAGCAGTGGTTGGGAAGGGAGTGAGACAGGGTTGTAGCCTCTCCCCGATGTTATTCAATCTGTATATTGAGCAAGCAGTAGAGGAAACAGAAGAAAAATTCAGAGTAGTCATTAAAATCCATGCAGAGGAAATAAAAACTTTGAGTTTCGCCGATGACATTGTAATTCTCTCAGAGACAGCAAAGGACATGGAAGGGCACTTGAACGGAATGAACAGTATCCTGAAAGGAGGATGTAAGATGAACGTCAACAACAGCAAAACGAGGATAATGAAATGTTGTCGAATTAAGTCGGGTGATGCTGAGGGAATTAGATTAGGAAATGAGACACTTAAAGTAGTAAAGGAGTTTTGCTATTTTGGGAGCAAAATAACTGATGCTGGTCGAAGTAGAGAGGATATAAAATGTAGTCTGTCAATGGCAAGGAAAGCGTTTCTGAAAAAGAGAAATTTTTAACACTGAGTATAGATTTGAGTGTCAGGAAGTCGTTTCTGAAGGTTTTTGCATGGAGTGTAGCTATGTATGGAAGTGAAACATGGACGATAAATAGTTTGGACCAGAAGAGAAGAGAAGCTTTCGAAATGTGGTGCTAGAGAAGAATGCTGAAGATTAGATGGGTAGATCACATAACTAATGATGAAGTATTGAATGGAATTGTGGAGAAGAGGGGACCGGTTGGTAGGACATGTTCTGAGGCATCAAGGGATCACCAGTTTACCATTGGAGGGTAGTGTGGTGGGTAAAAATCGTAGAGGGAGACCAAGAGATGAATACACTAAGCAGATTCAGAAGGATGTAGTTTGCAGTAAGTACTGGGAGATGAAGAAGCTTGCACAGAATAGAGTAGCATGGAGAGCTGCATCAAACCAGTTTCAGGACTGAAGACCACAACAACATGGTTTCTTAATTTAAATAACTTTTACTAACAATCTACATAGATAAAAACCAGTTGCTGCAATATCACCTGAGGATGGATTGACTGATTTGGATGACGTTTTTTCCTCGTTATGGTTAGGACCAGGTTTATATGAAAGGAAATTTTTGGAAAATCTGCCGAAAGAGTTGGAAATTAACGTCAATTGGTGCATATATGAAGCACCATCGATTAAGAACAGCTCGACAGATTTGGTTGATTTTTGAGTTTTTCGTGTTCATAACGGTCAGGACAAGGTTTGTATGAAAGAAAATTTATTGAAAATCCGTCGGAAATGGCCGAAATTAAAATCAGTTGTGTAAGGGCGTCACCGGGGAACAGCTCGACCGACTTTGTTCGTGTGTGTGTGTGTGTATGTCTTGTGTGTGTGTGTGTGTGTGTGTGTGTGTGGATGGTAATGGTATTTTTGGTATGAGAAAGAAACTAAAAAGGAATCTGCGTTCAGTTTGGCAGTTCTGCTGTCACATATTTCTATAACAAAAGCAATGTTCAGCAGTACATAGTACATATATGATATGTAAATATATATGTAGTATATGAAGGGGATACTTTGCAACATAAAATTTTATTCAATTACGTAATACATACAAATAATAAAAATTATTAACAGATGTTTTATTACATTTCGTTTCATCAATCCATGGACTGTACCAGATTACCATTATATAACGTTACCGATTCAGCTATGCATCCCATTTCAAAGAGATGCCTTAACTGTTGTAAATACAGTTAGTCATTTCCACACTTCTTATTAACAGCATAACACTCTAAGAGCATAACAATACAGAGTCTTCGAATACACGCTCTGTCTGAAATAAACATTTCGCAGCTGAAGTATGATTAAGAACCCGGTGATGGTTGTCAGTACATTGGAAATCTTACAGTATCGTTTTCTGTAGTTTAGTAATAATATATCTAACACACAAGTAGGGCTTGCTTCCAAGAGTGTAATACCCCCAGGTTACGTGTGGTGTGGCTGAGGACCAATCATCGCGTTTCTGTTTGTTTGCATCGAGTTCGTATGATGAACAAAGTATAGTAAGAGAGTCAGAAAGGCATTTTCAAACTTCTTTTGTTAAATGCATATCTGATTTAGTGATACCACGCATTTGCTCTCATAAATGTAGCTTTTTTGTTTATAGTTTTCAAAATACCAAAATGAAAAGTTGTGATGTGAAAAGGGTGCTTTCATAAACCACTTCAATCCTCTTTTCTTATTTCTGTGTTGATTTCTGATGATACTAGAGCTCCAGTAACAATGCTTCTTTGCTTAATGCTACTGATTCTTACTTGTTTCATTTTTGACTTTCAAATCATATGCACAACATGTTTAATGTTCGCGTTCGCAAAAACCATACTTACGTTTTATTTTTCAGACTGTAAATATGTGCAACTAGGCAAAGCATGCTATCGTGAGTAGTGGATGTCAACAAAGTGTAGCCAGCCGTAGTGGCCGAGCGGTTCTAGAAGCTGCAGTCAGGAACCGCGAGACCGCTATGGTCGCATGTTCGAATCCTGCCTCGGGCATGGGTGTGTGTGATGTCCTTAGTTTAGTTAGGTTTAACTAGTTCTCAGTTCTAGGGGCTAATAACCTCAGAAATTGAGTCTCGTAGTGCTCAGAGCCATTTTTTTTCAACAAAGTGTAAGATTCTGGAAATGTCGAAGGAACTGAACTGTGTGGAGCTATACTTCCATGCACAACGAAGTTCTTTTTTATTAGACTCTCATTGCGTCAGTGTCACTGTAGTTTACAGATATTCTCGTTTTGAAATGTTACATTTGATGTTTCATTCATTGTGTAGCCAATAATAGCAAAAAACTATAAATTCATTTTTGAAAGCATGTTCCATTAATTTGCAGTTCAGTAAATATTACGAGCAGGATTGTTCTGATGGTGTTAACGAGCATTTAGATTAGTATCTCCAATGTTAGTTAGTGCAAAAGAGCGCATTGTGAGTAAAGGAATGGTCAAAATAGCATAGACCCTGTAAAATGGATATTTTGCTTCAGCAAGAATGAACTCATTCGTTTAGTATTGATTGTCTAACGTCTGTAACAAGTACATGTTTTTAAATGGATGTTTCATATATATAGTACATGAAATATTTAATTAATAGCATGTAGTTTCACACTCGTTTTTCACTCTAGAATATTGTGTCTTTTTTAACAGTAGCCTAATAGCTCTATTTCCCAATATATTTCTTTCCAGGACTTCTCTGTGTCAGGTTTTCAGGAGTAACGGTTTTATTTTATTTTTGAAGTTCATTTTAAGGTTTTCAGGGTACATAACCAAGCACTAAGCTTTGCGATAAACCAATAATAATACTAGGATGCCATGTAACTACTGCTTTGATTTATTTATTTACCCATCATTCATGAGACCACATTTGGTATGATGTACTTGTTAGACACAAACATGAAGATAAGTTTGCATGTTTGTATATCAACATTTTAAATTTAATTCATAATTCCACCTTGTAGAGTGTGAAAGTATTATAATGTGGCAAAGTTTGTCTTTTCTAAAAACTATCAAGGTACTCGAAAATCTGAGCTACAGCTTTGGTGCACTTCAGAGAAACGATCAATATCTCGCGGTGCTGAGGGAGATCAGGATACATTTTCTACTGTTAGGTTGTTTAGTAATAAAGTAAGGACCGATATAAAACTGCTCCAAAATGTGCATCTAAACTAGACTGCAAAATTAAGTTTTCTCAGTAAGTTGAGCAGAAACACTCATGTGTTACTGTTTCAAAGTTTGTACAAAAAGTTTTTCTCGTAGTGAAATGAAGGCTACAGGAATGTCAGAAAATGAAGGTGATCAATTCAGTCATGAGTAGAATACAAGTACAAGGGAAAGAAAAATTTTGGGGCGTATTTCTGATTCTTGGAAAATGTTAGGGGACGTGATTCACTTAGAGGTGACTATTCTAATTTCTTACGATTGAGGTGTTTTCATAATGTTCCATTTAGTGAAAGGAATAGGTTAATGAAGGAACTGAATCATACGGCTGTCTATGATACAGAAAACTCACTTGACAGTACTTGTCAGTGTAAATCCTGTGATACGAAGAAGACCAAAAAAAGTCCAATTGAATTTGTGTATCATGGTTTTCCTATGTCTGTATGGTGCGGGTTAATAGAGGGGAAAAATACAGGGCGTTCAGGTAGGTCAACCAGCACTTGTGGTCTTAGATGGCATCACCAAAAGACGTCTCATTACTCTCAAACAGGCATTAGCCACTATGGGGGAAGCACATGTGGAGACCAGAGGAAAACATAACGCTAAACGAAACAAACTTAAAGGAAGAATAGTCTCTGAAGTGCATAGACATCACAAACACTGAGAGACTGCAAATCTCATTGTAGCATTTGTGATAGCAAACGGTTGTATTCACCAGAAGAACTCAATATTCGAAAGTTAAACCTGTTATATTACGAGAAAAATTCTCCAAACGCCGTGTCATAGGAACAACATCGACTGATTTTTATGACTAACTACAGCATAAGTTTTGGGTAACACAGAGCTGGTACATGCCCAGTGTGTGACAAATTTAGAGCCGACTGTTCTAAACTTGATTTAGAGGTAACAAACAAGAAAGATGGAACTCGGATACAAACGTTGGCAAAGCAGAAACAGCATCTAACGAGTTAAAATGAACTACATAAGAGGAAAGCAGACGTGTTTTACTAGATTAAACGCTCAAAAAGTTTGAAGTCCAGAAAATATGTGTTTAAGGAAGCAGTCAGTATGGATTATCGGAAAAATGTTCCGCTCCCTAATATTTCAACCAAGGAAGCACATTATCAGATGCAGCTATCGTTTTATTCATACAGTGTCCATTTCCTTGCTCCTGTGTCGTCTGCACTTTGAAACGTCCCCTTAGAAAAATTATTACACGACTGTGCTTAAACTGACACACAATATTTTTAGCGCAACGCAATCTGACTTCCAAAAATCCCTACGAAAGAGTGGCCCTGACTAACATTAACCTATACGTTTCACAAATCACTTACCTCACAAAAATCTTCGTTACTCAAGCTACTGCAATACAGCGAGCGCCACTACTGCCAGCTAAATAAAAGATTCAAACTACTGAAGGCACTAACTACTGATAGGCATAGTTACCAAATGAAAGATTTTAATAGAGAACAAACAATGTATTTACCTTAATAGTCACAATTCATGACACCAATTCTTACAAATTTCAAAACTCCGCCATCTCTCTCCCCACGTCCACCACCGCTGGCGGCTCACCTCCAACTGCGCAACGCTACGCGCTGTTAGCATCCAGCTGCCGCTGCCCAACACTACAATGGCAAGTATTACAACAATGCCAACCAGCCACAGACTGCACACGGCACAGCCAGTGATTTTCATACAGAGCGCTACGTGGAGGCGGCGTTACCAATAAAAAAACGTAAACAGCCTACTTACAGCTTCATGCATATGACGAAACACTCTCCAATAATGGACGATAAGAACGAGTAGTACACCCATAAACGATGCAAACTGGCATTTTTGATCCAATAACTTTCAGAACTCGAACTTGTCATCTGCATATAATGTTTTGGGGCAACTAAGATGGCGGACGTCGGCTTCAAATTTTTGACATCATGACAACTACCCTCATTTTTACCTCTGTGGTAAAAACCCGTCTTTACAACGTCTCAACTACATTTCTTTACAACGGAATTTTTAAATGTTTGCATTAGAGTTGCTTTACAATATTTCAAATAATTGCTACGGACAGTAAGATGTCAAGTTACATGAATTTATAATCTTAAATTACTATCAAAATCAAGAAAAATAAGGTGAAGTACCTTGTTGAATAACAATCTAAAATGTGGTAATAATAAAGATTTATGTTTAATAGTGTACACGCTCTGCACCTAGACTCAGTGAGTTACAGAGCTCCAATTGTGGAAATCAGTCAGTGAGTCGCAGACTTTGATTGAGAAGAAGTTTACTACAGTTTTCGCTGCGGGTGCTCTCGTGTGCCAGCCGATTAGTCGGTACAGGTTCATTTGTTTGTTTCATGAGTAGCAGTTGAAAAAGGCATCATGGACTTAATGCGCTACCCACAACGGCGAGAGTAACACCATTAGGGAGACAGAAATACACTTGAGGGTCGTTTTCCAGACTCAGTCTGACCAGCGTGGGTGATCGATTGCTAATCCCCAGAGTGTGCGCGCTAGTTGCGTATAAAACGCGCGTCTCTAGAGCCGACATCGTGTGCTGCACCAGTAAACCGAATTAGTCCCGGTACAGAACACAGCTTTCAAAACAGCGCATATCCGCTGCGGAGTGAAAGATTCTTTGTGGTAAATGTATTGAAGAATTTACCACGTCTTTTGGTATAGGGCTGTAAAAGTAACGACTAAATTTTGTTCCACACACAGGAAGTTCAAAACATATTCCATATTTTGAGGCGTGGTAGTGTGGACCAAAACAAGAAAAAATACCAGTAAACGTGGTCTCTGCTGTGCGTATCTTAAGAGCTGTGGGAACTTGTACACCTCCGCTACTGTGAAACACATCTCTACTGCAAGCCCCGTGCTATTACAGGAGATTCCCTTGTTATCCGCTTTCTATTACATGCTACATGCGTTTTGAGCCATCGTGAAAAGATGCGCTCAATGTATCGTTCATTTGTACTATGTTTACTATTAGCTGTTTCAGATATGATGTAACATGTATTTTGTCACAAACATCCGCTACACGTTGAAAAGCCGAATATAAGAAGTTTAAAATTGTAGGCACCCTACTAAATCTTTATAAATATGTGGTACGAAAGAAGTGAAACATTGAGGTAATTTCGTGAGTGTGAAAAATTTCAATTTATTTGCCTTGTCACAAAATTTGAGGAATACCACACACCTTTTGCTGTAGTTCACTTCTAAAGTTGCAAAGTTTCGTTGGTTGATTGGTTGATTCTGCCTGACGAGATTTAGCGATTTAGGAAAATCACGGAAAACCGAAACCAGGTAACCGGTTTGAACCATCGTCCTCCTGAATTCGAGTCCAGTGAGCTAGCCTCTGCGCCACCTCGCTTGGTGCAAAGTTTAATTGGGACTGTTTTCTCCAAGACACAACGCTTAAGAAACGAACGCTCTATTTTATATGCTGATGAAAAGCACAGAAATGTTTCCATCGAAAAGATGTTATAAACGCTTAATCAGTATAAGAATACTTTTCCGGACACTTAAAACAGTTCTTCCTTCTTCCGTCTATCTCTTCTCTACAGCAGTTCAGCATCGAACGTTTTCTTGCCTGGCCGTATAAAACCACACCTGACGTATTCAATTTCGGAAGAAAAGCTTCCTTCTTTAGAGAATATTTCAATTCAGAAAGAACTTACTGGGCAGTTAATAAAAACTCAGCCATTCTTTGAAGACAGCACCGATAAGTATGCATACTTAAAGGACCGAAGGATTGATTTGGTATAAAAATTCAATTATTAAGATAAGCTCTTGTGACACTGGGTATATGTTTCTTTCCTGCTAGATCTTCGCCTAACTTACCAACCACGAGCCACCATTGGTTCATAGCAAAGCAAGTTTCTATCTGACGTCTTAGGGAACTGCGCACTCTCTTTAAAACTCTAGGTTTATGGTGAATGTGGTTCATGACTCGTTCCTTTTGTGTCTGTACATCAGTAATGGGGCCTTGGACACAAAGATTTGAAGTGTCCTGACAACCACAAATCCAAGGGATTAGGATCGGGGAACAAGGTGGACAGCTTTCTCGTCCTACCTGACCAAACCACTGTCCGCTACACGTCAGTGTTAGGTGTTCTCGGACGTTTCGGAGGAAATGGTTCTCCACCATGCATGAATCAAATTCCCAGCGGCTGTTGCAATAGTACCTCCTCTAGCAGGACATTAAATTCGTTCGATATTAACTGAAAATACTTGTATTAGTGAACCTGTTTAATACTCGTAGTATGTAAGTTCCAAGTAGTTTATAAATTACTTACAAATCGGCACTGATGCCTTGCTTCTTCAGCTGTGTGTGACCTTGCGCCAGACCATGTTGATTATGAAAACTGACAATCCTATCTCACGTGAAACCAGTTTCGCGTGTAAACAGCATCTTTGTTGTGAGAAATGGATTTTTATCACATCTTGACGCTGTATTCTGGCAGGCTGACCCTTTGTCCGAAGGGTTTGGACAAGCTGTTCATTATACGCATATAGGGAATGATCATACAGGGTTACTCAGTCCAGAGTATGACTAAATCCGTTACATGCTGACGTCCTACGTATACTAGTTCCATGATCTTCTTCCACTCATTGCAATAATGGCGCGAATTTGGCGACTATTTGCCGTTGTTGGACCTACGGTACCAGCGGCTGCTACTTGCTGGCAAAGACGACTGAATAATAATTGTGCGTTCTGGATATTTTCAGCGTACGGAACACTGGTTCGATGAGTGCTTCAATTTGACAGATCATAACAGAAAATAATGTTTACATTTCCCACTTGGAATAATAGAGTCTCATTATACTGGTAAGTGTAAAGATAAGACTCTACTGTAAAACCATATCATAAATTTATCAAACTAGTTCCGTACGCGTTGCACTTAACCAGAACTGCACTTATGGTTTACAGCAACACTACTAGATGTTTACTGTGAGCTGTATCGATGGACAACAACAGGGTCGTTCGTAGTAGCAAAGAGCTTGTAGTAGAAGAAATATGTTTCACTGTAGGGATGATAGAACAGTGCTCATAACTATTGAGATTAGCGTTTTACAGCTCACGTTTACTGGACATTTTGTGTAGTTATGGTCCATTCTACCATCCCTCAAAAGATGGTATACATTTTAGTAATACCTTGTATGTTCAGCATTGTCGCGTCATACGGGATGAGAGGTGGAAGGGTACATGCTTTGAGGGGTGGTAGTATTTGTGATTCTGAACAAAAGAACTTCATATGGACAGTGCATTATTCCGAATAGTTTCAGAGACGGAACAGATATACACTGTTGTTTATTTTCCGTATTATTCAAACATTGCCATAGTTTACAACGTACCAAAGTAATGTGGACGGAGTTGAGACGAACAGTTTAATACAAGAAATTTGCGGTCCATTAAGTAGCAAAACTACGTCAGATTGGCCAACAACAACTACCTAGGTTACAACGCATGAGCGTTGAGCAAGATTTTCAATATTCTCGCGCTCTTTTCGAGCAAACAATTACTACCAGAGAAAAAATTACTGGCAACTTTTTTGTGGGAAATTTAACGTAATTTAATTTTGTACTGCGACACGTTTCGGTAGAGGGTGTGGTTTTCGAATAATGCAAGAAAAACTTACAAAAGTGATGTTCTATCTCGGAAACCATTTAAAATGGATTATATGTCCATATGAAGTTCTTTGGGTAAACTAGTGCTACCACCCCTCAGAGCATGTACCTCTCCTCCTGACACAGCTTGTATGCCCGTTAGGAAGTTTTAGTTACTCGCTACTTTGTTACGCTACTGTATGCCATTACGTACAAAGGTTTATGTAATAATTGAGGATCATTGTCGACACAATTCACATTTAACTTTATTTCTTGGCTTTTCTCTAAAAAAGAATGACATCGTTCTCTACATGATTATTGCACTACACGAGAAAATATACTACATTATCGGTAATATGACTATGAATAGTATTACGAGTCGTTGTGGAGCAGAACTGAAGTCTCTGTTCATTTTTGACCACAATTTAATTTTGCTGTCGAACTGAACATTTTGTAAGCATAAGCCGGCCGGAGTGGCCGAGCGGTTCTAGGCCTTACAGTCTGGAACCGCGCAGCAGCTACGGTCGCAGGTTCGAATTCTGCCTCGGGCTTGGATGTGTGTGATGTCCTTACGTTAGTTAGGTTTAAGTAGTTCTAAGTTCTAGGGGACTGATGAGACTGATGACCTCAGATGTTAAGTTCCATAGTGCTCAGAGCCATTTGAACCATTGGAATTTTTTGTAGGCATAATCAAAGGCTAATGGTCAGCAGCCGTTGTATGGTATTTCAAGAAGTTAAATGAAAATTTTCCCAAATTGGGCTCGATCGGAAGTGCAAGATCTAGCCACTAATCCACTTTCCAATGATCCCTCCGACCCGCAAAAACAGCATCTGTTTAAGAATATGGCTCATGGTAAAGGTAATCAGGAGTCTCTCTCTCTCTTCTGAAGTTCATTGTTGAGCAAATACAATATGCTATTCCCTCACCTAATGCTATAGTAAAGAACATTATTAACGTTCACAATCCAGACAGTTACAATTCCTTTTCCGTAATACTGCAAAAGAGAAGATTACTCTTCCATAGCTCATACAATGGCTACAATCTAGAGAGCTTTCTTTTTCTTTTCTTCCTATACTCACGGCATAAAACAAAGGGCGCGGATGTCTGAACTCCTAACACATTGTACGCTCGTAATCTTGATGTACAATTTGCGCATACTCGAAGATTTATTAGAAAGATATATTTCACCGATACCTTCGCGGAAGAATGATCCTGTTGATTCCTCTAGCATTCAATATAGTTCTGACAGTTCCATTTTGCTACATGTATGAGACAGCTTTACTTACCGTCTAATTCGTCAACGATTTGCATATCTATCATTCTCTGATCTTTGCCAGTGCCAGATCTCTTCGCTGATGGCAGAGAGTAAGAATTAATAATAGGTGCTTCATCGGGCTTTTCTTTAGTTTTAATTTGTAAGCACATCACATTAGTCCAGGCGCCCGGCAATTTCTGTTAACTTGCAGCTTGAATATCTGCAGCCGCGTCGTCTACGTCATTCTGCGTTTTCGTGCCGTTATCTCTGTTTCGAAACTGCGGAGTCACAATTCCCGCAGCTCCTTATCTTTTCTTTCTACTTCTTCACGTGGGTTTTACCTGCAAAATCTAATCGCAATATCTTTCTGTAATGTAATCTGCACCGAATATGATTCCAACAGTCAGAAACGAATAGCAAAATCTGAATCATCATAATCTTTTTTTCCAAAATTAAGTATGTCAACAGAACTTCTTCTCTTGATGGCTTTCCTCGTTTATCAAAAAAAAGTAAATAAATAAACAAATAAATAAAAGAAAAGAAAAAAGAAAAAAACAGTTGCAATTCCAAGCCACTTACTACAAATATAGGCATATTTACTCAATCATTGAGCTCTTGAAATAATCTGTTATTGCACTCGCTTCCGTGCCAGGATCGAATGAGATATTAACACCCCCAATGCCCAACGTAATTTCGTAGAGCCTCATGATTCTAAAATATTAACATCATACTTAAACATAATAATTAATCTCAATTTTTTTGAAAACTCTGTAGATTCAAAATGGTTCAAATGGCTCTGAGCACTATGGAACTTAACATCTGAGGTCATCAGTCCCCTAGAACTTGGAACTACTTAAACCTAACTAACCTAAGGACATCACATACATCCATGCCAGAGGCAGGATTCGAACCTGCAACCGTAGCGGTCGCGTGGTTCCAGACTGAAGTGCCTAGAACCTCTCGGGCACACCGGCCGGCTGCAACTGTGAAGGAGCCCCTAACAATATATAATACTGTCTCAACAATATATAATACTGGTTCCTGACGTTGCATTTTTTTTTATTGTGGGTAACCATTTATTGCATTTTCTGTGCCATGCAACGAATATTCTCTAGGTGGATGTGAGGTGAGTCGCTGCTGAGTCCAGGAAGTTCACGACGCAGCAGCGAATAAAGTCAGACATATCACTTTCTTCATCGACTGGCTCGTATCTGTACCAAGGTAATGATACTGTAATTGCTCTTCTAGCGTAAATAGTGGGTACAGATCTTTGGTTATTCTTTATAGTACCACTAGGATTGGGCTCAAATTAAATCTGTAGTGCAAAGCAGCAGAAAAGGTAGTTGGAAGTACTGATTCCAAAAAGAATTTTTGTGTGAGGGATAAATTGCGTTATAATCTGATGGATGACATTATGTTCTTGCCTCAAATTGTTTGCGTTTTATGGTAAAACCCCGTGCCCAATATAAGGCGAAGAAGGAGAATTTTGTTAATTTTCTTTTGGTTGAGAAGGTAGTAGAACCACAAGTATCTAATCTACCAAGTACCGATCTCTTAACCGGAATTCTGCAGCAACTGTGAATTTTACCTGAAAAAAAAACAGAGATGTCTATTACGCAGGGAGAGATGCCCACTAGGCAAGGTCCGACTGCAATGAGCTCGAGAAGAAGGAAGCCAGTGTGCAGGAAATGCCAAAGGAGATAACAGAATTGCACAAAGTTCAAGAGCTAAGCAAGAAATAGCATGCCGGAAAGAGTTAAAATGTGAACAAAGAGTTAAGTGATGTCTGGGTGAGCGGTGCAGATATGCTAACATGAACTACAGAAAAACGAAAGGGCACAGACCTCGAGCCCCAGATAATGCAATTACAATCCTAATGTGTATCAGCCAGTTCAAAATATTTCACCTTCTGCATATGATGCACTGCTGACGACAACACTATACACAACGATGTTGACAGGAGAGAACCTGCTTAAGCACTGACAGTTTCAAATATACTTGCCGGATAAGAAGACGGTAAATAAGTTATGTAGCCAGATACGTACCTGATGATGACTCCCTATGGGCAACTGAATGACTGATACTAGCAAAACCTTTGAAGATTGAGAAGGCGTTTCTTGCTAGAAACTGCTCCCGTTGTGTGTAGGAAAGACTTCTGAAGGAAGTTTTCAGCTTGCAGCCCTCCTGTTTTCGAAATGCGAGCTTGCGCTGACATTTCGGAAAAAACCTTAATACGGCATGCTACTGGGATGAACCCAATTCTCATAGGGGTATTTTAAGAATATTGAAGGCAGAATTGCATGTCGAAATTAGAGAAAAACCTATCCACTTGACGGAAACCAGTCTGAAAGGATTTAAATTTTTGTTGGATTCTGTAGACTTAATTCAAGAAGGCATTAAGTCATGACCAGCACACAGAGGTTATTATTCTCTATTACTCACTACGGCCGAGCACAAGCAATGGTGACTGTAAAGGACAACCACACAAGCTGGTTAGTCATCCCCAACAGAATAACCAGCTGAATGGATATCAATACACCAAAGAAAATGGTAATGGGAATATTTACAACACAAATCGAAACAGCCAAAAATGACATGAAAGGATATGCAGCCCTCGGTATGAGTCCAATAATAATATGTATTGGAATAACATTTCGATTTAAATGCAAGCAAATCCTGCTTGGAGTTCATTACCACCAGTGATAACCAGTCACTGACTGTCATCTGACTGAACAACACCCAATAAACCAACTCCGACCACATCAAGCTCCAGAGTATCGGTCTTGAGACGGGGTCGGGGCTGTGATAGACATGTAAAATTCCATAGCATAATAATGGATCCGACATGAGGGACAAACTCTCCTCTGATATGAATCAATGTAACCAGGAATACTCGTCAGTACCACCATCTGCATTTAGGGCCAGTATTGAGGATATTCCGGTAAGTATTGTTCTAGATACAGTAGCATCTGTTAGTATGATTCCAAGCAGTTTTTTCAGCAAAGTATCTGCACAAACCAAGTCGTCTGTCTTTCCTGTACACAGCTGCAGGGTTATAGGAGAGGCCAGCACACAATACCGAAATGTTAGAATACAGGCACGAATGTCAGCGAAACCAAAAAACGTAGTGCTGCCACGCACATTTCTATTACTTTAAGGTTCGATTGTCAAATGTATCTGTGATAAAGACACGAAGGTTCACCTCTCTACCGGCAATGTTTGCTTTCAGCTCGAAGATGCGAAAGCTCAGTTTGGGCTGTCATGAAATGATGGTAGCCACGGACGGTACTGCCAGGGTTTTCGAATGAATTTCATTGTAAAGGATCATTGCAGTACAAGACACATCTGGGCAAATCGATTCAAGTATTTCTAGTCAGGCCCAAGTACAACAGAAAGTAGAAGAGCTGCGGAACCTTACCAGTAAGTTAAGACAGCAATTATTCAATCTCTTGAATCAATATACAGAGGTATTTGAAGGAAAATCTGCAATTATCTGAAGATATTCATATCACCTTAATGTACCTCCTCATAAAACCTTTTGCCAAAGATTCTATCCTATCCCATGGCGGCAACGGAAAGTAGCAGATGAAGAAATCAGGAGGATGTTTCGAGAACATAATAACATAATATCACTATTGACAAACGACACGGATTGATTCTATAAAATCGTTAGAAGGGATAGTGAATCACATGTATAATTTTTCAACACAGTTCACTCCAGCAGAGCTAATGGTTCGCAGGAAGAAAAGGAATGAATGAGCGGACAAGGTCCCACATGTTCCTGATGACAAATCTGTAGGAAGATAAGGTTCGGAAAGCTTTGATCAGTTTAACAGCAAATCATTCAGGAGAAAGCATAATTAAGACAACAAATTGTTAAAAATCAAAAGGTATCAGATGGGTGAGAAAGTGTTCTTAAAAAGCAGCCCAACATTCATTACAGTTGGACAAAAGGAAGAAAAACTGGCAACTTTTGTCTACTGGACCCTTTGTTAATCCAAGGATCCCAAATCTTGGTACATATTTATTAGGGTGCCGAGATATTTATCGTATTAAAAGACTTTGTTTTCATCAAGATTTTAGGTAATATCATTCTTGGTAGGATTAGTGTGCATTATTTTAGGAACATGGTACAGTTTGATTGTTACAGCTGAATGTTTTAGCTGGTGTAATGCATGATGTTTCGTGTTTATATCTAAGACATATGTTTGGCTTTGTGATTATGCGATATGCATTTTTTTATAATTGTCTATAGAAGTTAAATATTACCTTGTTAAGTATCCACGAGCTCATGAGTTCTTACTGAATTTTAATTAGCCATGCTATGAGAATGCTCATGGTCCTGTTTGATAGTGATAAAATTTGCTTACAAATGAAGCAGCTTATTACAACATAATGTAAGAGGAAGTTCTATATCTATACTAATTTAACAATTCTCACCTGAGATTACTATTCCATCGTCATATAAACGAGATTAATAAACACAGTAAGTCACTCTAAGGTGGAGCGTGTTTGTACTAATATAATTATTGATTTAGAAGTCAGTCCAGCTTGCGTTTAAAGCTGCACCAAAGTTTGTATAAGTGGGCCTTGTCATGGACGTCTGTCTGATGTGTTCTACACTCTTCAGACCCTCTTACTTGGTTTATGAATGTTGGTCTTAGGTATAGTTCTTAATATATTTTCCATTAAAGTAGAGGGAACTAATTGTTCCACGTATTAGATCTCTGAGATGAATTCGTGAGAATTCGAGGGTGGTAGTGTTCCGTTGTTGTTGTTGTCTTCACGTATGGAACATTTAATTCATGAATTCAATTAGAGACAGATTGACCTAAACATGTAGAGCAAAGAGCTCTAAATTAAAATGTTATTGAATTTTGTGTGGTAAAATGTGGATAGAATCACGAGCATGTGCGACTGCAGCGCGTCTGGTATGCATGAGTTGCATCGGGTGACAGCTGATCGTCCAGGCATGCAACTGTACAATCGTTGCGCCTTTTCCGAGTTAATAAGCTTTGAAGTTATCCAGCCAGGTCGTTGCGCTCGCAAATTCAAGCGGTCCGCCACATACAAATACTTTCAGTTGTTCTCATAGCTTCTGGCTCGTGTTCGATCCTTACTACCGTCTCATGTCCAATTTTGTATCGCTCTCTTGTTCGGTTTCAGGAAACCAAACGAAGAATACGTTAGGCGACATTGTCTCTGGTGAGCCGCTTGCATTTGCTCGAAAAATGGGCTAATGCCTAGCTTCAGTGTTGATTAAGTCGGAAACTGCGCAAAGTGTCGTCTTTTTTCTTAACAATTATTTGTCAGCATAGCCTACCCTGCAACACTCTTACTGTCTTGTCAGACTCTTTCTGACCACCCTGTATACTAGGAAAAGGGAATGTTATTCACGATGTGCTTTCACGATTATCCAGAAATCAAGCAGAAATAAATACACAATAACCAATGATTAAAGGAATTTACTTGCACCACGTGACGGTTGTAGCAAGTGTCATACAAATACGAAGTTACTGAGGAGCATTAAGATCGAATAGGATGCACATATGATCTCCAAGGATATAAAAGACAAAGGCAAGTTTGGTGATCACTTAAGAGTGAAGAGATGCATCTATTACAAAGGACGTTCAAAAAGTTTTGCACCGTAGTTTCTAATTTTTTTTTTATTTTTGAAGGAGCAGAATGAATTTTTTTCTGAACATACTTGGAACATTTAGCTATACATTGAGCCTACTCAATGTAATCTCCATCAGCTTTGACGCATCTGGAGCAACTTTCTTTCCATAACGAAAATGCTCTTTGGTAAAATTCTGGGAATTGACTTTCACACCATCGCTTGACACGGGAAATAAGGTCTTTCTCGCTATCAAATGTTTTACCGCGCCGGTAGGTCTTCAGATGGCCAATGAGGTAAAATCAGAAGGAGCCAAGTCCGTACTGTAAGGTGAATGAGGAACAATTTTCTAACCCATGTTCCTGATTTTCTCTTGCGTCATGAAGGTTATATGGGGTTTGGCATTGTAATGGTGTAGTCCGATGAGCTGGCCCTGACGCTGAGGTTTGTGGGTCTTGATGGCACGTCGCAGATTGTCCAATGACAGACAGTAATGGTCCCGGTTAATTGTGGTGCCAGGTTCCAAAAAGTCAATGATAATGACACCACACTGATCTCTGAAGAAGAAGAAGGCCATCACCTTTCAGCCTGATGTTCGTGGAAGTCTTGGTTTCTCCTTCCGAGGGTAACCCGGATGACGCCACTCCATGGACTGGGTTTTGCTCTCAGGTTCGGACAAAAACAGCCATGTTTCATCCTGGGTAATGAGGCCGTCAAAACATTGTTTCCACTCTTCAGGAAAGGTCTTCATGAGACCTTCGCACACATTCTTCCTCATCGTTTTCACTTCTCTTGTCAATAATATAGGCACCCAATGTACAGAGATTTTTCTGTACCCTAGCGACTGTATCAGTGATACCACGCTACCCAATAGCAAACGAGTCATTTCAGCAAGCTGTCGTGCCGTCACACATCTGTCATTTTGGATGATTTGATAAATGGTCTCCTTATTCACATCACTAACTGCCGTCGATAGCCTACAGCATCGTGGATTGTCCAGCAGAGAGAAATCACCTTCTTTAAACCTCTGTAACCACCGCTGGATACAGCTGCGACCCACTGCGTCTTCCTCATAAACAGGGAGCAGCCTCCTGTGAATCGATGTGGTAAAGTCATCGTCGGTCTTGGAGAGGAACTCCATCACCGACCGTTGTCGCAACCTGGCATCTACTTCACGGTCCATTGTGGCTCACCTGTGAATAAAAGAAAATGCTTTTGTACATCAACTTCTAACTAATTATTCCAAGTATGTTCACAAAAAATTTCATTCTCCTCCTGCAAAAATAAAAACATTAGAGACGACTGTGCAAAACTTTTTTAACTCCCTTCGTACTTTAAGCATCACGATATGTACATCTTGAAAATGGTACATACCTACTATTGCAGTAGAGAATGTGATTAAATACAAACGCGGTAGATAAGCTCATTTTGAACCCAAAAAATGTGAAATTGCGAGAACACGCGACTTTTAATAAAATGGTTTTTAGGGTATGTGCAGTGCAGAAAATGTGCTGTCTCTGTCAGAAAATAGAATTCGCAACTACACCCAGGAGGTATTCACGTCTCATAAGACACCTGATAGACCAGGACAGTAAATAGCAATGGATTTTTTTCGAGTCGCTGCCGAAAGCCGAAGGAAACTTTTCACAAGCGCTCGTATTCTAAAAGGTGTTCTCAGAATTCAAGTAGTATCCTTTCCGAAAAGCTACCAGTAATAAAATGATACAGAAATTAACATAGTATTATTTTGTGCTTACTATTTAGCCGAACGGTATCTTCACAGACAATGCCTGACAGTGCCGATTTTTTAAATGGAAGACTTTTTAGAAGAACGTAACATCAAACTAATTAATTCCAGCTTATCGTCCTGGATGCAACCCAACGGGCGTTTAATTCGTGAAATTGTGCGACTTTGTAAAGCACACTGTGGGCTAAAACCGTAGACACTTGGGATGATAATTCACCTGATTTCAAAAACGTAATTAACAAGCAGTGCCATTTTAGCACTGGTTTTCCACCATATACTGCGCTATTTGGAAGCAAAAGAAACAGTATTTTTACGCAACACCTTCAGTTTCCATCAGTAATTGAGCTCTTAGAAATGAACTACATAAAATAGCATTTGGTACTATGAAATGGAAAGGATAGGAACTCCAACGCATCCTCGAACGATAAATTAGTGTAACCTTTTACGTGTGCAACCGCAAATTTTATCGTCGTTAAGTAGCACTGAGTTGTCAACGGACAAGGAAGAAATGTGAAAATTTCGGCATCGTTACGTCTTCCCGCTTGCGGCTAGAGGAGAAGAGTATATTAGAAATGCTGAAGACTATCGAGCGTGTCATGTGAAGAACAATAAACCTATTACACTCATTATTTATTTCACTTGTTCAAGAACTTTCTACATGGCTGTAGTGTAAGTTATGTTTGTTTTTATGTGCGTACGTTGGTTCTGGTAGCTCAAGTGAGCTTAAGTATAGAACCATGCTTTTACATGTGGAGTGCACATAAGGTGTAAAGATTAGAGACCCCTTGCAAAGGGAGTACAGTAATCTCTGCCTAAGCGTAGTGTACAAGTGCTTTGTTTACATGTTACTAATGTTGTCGAAATTGCTCTGGCTGGCACCACATTATGCATGAGTGCAGTGGTTCAGCCATCAGCGTATCCTGCATTGAACTTATCCCACTTAATCTGTCGCCAGTGCGCACTTGTTAGGGCTCCTAAGTTGCTACCACGAAGAGCAGGTTACCCCAGCCCGTGTTCAGAAATACGTGCAGTAGCAAAAGTCTCTGGAACATAGAGCTTAATAAAGAACTCGTCCATCGCTACATCCTAGACATATGGAGGTATCGTAAAAAAAACGCAACTTGGAATAACGAACGAATGAATTCCCAGGAAAACTTTCTTAGCGAATGTGCGTGTCCTTTAAACGTTGAATAAAAATGTTCTTTTCCAACAGTATATGAAAGTTTGGAAATCTCAATTGTATGGAACTAGGCCTACAATCATGAAACTAAGTGTGGAACTTCAGTGTAAGCAACTTAATAATTTATGGAACTTTAAAGCTGATGAACGTACTTCCATTCTCAATCTTACTGTTTGCATTTTAACATATTTACTGTAACCTTGAAATGCATAAAGTAAACAGCTTCTCACACATGTGAAATTTAAAAAAGGATATTTGCCTAACGGAATAGCTGCCCTACCCTAGACCAGTAATAAAATGCTTTTTTAATTGTGTATTTTGCAATGTTTTTGAGGTTCGGGGGGGGGGGGGGCAACCAGTTTCTGCCATTGTGGATAGAACGTGCAGGAAGCGTATTCAGGTGGAGTAAATCATAAAGTTACATGCATTGCGTGGACATGTAGTCCAGTCATCGAAGCAATGACTATTTGGTTAAGGGATCCAACTACATGGAGATTCTCAAGTGTACTCCTTTGTAGTGGAAGGTGGCGTTGAGCACAAAGAACAGAAATCATAAAATCAAAAGAAGGTTACAAATATTGCAACGAATGGCACGTAAGAAGCGTTTATGACTTCAGAGAAAAAGAATGAAGCAAGAACATCTGCCTGTATACGCACGCATGGTGAAATCTATGACTGATCGTTACCAACGATTAAGTGTACGGCATGTGATCAGTATTTAGTCACAAACAAACGGCATCACAAAGAGATTAGAAATCGAATTCAGCTCCTCAGATTTATTACCATGTAAGTATGGTACGCTTGCCCAAGGTGGGCTTACACTAATCCATAATGCAGCCACACATTGTTGCCGTGCAAAATTTGTATGAAACACAAAGTACGAAGCAAAGCGAGGGGGGATTGCACGGAGTGCGAATTGACGTTACATCTACAACAAGCTTCCAAAACTATTAAATTTTAGAGTTGTACGTATTTTTCTGTTAGAATTTCTTTCAAAGAGTGCATTTCTTCTTATAGTTACATGTTTTGTAGACAGCTACGCTTAGGCGTCGTGTTATTATATTCGTTCCGAAGAAGTCACACTTGAAGACATCCACGAAGATTGTAATGTGTTAAAATATTCATTTAAAATATTCATTATCAGTAAAACATGATATTTGTAGTTTGAAGTATTTAGTAGTTCTGTGTTCAGGCTGAGTGGGTCGCAATGGTAAAAGTAAAGTATCAGGCAAAAAATGACATTCCTGCTCATACGACGCGTTTCGTTTAGCCCCCGAAAACCTCAAACCACACACACACACACACACACACACACACACACACACACACACACACACGACGCGTTTCTGAATTAATCCATCACTACAAAAAATATCTGACACAAAAATATTTTATAAAGCATAGTAATGGATGGTTACAGCATTCCACTTTGATATCATCTGGCAGAAACTACAATGCACCTACCCAGGAGCGATCACTGTCAACCTTCCCTCTCCTTCATTAACAAAATAGAATATGAAAATATGAAACCTCCTTGAGCCTAATAGCTATTACGATATTGCAGTGACCGTGTTATTCCGAATTACGATGTTATGTTCCTTCGGATATGCCCGAGGGGCTGCGGCGACCACAGCCGTCATGAAATACATGAAATGTATTCGCGGTTGCTGATATGTACAACCATCAGTTGTATAAAGGAGAGATGGCAATGAAAATTTGTAGTGGACTGGGACTCGAACACGGATCTCGCCCTTATTGCGAAAGGTCGCCTTACAATTTGGCTATCCGACCACGACTCGCATCCAAATCCATACATCCATATGTCATCAAGCATATGCCTACAACCTGAATGACGGCTCTAGTTGCCGCAGTGCCTGTTCATTCGGACATGTGTACATGACGGAAGGAATACTGAATCGTAATTCGAAATAACATAGACAATGCAGTATCGTATTTAGCCACCGACACCGGCCAAGTGACTTTCAAGTAAAATGTCTCCCCTGTACAGGAATATACATAATGGATGAACGAGTGCACGTGGTAGACTCATGTTTGACGGTATGTGGAAGTCTGGGTCCGGCCGCGAGTCGTGCTCGGATAACCAAATGGTAAGACGACTACTTGCGATATGCGGGATATCCGGGTTCGAATCCCAGTCCGGCACAAATTTTCACCGTTGCCATTCCATTATACAGCTGGCGGTTGTCTATATTCGCAACTCTGAATACATTTCGTGTTATATATACTAAATTTCAAAAAAAAAAAATAGATACAGCCCAAGAACATCATCAAAACAAATGAAAGGACAAAATTACCTTCAAACTCAGGAATACACGCGAACATAGAGCGAACAATTTTTAATTTGCAAAACTTTGTTACAGTATTTTACATCAAATAAATAGCTGTTACCAGAAACACTGTTAACTCAAAAACTGTTACAAACGGGCTCCCTCAGGCCCTACATTATACCAACAGCAGCCGCCTTCAGTATCATGAACAGTGAGTACAGGCTGGTATAGGAAGCTTGCACGAGAGCGATTCAAATGAAAACCTTAGAAGTGCTACAATATTTTTAATTGTAAGAGTGAACAAAAAACTTGTACGTCATTTTTCGTCTCCCTGACGTTAGATGCAACGTATTCCACTGTTTCAGAAGGGCACAGATAGCAAGTCGTGCGCCTCGGTTTTCATCTCTTCACCACTTCTGAATGCCTGCCTCCCTTTGCTTCTTTGAGTGCCCCAAACAGATGACAGCATTTAGGGGCAAGGTCTGGTGAATCAACATCTACATAAGGAGGATCTGCCAGACATTCCGGTTTAATTTCCTGAACAGTTTCAACCGTCTTACGGACTGTAGGCAGTTAAGCATTGTCATGCTGAGGCAATCCTCCTGAACTCCTCATCATTTACTCCGAAGTTCATTTGTCAGCAATTAATCGCTCCCCTGTCCAAGTACTGCTCCAAAATTACTTCATATGTATTCCAGGAGGGAATGAGCATCACTTCCAACAGGCAGCTGAGTGCAATTTTTTTGGATTCTTCGATGAGCTGTGACCTTTTCGTTTCTGCTTGGATGCTTCAGTTACACGATAAATCAGTCTAATCTAAAAACCGTAAATTCAACTTAATACCTCAGTATTACAATTACGAACAACTTAAATTGGAAGGAACACATATAAAATGTTATGGGGAAGACCAACCAAATATTGCGTTTTACTGGCAGATCACTTAGAAAATATAACAGACCTACTAAGAAGACTGCCTACACTACGCTTGTCTGTCCTCTTTTAGATTACTGCTGCGCCGTGTGGGATCCTTACCAGACAGGTCTGACGGAGTTCATCGAAAAAATTCAAAGAAAGGCAACACGTTTTGTATTATCGCGAAGTATGGGAGAGAATGTCACAGAAATCATACAGGATTTGGGCTTGAAACCATCAAAAGAAAGGCGTTTTTCATTGCGACGGAATCTTCTCACGAAATTCTAGTCACCAACTTTCTCCTCCGAATGCGAAAATATTTTGTTTACACCAACCTACATAGGGAGGAACGATCACTACGAAAAAATAAGGGAAATCAGAGCTCATACGGAAAGATATACGTGTATATACTTTCCTCGCCCTGTACGAATAAAAATTGTTCAAATGGCTCTGAGCACTATGGGACTTAACAGCCGAGGTCATCAGTCCCCTAGAACTTAGAACTACTTAAACCTAACTAACCTAAGGACATCATACACATCCATGTCCGAGGCAGGATTCGAAGCTGCGACAGTAGCGGTCGCGCGGTTCCAGACTGAAGCGCCTAGAACCGCTCGGCCACCGCGGCCGGCGCGCTATACAAGACCGGAATAATAGAGAATTGTGAAGGTGGTTCGAGGAACCCTCTTCCAGGCACTTAAATGTGATTTGCAGAGTATCCATGTAGATGTAGATGTAGAGTACACCCAAGTCTCATTGTCCGCAACAATTTTTCCCAGAAATGAATAACCTTCGACGTTCACACGATGCAAAAGTTCTTCGCGGGGATCGACCGAACGGTCCTTCAGTTTGGCGTGATACCCATCTCGCAGACGCCTTATTGAAGTGCAGTACATTGTAAATAATATTCTGCCTTAAACCAATACTAATCCTCAGACTTATAGCTATTTTGTTCAGAGTTAAGCGTATTGTCCTTTAAAACCTCCTCCACTAACGCAGTGTTCTCGTCGTTCACTACATGGCGAGCCTGCTCTGGTCTTGTGGCATCCTCCACAGAAGTTACACCGATTTTAATCTTCGTACACTACTCGTACACTTGCTGAAACGACAAACACGAATCATTGTACCGAGTTGTCGTTCTGCTACGATTTTCAAATGTTTTGACACCTTCACTACACAAAATCGAATCACAGATCGCTGCTCAAATGCGGTGCATGTTGACAAAGGGGGGGCCATTTTTTTTATGAACGCTGCTGCTTTCTCCTGGGTTGTAGCATCACTCTGTCACCTGTAGGCCACTTTCTGAACATCAGGGAACACTACTGCCACCTACCAACTCCACATCGCTTTTCGAAATTTTATGGGACTTTCAAAGTTTCCATCTTAGTCACTCTCGTACAACAAAAAAAAAACGAACATACGTGTAGCAACAAATATAATGCTTTCACAAGCCCGCAACATGCTCCGACCTCCGGATAGTAACACAGTGCCAATAACTATAATATGTGCCGGCCGCTGTGACCGTGCGGTTCTAGGCGCTTCAGTCCGGAACCGCGCGACCGCTACGGTCGCAGGCTCGAATCCTGCCTCGGGCATGGATGTGTGTGACGTCCTTAGGTTGGTTAGGTTTAAGTAGTTCTGAATTCTAGGGGACTGATGACCTCAGATGTTAAGTCCCATAGTGCTCAGAGCAATTTGAACCATAAAATATGTTCATAAATAAGAAAAATTTAAAACAGAACTTTAAATGAAATGTATACAGCGTCAATTAATGGCACCGCGTCATTCCTCAGTAGTTTCTTTACATGAAACTGCAACACACAGCCTGGAAATAACTGTTCAATAGCAAACAATTACTGAACGGTTGCTGTGATAAGCTAATGGACCAATGACTGCAAATTTAAGGTTATTAAACACTATTTTATTTTCGATAAAAGTGACCCTGTAAGATAACTCAATAAAATGGAATCACACCAAAGCTTTAAAAGGAGCTTTACATACATATGAAAACTAAACTCCTTTTTGAAAAGGAACCATCACATTGACATACCACATTAACACAAGGCTAATGAAGCTCAGTGCTGTTGGGGGCAGGGAAAAACACACTAAACAATTAAAACTTCGGAAAATAACGATGTTTTACAGACATGTAGATGCTAATCCATATCATTCAGACGCAATGCTTAATTCCATCAGCTCACAACGTCTTCTCACCACCTGAAGGCGCTTAGCATTGATCGTATTCCACATTCAGCGAACCACCAAATACTGCATCTCAGAAAGGCCACAAAGGCCAAATCGACCCCCTGTATTGAGGAACTTCCTCCATGTCGACAGGCGTCTTCTCATGCGAGCCCTTACACGCCACAATGTCCCTCGGCTTCCGTTGCTGCGTACTACAAGTTTTAACGCATACTTCGGCACCACACCACCTCACGCCTGCCGTAAACTCTGCCTCGACGAAAAACTGCAAACCACTCGGTGGTAAACCGCCACATTCACTTGCCAGTGCACAAGTGTCTCCACCGACCCTTTCCGCCTTTACGATACGGTGCTGCCCCCTTGTATCCTCTAGGCGACCAATACATCGCTGTCCGATAGCCACACTCTGCAGTCGACTACGGAACGTCTCACATGGACGCAGATACGGTATTTCAGGTTGTATGTGAAATAAACATTCGCAGACTACTAACACACTTGTTCAGAGTGCAGACCAAATCTGCCGAATTGTGTCTGTAGTCCGTGAATGTTTCATTCACATAAAACCTGAGACGCCTTGTCTACGTGAAGCAATTGCACCTGGATAGGTGTATTATAGTTTGTGCCATTTTATTCCAATCTAAGTGGAATGCTATAGCCATCCATTACTATGTTTTATAAAACCATTTTGTGCATGATTTTTTGTAGTTATCTGATGATGGATGAATTCCTGACTGCTTCATATGAGCAATAAACTCATTCCTTGCCTGATGTTTGACTGTTACCATTGCGACCCAGCCAACCTGAATGGAGAAGTAATGCTGACATCAAAATATAAATACCATTTTTACTCATAAACAGTATTTTAACACAAGTTATAATCTTCGTAGGTGTCTTCAGATGTGACTTCTTCGGAAGAAATGTAACAACACGACGGCTAATGATCGATGTCATAAATAAATGCTGTTACAAAAAGAAACGCTCCCGTTGAACGAATTTCTAATCTAAAGTACCAAATACTCGAAAACTTAGTACAGGAATCAGTAACAACCCTAAAATTCAACCGGGTGCAGCCGTTCCGACAGACGTAAAGCGGCTCGATCTCATAAAGTTAGATGTAAGAAAAGCAGATGGCGCATGGAGAGTGCCTGGAAGAATTCTAAGGTTATGCAATTCTTTGAAGTGTTGACTGTGGCAGGGGGCAGGAACTGTAATGTATTCTTCGGGTAGGAACAAATGAAAAAATAGCAAGATCAGTTGCAATACTCGTATTATAAGGCCTAGACTCGACTTTTCTAAAAATGCCTTTTTTCAGAAGAATCAATCATTAACTCTGTTTACATGATGTGGAAGTACGTTACATATGTAGCCATAAGGCACAAATGAAGATCAAATTGACCGCCATAATAATAAAATTACAAAATTAAAAAGTGCTTCATAAATGCGACTAACGAACTGAGGCCAGTTTTAAAGACGTCGAAAACTAGGTCAGGGAGTATTCAGTAAACCTTGCACTACTGCCACTGATCTCGTTCCTTTTTCTCCTGTTCTTACATGAAATATAAGTCATCCAGAAAAGAAATGGCTTGCGAAACACTTGTTCGGAAAATCGTTAAGTATTGCTCTCGGACACTTACCGTAAACATTTAATAGGAGAGGTAGAGTGGTCCCAAACACGAGAGGCACGTTTCGTCATAGGTTCACTGAGTAAGTGAGGGAGCAATATGGAAATACTCAGCAAATTCCAATACCTGACAATACAAAAAAGTCATTGTGTATTTCAGAGAGGATCACTATTAAAATTTCGAGAGCATACATTCCAAACTGAGTCAAGCAACATACTGTTTTCCTTCTCGTACATTTCGCGAAATAACCACGAAGACAAAATGAGAGGGACTTGGACATTCGCTCTTCTCGAGCACCATTAGCAAATAGGACGAAAAAGGGCGTGAAATGACAATGGTACCGGAATTATTATCCACCGCACACTGTAAGGTAGTTTGAAGAGTATAGATGTACTTGCTCCATTTTCATCGTGCTGTGTGTTCTAGACTTCACCAAAATTCTTCAGATTCGACGTCCAACATTTTAAATAACGGCTCTTGTGATTACATCTTGACTTACGGAGAGCAGTGTGGAGGCTTTTTTGATTATTTCGTCACTGTTAGCAAATATTATGTCCATCAGAGAATTTTTGTCCCATATGTTATGTAGAACAGTAGCGCAAGAGGTAACAGGATACATTAAGGCTACTAAAAGCATCAGAGATTTCATTGGGCAGAGGTGGAGAAGAAATTCTCGTGCCTTCGCAGAGCTAGCGACAGCCGCTGTTGCAAAAGGTCAGGTGAGGCCAGCGCTCATTGTCACATTTCTTACTATTCCTAAGGGGTCTATGGTCGCATCCCTTTTATCTTCATGTTTTAATGACAACTGTAACAAGACACATTGTTTCCATTTTATTGGTATTGTAACTGATGGTTGCTACTACGTGTTCTAGATCATCTTCGCAGTACGGTATAATCAGGAGTACGTGCCGGCCGGGGTGGCCGAGCGGTTCTAGGCGCTACAGTCTGGAACCGCGAGACTGCTACGGTTGCAGGTTCGAATCCTGCCTTGGGCATGGATGTGTGTGATGTCCTTAGGTTAGTTAGGTTTAAGTGGTTCCAAGTTCTAGGGGACTGATGACCTCTGAAGTTAAGTCCCATAGTGCTCAGAGCCATTTGAACCAGGAGTACGTATGATAAAAACAGTTACACTTACAGTTGCAATTATGAGTTCTGACAGGCTACGAACTAGAGTGGCACAAAATATCTCGTCAATTCAAAGAGCAAATTCATATAATTTGGGAAAATAGTCCCACAAAGGAACTATCTGGACACCAGGTGCATCTTAAACTGAACGACCATCCAAAAGACAATCAGTTGCACCCTCTTTGATATATCTATATGCTATACATTTCCAACAGTTATATCGCATGTTCAAATTCTAAATAGCCTTTCGGTCCACCGAGCGAGGTGGCGCAGTGGTTAGCACACTGGACTCACATTCGGGAGGACCACGGTTCAATCCTGTCTCCGGCCATCCTGATTTAGGTTTTCCGTGATTTCCCTAAATCGTTTCAGGCAAATGCCGGGATGGTTCCTTTGAAAGGGCACGGCCGATTTCCTTCCCAATCTTTCCCTAACCCGAGCTTGCGCTCCGTCTCTAATGACCTCATTGCCGACGGGACGTTAAACACTAACCACCACCACCACCACCTTTCGGTCCCTGCATTTTACCCCTGCTATCTTTAGAATTTGAATGAGATAATTCCAGTAAACATTTTTAAAAGCTCCCTATAAGTGTACAAGTGCTACAGATGTAGGTTTGCCTTTGTTTAGCCTGTCTTCTAAGAGAAGTCGTAAGGTCAGTATTGTCTCGCATGTACCTACATTTCCCCGGGGTCAAAACTGTTCTTCCCCGTGGTTGGTTTCTAGCAATTATTCCATTCTTCTGCAAAGAATTCGTGTTAGCAGCTGCAGGCAGGGCTTATTATACTGTCAATTCGGTGATAATCACATCTATCAGCACCTGCTATCTTTCGAATTGGAATTATTATATTGTTCTTGAAGTCTGAGGATATTTATCCTGTCTCATACGTTTTGCACTCCAGATAGTGAGTTTTGTCATGCCTGGCTCTTCCAAGGATCTACGTAGTTCTGACGTCTGTTCGCGGGAACTTGTTTCGATTTATCTCTTTTAGTGCACTGTCAAACTCTTCACGCAGTATCATATCTCCCATTTCATCTTCATCTACGTCTTCTTCCATTTTCATAATATTACACACAAGTGCATCTTCCTTGTATAGACCCTCTATAACTACATCTATCTTTCAGCTTTCTCTTGTTTGCTTAGTACTAGTTCCCCATCTGAGCTCTTAACATCTTGTACAAAATCCAAACGGCAGTTATAAGAGTCTAGGTGCATGGAAATTGAGAAAGGAGCGAGTCAAGCTTGTAGCCTATGCCCAGTGTTATTCATCTGTGCATTGAGCAAGCATTAAAGGAAACCGAAGGGAAATTTGTGTTAGGGATTAAAGTCCACGGGCAAGAAATAAAAACTTTGAGCTTTGCCGATGACATTGTAATTCTATCAGTGACAGCAGAGGAATTTTAATAACAGTTAAACAGAACAGTCGCTATCTCGAATGGAGGACATAAGATAAACACCAACGAAAGCAAAACAAGGATAACTGAATGTAATCGAATTAAATCTAGTGGTGCTGAGAGTATTAGATGAGGAAACGGAAACACTTAGAGTAGTAGCTGAGTTTTGCTATTTTTCAGCAAAAAACACTCATAATAGACGAAATAGATACGATATGAAATATAGACTGGAAATAGCAAGAAATCTTTTCTGGAAAAGAGATATCTGTAGAAGTCTAATTTAGCTTTAAGTCTTAAGAAGTATTTTCTGAAAGTATTTGTATGGATTGTAGCCACGAATAGAAGCGAAACAGAGGATAAAAGTTTACACAAGACGAGAATTGAAGATTTGAAATTTGGTGCTACAGAAGAATGCTGAAGATTAGATGGACGAATCATGTGACTAAAGAGGAGGTACTGAATAGAGCTGGCGAGAAAAGAAGTTTGTGGCACAAAATGACGAGAAGAAGAAATAAGATGGTAAGGCACATTCTGTGACTTCGAGGGATCACCAATCTATTGCTGAAGGGAAGTTTAGGGAATAAAAGTTATAGAGGAAGACCAAGAGATGAACACAATATCCAGATTTAGAAGGATGTAGGTTGAAATAGTTATTCGGAGATAAAGAGGCTTGCACACGATAGAGTATCATCGGGAGCTTCATCAAACCAGTCTTCGTACTTAAGACAGTAACAATAACATCGTATGTTAGATTTAATAGATAATTTTTGGAAAGATAAGACAAGTACGAAAAAATTAATGAAACAACTACAATCTGCAATAAAAAACACATAAGTCTTGTGTGTCATTCCCAAACATTGCGGAGAATCAAACACATTCGCAATTGGTGAGCCAGATGACATGCATTGATTTTCATTGCATTTTAAACTTAAAAATATACAACATAGACGGTGCAAAAGAAGGACTTCTAAAAAGATTTTTGTAATTTTATTTATTTACGGTACGTAGTTCAGAAGCAAACTTTTACTGACCCAAAGTGGTTCGATGTAACCCCGAAAATTTTTTGAGGAAATCGAATTTGATGTTTTCTAGTCGTCTTCGATATCCTGAAGCAAGATCGATTTTTCTCGATAGACTGCGTGCCTGCCGCACAGGGGTTTTAGGTTCCATTCCCGATTGATTCAAATGTTTAAACGGGTGTCCCTGCCTTGCTAGCAGTTCCTTGAAGTTTAACATAAATAAAGTTGGAAAAAAAATTATTAGCGCTGGAGACTGATAATGGCTGGTTCGAGTTTTGTTTCGGTAATTTCGTTTTTCTCCGTCCAGTTCGAATGCCAACGTCTTATAAATATCTGTTCCGTTGGACATGAACAGACACCTATTTTTCTTTTTTTTGGGGGGGGGGGGGGGGAGGTGTGTCCCGTCCTTGCAAACTTTTTCATCTCACGGTAGCACTTGCAGTCTACATCCTCAACTACTTGCTAGATGTACTTGCCGGATGTTTTCCAATCTCTGTCTTCCTCTACAGTTTTTACGCTCTACAGCTCCCTCTAGTAGCATGGAAGCTATTCCCTAGTATCTTAACACATGTCCTACCGTCATGGCCGTCTTTCTTGCAGTGTTTTCAAAGATTCCTTTCCTCTCCGAATCTGCGATGAACCTCCTCATTTCTTACGTTATCAATCCACCTAATTTTCAACATTCGTCTGTAGTATCACGCCTCAAATACTTCGATCCTCTTTTGTTCCCGTTTTCCTAAAGTCTATATTCTCTACGATATAATGCTGTGCTCCAAACGTATATTCTCAGAAATTTCTTCCTCAAATTGAGGGCTGTGTTTGATATCAGTAAAATTCTCTGGCAGTGAATACCCTTTTTGCCAGTGCCAGTCTGCTTTTTACGTCCTTCATTCTCCGCCCATGCTACGTAAGTAGCAGATTTCCTTAAGTTCATCTTCTTCGTTTGTGTTGTACTCATCATCTCATCATTTCGGGAAGTGCCGAGTAAGGAAATGGAAAGATTGGGATCTTGTATTGGCGCTGATGACTACGATGTTGAGTGCCCCACAAACCAACATCATCATCATCTACTTCGTGATCATCAATGCTGATGTTAAGTTTCTCGCTGTTCTCATTTCTCCTACTTCACATTACTTTCGTCTTTCTTCGATTTGCTCTCAGTCTATATTCTGTACTCATTGGGCTGTTCATTCCATTGAACAGCTCCAGAAATTCTTCTTCACTTTGACTGGGGATAGGATTGTAATCAGCGAATCTTATCATTGATATCCTTTCATCCTAAATTTTAATCCCATTTTTCAACCTTTCTTTTATTTCCGGCATTGCTTCTTCGATGTATAGACTGAACAGTAGTTGGGAAAGACTACATCCCTGTCTTACACCCTTCTCAATCCGAGCATTTCGTTCTTCGTCTTCCTTTCTTATTATTTCCTTTTGGATCTTGTACATATGTTGTATTACCCATCTTTCCCTACAGATTACTAATATTTTTCTCAGAATTTCGTTTTATATTGTCAAATGCTTTCTCTATGTCGACAAACACTATGAACATGTATTGATTTTTCTCCATTCTTACTTCCATTATCCACCGCATCGCAAGAACTCCCTCTTGTTTCCTTTACCTTTCCTAAAGCCAAATTGGCCCTCAACTAGCGACCCCCAGTTTTCTTTTCCCATCTTCTGTATATAATATTCTCAGCAACTTGGACCAACAAGCTTTCAAACTAATTGTGCGGTAATTCCCGCACTTGTCGGCTTTTGCTACCTTCGAAATTGTGTGGATGATGTTTTTCCGAATGTTTGGTGGTACATCACAAGTCTCATACTTTCTACACACCAACGTGAATAATGCCACTTCCCAAATGATTTTAGAAATTCAGGTAGAATGTTATCTATCGCTTCTGCATTATTTGATCTTAAGTCGTACAAAGCTCTTTTAAATTCCGATTCTAATACTGGACCCCCTTTCCCATCCACGTCGACTCCTGTTTGCTCTTCTATCACGTCATCAGGAAAGTCCTCCACGTCGTAGAGGCCTTTAATGCACTCCTTCCACCTATCCGCTCTCTGCAATTTTAATGTTACCGCCCTTGTTTTTAATTTCATCGACGATTGGTTTGACTTTATATATATACTGTGTCATTCTTCCCGACAACCATTTCTTTTCAGATTTCTCCACTTTGTCATGCATTCATTTCGCCTTACCTTCCCTGCACTTGCTATTTATTTCATTCTTAAGTAATTTATATTTATGTATTCCTGAATTTCCATGACCATTTTTTACTTACTTCTTTCATCGATTAACTTAAGTATTTCTTCTGTTACCAATGGTTCCTTTGCAGTTACCTCCCTTGAACTGACGGCTTTCTCTCGAGCTTCTGTGATCACCCTTCTTAGAGATGTCCATTCAACTAAACTGCCTACTAAGCTATTCCTCATCGCAGTATCTATAGCCTCAGAGAACTTCAAGCGTGTCTCTTTATTCCTTAGTACTTCCGTATCCCCTTTCTTTGCCCGCTGACTCTCTTTGATTAGTCTTAAACCTCAGTTCATACTTCATCATTTCTAATTGTGATCTGAGTCTATATCTGTTCCTGGGTATGCCTTACAATGCATTATCTGATTTCAGTATCTCTGCCTGACCAAGATGTAATGTAACTGTTATCTTGCCTTATCTCCCGGCCTTTTCCAAGTACACCTCCTCCTCTTCTGATACTAGAATCAAGTATTCGCTATTACTAACTGGTATTTAATGCAGAACTCAATTATTATCTCACGTCTGCCCACGACCAATCCCACATTCCACCGTAACCCTTTCCCCTACTCCTTCCCCTACAACCGCATTCGAATCCCCCATGACTGTTAGATTTTCCCACATACATGTAGTAATGCATGGACGGTTCACAGTAATTTCAGTGCGGATGCGCTCTACGTCCGTACTCTTGCGGGAGCCAGCCAAAAGCTGCGCGCAAAGTAGGTTAATAGACAGTGGACGAAACTAGCGTATGACAACTTTAAAATTTGGATCGGATGTTCCGGATGGCCAAAGTAAAATGTTGTTGACACACAAAAAAATGAAAAAGAAAACGAGGAAAAAGGCGCTTAGCCGACTGCTCGAGAAAAGTGGGTAATTTGGTTTCGAGTCCCGGTCTAGCACTAATTTTCACTTTTCATCGTTGAATTTATTTCAGTGCCCAATTCCTGTTTGCATGAATAATGCACGTCATCTTCTTTACAGTTACATATCAGACACAAAAATTTAGTTTTAATTTCAGCTGTACATCTTAATCATTGATCTTTTATAAGAGATTGTTTGCTTTTAAAATAATTCCATATTAAATTCTTTTTCATCTTTATGTATTTTAGGATTTATGGAAATGTTCATGGATCACACACCTCTGTTTAAAATTTTGGCACGGTAGTGTCTCGAACCTATGCCCCACACTTGGTAGACGAGCATTCCACACTACAGCCACACGACATGACGGGAAAAATTGACCTTTCTTAGAGTATTAAAGACAGTAGGAAAATGTCAGTTCTTCTCGAGAATTTGCATCGAACTGCTTCTAGCGATTTATGTTTGAGTTCTGAGCTTCGTGTGCCACAAACATTTAAAAATACAAAACTCCGACTGCCATGTTACAAAACCCTATTGTTATAAAACAATGCACCGGCCGGAGTGGCCGTGCGTTTCGGCGCTACAGTCTGGAGCCGAGCGACCGCTACGGTCGCAGGTTCGAATCCTGCATCGGGCATGGATGTGTTTGATGTCCTTAGGTTAGTTAGGTTTAATTAGTTCTACGTTCTAGGTGACTTATGACCTCAGAAGTATTGAGCTACTTAATATATTAATAGCTTTAACAATAAAACAATTACATATATTGATGAGCTAAAAGATTCTGACCACTGTCCATCGTGAGATTGAATGTCACCTTATGGCACTGTTGACGCATGATGCGATAAGGAAAGCATTTAAACGAAGCCCAAAGTGAATGTGGACTCCTTCTAGTGAAGATAAGAGTCGGAAATGCGGAAATACATTAACGTAAGAGACTCTGGCAAACGCTCTATTACTATTGCTCGGCGCCTGGGAACGAGTATCTCAAAGACGAAGCTGGGTAGCTGCTGGCATACTACTCTCGTGAGTGCGTATGGAGAGTGGTTGAAGGACGGTGAAAACACGAGTAGGCGATAAGCTGTTCTACGCCAACGCCTCACGACATAATCTCGAGGGCGGACGCTTGTCCACTCTCTAAAGGCTGCGATCTGGGGCAACTCTTACGACAGATTACAATGCTGGTGTGGGCACAATTATTTCGGAGCCCACTGGTCAGTGTACATTGTAGAATATGGGGCTACATAGCAAACAGACGAAACGTGTTCCCGTGTCGACGCAACGACATCGCTTGCTACGATCGCAGTGGACCGTAGAACAATGGAAATGTGTCACCTGGGAGGATGAATCACGTTTGTTGTTACACCACGTCTGTGGTCGTGTTAGGAAGCACCGTCATCCACGCGAACGACTGCTAGCAGCATGCATCGTGCTACGAACGCAGTCCAGCGGAGACGGTATTACGCTACAGGAGGGTTAAGTTCCCCTGGGCTTCCGCGAGGCCTGTGATAGCAGCCTGTGATGGCATCTGCGGCCTAGGTGAACTTTGTTCGGGATCATCTGCATTCCCTCATGCTTGAGATCTTCCCCGACTGTGATGGCATCTTGTAGAAGACAGTGAACTGACGTTTATGTCTTGATTACCAAATTCGACTGACTTGAAGACGATGGAAAACATCTAGCTACTAGCTGGTACCAGCTCCGCGTCTACAACCCACCGGCTGTAATTTATGGGAATTCCGTGGCCTGTGCGTACACATCTAGTGACATTTTTATTTTATTTACTTATTAATTCATACTTTTAGTCATCAGACTTCCCACTCCTTTGACACTACCGGCCACGAATTCCTTTCTTCTGCCAAACTGTTCATCTCAGAATAAAATTTGCACCCTGAGTCCTCAAATATTCGTTGAATGTATCTTGATCTGTCTTCCACTCCAGTTGTTTCCCTCCCTAGCTCCCTCTCTTCTAAGGAGGCTATTTTCTGATGGCTTAACACGTGTCCCTTCTCGTCGTCAGTGTTTTCCTCACTTTTCCTTCTTCGCCGATTCTGCGTATGACCTCATTCCTTACATTATCAATCTACCAAATTTTCAAAATTCTTCTGTAGCACCACATCTCAGATCTTTCGATTCTCGTCTGTTCCAGTTTTCCGACAGTCCATGACTCATTGCCTACAATCCTGTGCTCAAAACGTGTATTCTCAAGGAATCTTCCTCAAATTAACACCTATGTTTGGTACCAGTGGAGTCCTTCTGACCCTGAATGCTCTCTCTGGCCGCGCTGGTCTGCTTTTTATGTCGTCCTTACCTTGTCCATCGAGCGTTATTTTGCATGCATTACAAAAGAATTTCTTAACTTTGTCCAGTGTATTTGTATTTAGAATTAACAAAAAAATTTTAAGCCTCATTATAATATTCAAATCGATAATTTTTGGTTTCACATTAACGAACAATTAGAGAACTGTAGACAGAACATTTTTGTTAGACATGAAAGGAAATTAATAAACTTCAATGCCTTCTATCTGTAAAATCATGTAATCTAGCTAATTTTGTAAAAAAAAAAGTTATCGCATATTTTATGACAGGGTTTTAAATAAGACTGCCATTAATTTTACGAAAGCCGAGATGTCGCTACTAGAGTAAGGTTTAAAGTATGTTGCCATGCCTCAGCTATCCAATCAAAATGTAATGGAAAAATTTCTTGTTGATTTTAAATCAGACCTAGACATTTTAAAAATGGACAGTTCCCGTCAGACTAGAGTAGCACGTGTTGTTTGTAATATTGTCAGCAAAAACCTAACCAATTTTCGTAATATCGTTAATTCTGATAAAAAACGAATAAAAACCATAAATACCAGGCTTGTAGAAAAGGACGCTTTGGTAACGAAGGCTCATAAGGGTAACACCATTGTCACTGCTAGCAAACAATAATATGTTGCAAAAACTCTGCAGTTCTTTCAGGAAAACGATATTTCCGAGCTACACAAGGACCCCACGCCAGCTTTTCAGAAAGAAGTCGGAACCGCTATTAACGGCGCCAAAGCTCTTCTTAAACCTTTCCATAAAAAGCAGCTAATCAATATGAATCCGCAACCACCTAAGTTACGAGCTCCGTTTAAACTCCATATTAAAGACCATCCGATCCGCCCTATTTCCAATAATATGAACAGTGCTTATCAGGACTTGATAAATTTTGTCAAAATATATTGAAAAAATCGTTCGTTTTCGGTAGCAATTATTCTGTTTCCAGTAGTCGAAATTTAGTTAGTAAAATTAAAGACGTTCACTGTGATAGAGTGAAAGGTGGCTGCACTGAGTCACAGCGCCAGAGATTGCGCCAAAGAGTATTATTCAGCCGCCTCCACTGGCAGTGCTTGTTGAGAAGTTGCGGAGAGTAGTCGTAGTTCTGAGGTAGGCGTGATCTGTGCCTGTTGAGACGTCGATAGAGTACTAGTTGTTCTGTTGGGTAAGACACCATATGTTATTCGATTGGGGATGTTGTAATGATCAGAGTGTATTTTTCGTCAATATATATGAAGGTAACGAATTTTTTTATTTTTATTTATTTCAAACATCCTAACTCACAGGTTCAGTCAACAAAGCATCTGGCCTGTGTTCATGTATTAGAGTGTAATTCTGGTTTCCATGTGCAATCATAGGTTTTCTTTTTTTTAATTATTTCATTGCAAATGGCGTTTAAAGCATCTTATCGTATTGAGAAACAACCGTGCCAGATGTGTATGTTGAATCACACTTCCACACACAGAACAGTTACACTTATACTTTGTTGTTTCGTAGCTTTTATAGTTGCTGGAGACTTAATTAATTAATTGTATTAACGGGAATTTCCTTTCATTCTTTGTTGTTATTCTGTGCAGTCAGATTGCGTACTAATATTATTCAGGGCCAACCGGTTACGAGACAGCGTAATTGGACAAACAGCGATTAAAATTAAAATTATTTGCATTCTATTTAATTAAGCCCCCACGCAAGAGATAGGAATTTAATTTCCTTTGACGTTATAATTCTTTACACAAATGTGCCGGTACTTGAAGCCTTAAACATGCTAGAAAATAATTTATGTTCTTTCAAAAAAGATTTATCTGATTAACAAATCACGGACTTCATGAATTTACTTCGTATGGCAGTAAAATACAATTATTTTGAATTTAATGGAAAACTGTAACAGTAATTAGATGGCCTTGCTATGGGGAGCCCCTGTAGGCATTATTTCATACGCTAGATACGTCGATGCCATTTTGATCATATACAAAGGGCCTAATGACGGTATTGATAAACTTTTTAATATGTTCAGTGAGTTTCATGAAAATATTTCTTTCACCTGTGAACGCGCAAATGAGTTCCGGCAATTGAATTTTCTAGATCTCACTCTTACGATAGTAGACAACAAAGTTAGCTTCAATATCTTCCGCAAAGAAACCAGTCATGATTAAATTATTCCAATCACGTCAATACACCAGCATTCTCATAAGATGGCCTTTTCTCATTCAGCTATTCATAGAGCCACCTCCACACCCCCTTTCTTCTGAAAATCTCAATTCTGAAATCAATCTGATTAAAACTGTGGCTGCCAATAATGACTATGATACTTCTATAGTAGATAGTATTTTTAGTAGGAAAACCAATAAGAGAGTCACCAACCTAGGCCTTTCTAACAACAAACCATTTCTCGGTCCAATTTCTTACAGGATACAGCTTTTACTTTAAAATAAATATAACTGTAGAGTAACCTTCTCCACAAATAATTGTTTAAAAAGTAACATTATACATAACTTGAAACCTATGCATAATTCTGGTGTCTATAAAATTATTTGCGGCAACTGTCACGCCTATTACATACGACAAACAGGCCGAGCTATTTCGACAAGATTTAACGAACATCTTCTCGGCAAAAAGGACACCAATATTCACAATTCAACTTTCACTTACGATTTGTTAATCACAGGACATAATCATAAAGACGTAAAAGACGTCCAGATCTTGCACTCGGAGAAAAAAGGCTTTATGCTTAACATCTTAGAGCTAGAGATTTGTAAACACCTTTCTCTGAAGGACAGTTGCAATTACGTAATCAAAGCTTTTTTCAAGGTATAAAGCCGCTATATAAATAAGTGGTTTGAATGGCGATACTCTCCTCAATATAGACTCTTAAAGATTGTTTTCCTTTCCAGTTTTACATTTTTATGTACATTTGAACTATATTTCATTTATAAAATAAGACAGTTACGGTATGTTGTAATTTTCATGCACTAATTCCCCCATGAACCATGGACCTTGCGTTGGTGGGGAGGCTTGCGTGCCTCAGCGATACAGATGGCCGTACCGTAGGTGCAACCACAACGGAGGGGTATCTGTTGAGAGGCCAGACAAACATGTGGTACCTGAAGAGGGGCAGCAGCCTTTTCAGTAGTTGCAGGGGCAACAGTCTGGATGATTGACTGATCTGGACTTGCAACATTAACCAAAACGGCCTTGCTGTGCTGGTACTGCGAACGGCTGAAAGCAAGGGGAAACTACAGCCGTAATTTTTCCCGAGAACATGCAGCTTTACTGTATGATTAAATGATGATGGCGTCCTCTTGGGTAAAATATTCCGGAGGTAAAATACTCCCCCATTCGGATCTCCGGGCGGGGACTACGCAGGAAGACGTCGTTATCAGGAGAAAGAAAACTGGCGTTCTACGGATCGGAGCGTGGAATGTCAGATCCCTTAATTGGGCAGGTAGGTTAGAAAATTTAAAAAGGGAAATGGATAGGTTAAAGTTAGATATAGTGGGAATTAGTGAAGTTCGGTGGCAGGAGGAATAAGACTTTTGGTCAGGTGAATACAGGGTTATAAATACAAAATCAAATAGGGGTAATGCAGGAGTAGGTTTAATAATGAATAAAAAAGTAGAACTGCGGGTAAGCTACTACAAACAGCATAGTGAACGCATTATTGTGGCCAAGATAGACACAAAGCCCATGCCTACTACAGTCGTACAAGTTTATATGCCAACTAGCTCTGCAGATGACGAAGAAATTGATGAAATGTATGATGAGATAAAAGAAATTATTCAGGTAGTGAAGGGAGACGGAAATTTAATAGTCATGGATGACTGGAATTCGACAGTAGGAAAAAGGAGAGAAGGAAACATAGTAGGTGATTATGGGTTGGGGCTAAGAAATGAAAGAGGAAGCCACCTGGTAGAATTTTGCACAGAGCATAACTTAATCATAGCTAACACTTGCTTCAAGAATCATAAAAGAAGGTTGTATACCTGGAAGAATCCTGGAGATACTAAAAGGTATCAGACAGATTATATAATGGTAAGACAGAGATTTAGGAATCAGGTTTCAAATTGTAAGACATTTCCAGGGGCAGATGTGGACACTGACCACAATCTATTGGTTATGACCTGTAGGTTAAAACTGAAGAAACTGCAAAAAGGTGGGAATTTAAGGACATGGGATATGGATAAGCTGAAAGAACCAGAGGTTGTAGAGAGTTTCAAGGAGAGAATAAGGGAACAATTTACAGGAATGGGGGAAAGAAACACAGTTGAAGAAGAATGGGTAGCTCTGAGGGATGAAGTAGTGTAGGCAGCAGAGGATAAAGTAGGTAAAAAGACGAGGGCTGCTAGAAATCCTTGGGTAACAGAAGAAATATTGAATTTAATTGATGAAAGGAGAAAATATAAAAATGCAGTAAATGAAGCAGGCAAAAAGGAATACAAACGTCTCAAAAATGAGATCGACAGGAAGTGCAAAATGGCTAAGCAGAGATGGCTAGAGGACAAATGTAAGGATGTAGAAGCTTATCTCACTAGGGGTAAGATAGATACTGCCTACAGAGAAACACGTGTATGAATATCAAGAGTTCAGATGGTAACCCAGTTCTAAGCAAAGAAGGGAAGGCAGAAAGGTGGAAGGAGTATATAGAAGGTTTATACAAGGGCGATGTACTTGAGGACAGTATTATGGAAATGGAAGAGGATGTAGATGAAGACGAAATGGGAGATAAGATACTGTGTGAAGAGTTTCAAAGAGCACTGAAAGACCTGAGTCGAAACAAGGCGCCCGGAGTAGACAACATTCCATTAGAACTACTGACGGCCTTGGGAGAGCCAGTCATGACAAAACTCTACCAGCTGGTAAGCAAGATGTATGAGACAGGCGAAATACCCTCAGACTTCAAGAAGAATATAATAATTCCAATCCCAAAGAAAGCAGGTGCTGACAGATGTGAAAGTTACCGAACTATCAGTTTAATAAGTCACAGCTGCAAAATACTAACGCGAATTCTTTACAGACGAATGGAAAAACTGGTAGATGCGGACCTCGGGGAGGATCAGTTTGGATTCCGTAGAAATGTTGGAACACGTGAGGCAATACTGACCTTACGAGTTATCTTAGAAGAAAGATTAAGAAAAGGCAAACCTACGTTTCTAGCATTTGTAGACTTAGAGAAAGCTTTTGACAATGTTGACTGGAATACTCTTTTTCAAATTCTAAAGGTGGCAGGGGTAAAATACAGGGAGCGAAAGGCTATTTATAATTTGTACAGAAACCAGATGGCAGTAATAAGAGTCGAGGGGCATGAAAGGGAAGCAGTGGTTGGGAAAGGAGTGAGACAGGGTTGTAGCCTCTCCCCGATGTTATTCAATCTGTATATTGAGCAAGCAGTAAAGGAATCAAAAGAAAAATTTGGAGTAGGTATTAAAAGTCATGGAGAAGAAGTAAAAACTTTGAGGTTTGCCGATGACATTGTAATTCTGTTAGAGACGGCAAAGGACTTGGAAGAGCAGTTGAACGGAATGGACAGTGTCTTGAAAGGAGGATATAAGATGAACATCAACAAAAGCAAAACGAGGATAATGGAATGTAGTCAAATTAAATCGGGTGATGTTGAGGGAATTAGATTAGGAAATGAGACACTTAAAGTAGTAAAGGAGTTTTGCTATTTAGGAAGTAAAATAACTGATGATGTTCGAAGTAGAGAGGATATAAAATGTAGACTGGCAATGGCCAGGAAAGCGTTTCTCAAGAAGAGAAATTTGTTAACATCGAATATAGATTTATGTATCAGGAAGTTGTTTCTGAAAGTATTTGTTTGGAGTGTAGCCATGTATGGAAGTGAAACATGGACGATAACTAGTTTGGACAAGAAGAGAATAGAAGCCTTCGAAATGTGGTGCTACAGAAGAATGCTGAAGATAAGGTGGATAGATCACGTAACTAATGAGGAGGTATTGAGTAGGATTGGGGAGAAGAGAAGTTTGTGGCACAACTTGACTAGAAGAAGGGATCGGTTAGTAGGACATGTTTTGAGGCATCAAGGGATCACAAATTTAGCATTGGAGGGGAGCGTGGAGAGTAAAAATCGTAGAGGGAGACCAAGAGACGAATATACTAAGCAGATTCAGAAGGATGTAGTTTGCAGTAGGTACTGGGAGATGAAGAAGCTTGCACAGGATAGAGTAGCACGGAGAGCTGCATCAAACCAGTCTCAGGACTGAAGACAACAACAACAACAAATTCCTGTTGTTGCCTGTAATGTTAAATTGTCTATACAGTGCCTCATTTTCTTTTGTCTGTATTTCTATCACTTCTTGCTAGATGGCGCTAACCTGCTTTCGTGTCCAACTCGTGGCTGCGTTGGCCTGTTAGCCGTCTAGTGTGACGGTAGCGGCGGTTTGAAATGGTTCAAATGGGTCTAAGCACTATGGGACTTAACATCTGAGGTCATCAGTCCCCTAGACTTAGAACTACTTAAACCTAACTAACCTAAGGGGTTCACACACATCCATGCCCGAGGCAGGATTCGAACCTGCGACCGTAGCAGCAGCGCGGTTCCGGAATGAAACCCCTAGAACCCATGGGCCACAGCAGCCGGCTAGCGGCGGTTTGATGCAGTTGTTTGGCTCTAAGCAACCTCGTAACTGCCATTGTATTTCGATGGAACGTTTTATTCCAAATTGACGAACATGTCATATTTTACAGCTTAACTTTTATTCTTGATATTATTTCAGTTCCACAAGAGCATATTTGCTCAGATGTTTTTCACCTATGATGTGATTACATGTAAGTAAACTGTTTGAACAATATATCGAAGTACTCCTATTAATTATATTGTATTTTTGAGCAATGTCATTATATTTTCTAGGTAATCCTATGTAATTTTTATTCTGATGAAGACTGCCTTAGAGCTGTCGAAACCATGGTCAATTTGACAACAGTTTTATGCACCCGAGGTAGCTATGCGTACATTCTGTAATTAAACAAATATAGTACTTCATCGAAGGCTTCCTTGCCGTTTTTCAACTGAGGGTATTAGTGAGCAACGACGGTGGAGGAAGCAAACAAAAAATCTGAGTGGATATGTAATTTACTTGCCTCTCTGGAAAGGAATTTTGCTGCTCCCAAGTTTTGGCTGGTACTACCTGCTATCTACGATATATAAGAAGGACTTCAAGATAGAGCCTTCTGTGGCTGATGAACTCTGCGATCTGTATTTGTGACTGAGGGACGGAGAGCGTATTCACCGCCCTAAGCTACTATTTCATTACGTTGAATCTCTATTTTTGAAACAACGAGAGGTCACATAAAAGCATCTTACCCTAAATTTATCACAAATTTTGTGATATCTCATTCGTCCAGAAAATCCGATGGTCTAGCGTGGCCCATCCGTGATTGTGAGGGCGAGAACGTGTTAATAATATTACGAGACTTATTAATGGTTTGCCTGTTATAAGTTATAATCTGTTCATATAAGTTGAACCATTGTGTACACAATTATAAGCTCCGCTATTGGTCATCGCCAGCAATGCTCAAGTATTTGCAAGTAGGCTTTAACCAGTAGACTTTAATTTATATAAAATATTTGGTTGTTATTTTATCGAGAATGAAACCCTCACTTACGCTAAAACATAGGAAGTCTTAAGTTTATTTTCTAATTGACGTCTTAAACGTTAGGCCCATGTACACTGCCCAACAGAACTGAAGGGTTACTTTTTCGAAAACCCGTAATTCCCACCCGTTGTGACAGCTTAAGTTTGAAATTTGTCTCAAAGGTGCGTACAGCCTTCCTCTGTAATGGTGAAAAAGTATGGCGTCCTTGGGCGTCATCCTCGGAATCGACGACGCTTCGAATAGCAAGCAGCCGGTCGACACATGCGAGAAAAAGGTCACAGGTGAGAAGTTCGTGTGACGTGTAAAGTGGGTTGATGGCTGATTTCACCACAGTTCGACCCAACGTCACCGCGGCCGTGTCACACCACGGTACATTCGTTACGTCCCTTCTAATCGAAATTTCACACCTGCTTCAGAGGCCGGTTAGAAACGCAACACGTAGCGTTGAAACCATGCACTTTCTTATGTGTGGCGGAGGAAAACATCCCAGATGCACTGCCTCTCAGAATCGACACTAAAATGCCTGAAGGGGTCGCATAAAGGACCTCGATGAAACCACCTTTTCCCTGAGTCGTAGATTCCCACACACTCCTCGATCGAAAATGACATTCGCCAGTGCGAAGAACAATAAGATGACGTTCTTGACAGTCTTTGACACTGCTGATACCCTCTGACGTTTCACCCTTTCTGTAAGGGCACTGTGGTTCTATACCCCATTAAACTTCATCTGATGTCTTTCAGCGTAGCGCGACCTCAAATTTTTCTCTCTTGGACTACGGGAGTTATTAGAGAGACCATTCAACACCATTCGACCAAATTTTAACCTGAACCAAAGGAGCGAAGGGTGCTTATGCTTTTTCATTCCTCGTATTTAACGTCCTCTTGTGGCGAGATCACTGGGCGGGAGGGGATTCTAAAACACCCCTGTTCGGTCAAACCCTCGGTGCAACGCACTCACCTTCGCTGAGCCCATTAAAAATGAACCTGTAAACAAGAATAGCAGGTGCCTACAGCCAGGCTAGGCTGCTTCTCGTTCGCCGCTACATTGCTGCTATTACACAAGATAGCTCGCCATCCAGGATAACACTGGAGAGTGTCGAACAAGTTGCCGGTCTTCAAGCCCCTACAACTGCGTCACAGGTACCGTCTGTACAGGTACATTTTTAAAGATCTCAGTAAATGTGGAAGGGAGCCGTCGAAGGGTGACGCTTTGCCAGTTTGTTCAAGTATGTGTCAGTGTTGCACCTCCCGTAACCTCACATGCACAGGGACACACGTAACATGAGTGCTCAAAAAGCGTAAGTACACTTAGCAGTTTCTGATGATAGGAGAATAAAAAATGTAGTCGCGCGGCGCTCTAAACGTTCTATGGGGACGCAACCCCACAATTTCATCAGAGGAGGGTGTCAGCTGCATCAGTAGTTATGCAGACCATCACACTGCGAACTCTCGTTTCCGATCGTTAAATGTGTGGAAACCAACGCCTCAGGGAGAGGGGTGGTTTCATTGGTGGCCTTTATGACCCCCCCCCCCTCCCCCGAGGCCGTTTCATTCCTACTCTGAGCGGCGGTGAGTGGGAACTTTTTCCTCGACCTCTCATAATAAATGTGTTTCGCTCTTCTGACCCCCAGCACAGAGCCGTCAAAAGAAGGTGTGAAACGTGGTAAGATTAGGAGTGACGATCTGCCGATATGGTGACACGCCCGCGCTGGCACTGGGCACAATTGTGGTGAATTTGGTGCCAATGCGACATTATTAACCCACCTTACAAGTCACATAAACTTCTGAACTGTGGCCTTTGTTTCGCATGTGTTAACACCCACTGAGGTTGTCGCAGGGAGCCACGCTTTTGCGTTGTTACAGAAGAAGGTTTTACGCACCTTTGAGCCAAATTTCAAACTTAAAGTTTTGCAATGGGTGGTAATTACGTTTTTTTAAAAGAGTGATCCCTTAATTCTGTTGCACAGTGTGTTTCTCTACACGATTATTTTTAAATAATGATTCATTTTAGTTAAACCTACTTTCAAAATTATGAAATTTTCTAAATCAACTAAAAATTGCAAAAAGATAGGTTTAAATGGCGGGGGGGGGGAGGGAGGGAATGGAGTGAGAGGAGGTTAGTAGACAGGATCTGGGAGGTCTGCCAGGAGTTGCAGGGTCACTTCTGCACGGTTCTGGGGCAAGCGCCACGCCAGGCAGGACTCGCGCCCGGCCACGGACGCCTGCTGGCTGTAGCGCCGGACCCTCGTCTGAGGCGGCGTTTCCGATAACACGCGCCGGCGGGCAAACAGCTGAGGGCTGAGGGGGTTGCCGGCAAACGCGTGCCGCGCGGCGCCGAACCGCGGCCCGTCCTAATTGGCTGCTGCCCGGCCCCGCGTCGCTCGGAGTGCCATTTCACAGGGGCCGCACCTAACGAGCTTTCCGGTGCAGGATGCCCCCAACACTCGCCGCACCAACTCCGCCACTATTGTCTTCCGTGTCGCGACTGCCAAGTTCGCTCACCGGCGTTAATTACACCCTCGTGCTGCATCTTCAACTCAAAGACACCAATTATATCGACAAGTTCCAGGAATCCTCCTGCTTTCAAATATGCCGTCAAGTCGCGACAAAGGTCTTCGAAACCTTACTATTGTGATGACATTTATTGTTTGAGAAGTCTGCAACAACATTTAGGTAACGTCTTTATTAACAACTTCAAAATCTCGACTATCAGATGAAAGTCAAGAGGCGGACTCTGAGGTCACATTTACATTTCAGTAAAGCATCTTGTAATAAACTCAATATACGGCCACTAAAAAACGAAAATCTAGAGGTATAACTTCCGCATAAATTTAAGAAATTTGCTCACAGTGCCTGGATTACAGTGCCACAAATGGGAGAAATACCCTGAAGATCTCAAGTCTGTGATATCATTTATACACTGAAGGGCCAAAGAAACTGGTGTAAACAGGCAGAATATGGAACTGCGGTCGGCAACGCCTATATAAGACAAGTGTCTCGCGCAGTTGTTAGAACGGCTACTGCTGCTACAGCGGCAGGTTATCAAGATTCACGTGAGTTTGACTGTGGCGTTATAGTCGGCGCACGAGCATCTCTGAGGTAATACTACAATTTTACGGGTGTACCGTGAATATCAGGAATCCGGTAAAACATCAAATCTACGACATCGCTGCGGCTGGAAAAAGACCCTGCAAGAACGAGATCAATGACGACGGAAGAGAAACGTTCAACGTGACAGAAGTGCAGCCCCTCCGCAAATTGATGCAGATTTCAATGTTTGGCCATCGCCAAGTTTTAGCGTGCGTACTATTCAACGAAACATCATCGGTTTGGGGTTTCGGAGCCGAAGGTACACTCCTGTATCCTTGATGACTGCACGACAGAAAGCTTTACGCCACGCCTGGGCTCATCAACGCCGATTTTGGATGTTGATGACTGCAAACATGTTGCCTGGTCGGACGAGTGTCTTTTCAAGTTGTATCTAACGGATGTACGTGTACGGACATGGAGACAACCTCATGAATCCATGGTCCCTGCATATCAGCAGAAGACCGTTCAAGTTGCTGGAGGCTCTGTAAAGGTGTGGGGCGTGGGAAGTTGGAGTAATATGAGACCCCCTGGTAAGTCTAGACACGACTCTGACAGGTGACACGTACGTGGCCATCCTGTCTCATCACCTGCATCCACCCATGTCCATTGTACATTCCGAAGGACTTTGGCAATACCATCAGAACAATGCGACACCCCACACTCCAGAATTGGTACAGAGTGACTGCAGGATCTTTTTTCTGAGTTTGAAAGCTTACTTTGGCCACCAAACTCCCCAGACGTGAACATTACTGAGCATATCTGGGGTGCCTTGCAACACGCTCTTCAGAAGGGGATTTCACCCACCTCGTACTCAAACGGATTTATGAGCAGCCCTGCAGGATTCATGTTGTCAGTTCCCTCCAACACTACTTCACGCATTAATCGAGTTCGTGCCACGCGTGTTACGGCAATTCTGCCTGCTCGCGGGGACCCTACACCATATTAGGCAGGTGTGCCTTTTTCTTTGACTCTTCGGTGTATTTCACCGCTCGGAGTGGCCGCGCGGTTAGAGGCACCATGTCACGAATTGCGCGACCCCTCCCAACGGAGTTTCGAATCCTCCCTTGGGTATGGGGGTAAGTTAATTTAAGTAGTGTGTAAGTCTAGGGACCGATGACCTTAGCACTTTGGTCCCTAGGAATTCACACACATTGCCTTATAACAGTTAAATAACATTCATTCGCGCCAGTACATTAGTCGCGTACTCACAGTTCTCAGTACACCACCAAACCTTTGCTACTCCAAGTACTCACGCCATTATGATTTTAAAACTCCTGATTTGTCCTTCTAAATAATCACCCCGAAACAGTAATCAACACAGATATGAGTAAATACTGTTTAGTCTGTATGTGATTATCTGAAACACGCAATAGGCAAAACATTAGCAATAAAGTAAGTACCGCAGATGTTCTTGGCAGAAACCACAATCAACTTTCATTCGATCCTCAACGTGACCTAACATGCTGTAACCTCCCCACAAAATAACAAGTGTAACCTCCCCACAAAATAAAATATTATTAATAATATTCTCATTTTATATAACCTCAAAACAGAATAATTCCTAAATCTCTCAACAGTCAAAAATATAATCATGTCGTTCACATTCAGTATAACCTAACAACAGGAAAATTGCGTAACGTATCAATAATAAAATGTGACTAATCTCTCAATAAAAAAATGTGGGTCACTTATAACCTTTCAATAATTGACAGTAAATTTAACCTGGTAAATTTTGGACGTCAGCAATGCTGCGTCATGGCCCTGATACATCAGTCTGAATAAATTGAAAAATCTTACCTTAATTAGATCGCCGGATAACGCGTATATATCTGCTCCTATAAGAAATTTTCCTGGCGCAGCTAAGTGCAATGCTGGCCGATAGATTTGTCTTATATCCAAGGAAAGAACTGATTTTTCTTTTCAATAATCGGGATGACCAAGGATTGGAGAAATTAATGAATTCTTTAAATTGACATGAATGTCAAAAGTTACTTTTTATGAGAAAGAGCCGGCCGCGGTGGTCTCGCGGTTCTAGGCGCGCAGTCCGGAACCGTGCGACTGCTACGGTCGCAGGTTCGAATCCTGCCTCGGGCATGGATGTGTGTGATGTCTTTAGGTTAGTTAGGTTTAAGTAGTTCTAAGTTCTAGGGGACTAATGACCACAGCAGTTGAGTCCCATAGTGCTCAGAGCCATTTGAACCATTTTTTATGAGAAAGATTATTATTAATACATTTTTTTTAAAACATTTACATGGGACTTGATGTAACAATACTACATATGCGCGAGGCTGCTTTAACCTTACCCTACAACGCTCAGGCTCCGCCATCGCTGCACACGACCGGCCTAGACAACACGGTACACCAGACACGACTGCTCGCTAGCAACAACTTACTCCTACACAAGTTCCTACTGCAGTCAATATTGCTCTTTGGTCTCAGATTCTCTTCTACCTTACATATCGCAGGCAGCGCGTGAGCAATACATCGAAATTACATCAGCTCGAGTGCGCTAGCAACAAATTCTTTAATTATAGACCTCTTACAAGGCAACCTATGACTTTTAGTCAATAATAAACAGAAAAACATTCTCCAAATCAAAAATAAAATTACATTTGAGCTTAACTACATCACCTGTGAGGTCGCGAATCATTGTCAAGGTCACAGTACGGCATACGACAACCATCTTTTACAAATCTCTGTTGGTCCATCATGGACACGGACGTCACCTGATTATGTAATTGTCAATGTAAATGACAATCTCCAACCGCCGTGTAAATTAAGATGTTATTTCATTTTATTTTGAAGGCTACCAGTTTCATAATTTCACTACGCCACCTTCAGGCTCCATATGCATCTCTCCAAAGTAAAGAACCCGTCTCGATTGCAAATAGAAACCGGATGTTGACCTAGGTTTCGGCGCGGATAACTACGCCTTCTTTGGAACACACTAAAACTACAAACTGCCTGAAGAGGCATGGTCCAACATTAATACAGAACGCCCAAAAGTGCAAAAGACTCACATAAAATGTAAAAGAAACGGTACGTGTGTACCAAGTCAATAGCTGTACTTAGCTCAAACGTCAGAAGCGTGCTTCCTCACCCCAGCCAACGTTCGGTGGGCCGCGGGCGCTCAGGTAAGAAAATGTCAGTGTCATATAGTGCCACAAATCCCTGGATGTCTTGAATTTCATTAGTGCTTCATTCGAACACTTGATAGCAACTCCAAGTCTTCAAATGAAATACTAGTGAAACTATTGAATTAACTACATCCAGTGATTTATGGCACTATATTACATTTTAGTATATTTGGAGAGATGTATATTGGGTCTGAGAATGGCATAGGGAAATGCTGAAACTGGTAGTCTTCAAAATAAAGTAAAATAACATCTTAAGTTAAATGGCTGTGGAAGTTTTTCATTGACATTGACAATTAACTTTTATAAGGGTTTACAAGTTGGCGGTAGCTAAAATTTCCTATCACACAATAGATTCCTAGTGATCCAAGAATACAACAGTCAATTTGATAAAACTGATCTCCATTTCATATGAGGCGAACTCAGCCGGCACCGACTATGTGTAATACAGGGTGTTACAAAAAGGTACGGCCAAATTTTCAGGAAACATTCCTCACACACAAACAAAGAAAAGATGTTATGTGGACATGTGTCCGGAAACGCTTAATTTCCATGTTAGAGCTCATTTTAGTTTCGTCTGTATGTACTGTACTTCCTCGATTCACCGCCAGTTGGCCCAATTGAAGGAAGGTAATGTTGGCTTCGGTGCTTGTGTTGACATGCGACTCATTGCTCTACAGTACTAGCATCAAGCACATCAGTACGTAGCGTCAACAGGCTAGTATTCATCACGAACGTGGTTTTTCAGTCAATGCAATGCTTACAAATGCGGAGTTGGCAGATGCCCATTTGATGTATGGATTAGCACGAGGAAATAGCCGTGGTACGTTTGTATCGAGACAGATTTCCAGAACGAAGCTGTCCCGACAGGAAGACGTTCGAAGCAATTGATCGGCGTCTTAGGGAGCCAAGAACATTCCAGCCTATGACTCGCGACTGGGGACGACCTAGAACTACGAGGGCACCTGCAATGGACGAGGCAATTCTTCGTGCACTTGACGATAACCCTAATGTCAGCGTCAGAGAAATTTCTGCTGTACAAGGAAACGTTGACCGCGTCACTGTATGGAGAGTGCTACGGCAGAACCAGTTGCTTCCGTACCATGTACAGCGTGTGCAGGCACTAACAGCAGCTGATTGGCCTCCACGGGTACACTTCTGCAAATGGTTCATCCAACAATGTGTCAATCCTAATTTCAGTGCAAATGTTCTCTTTACGGATGAGGCTTCATTCCATCGTGATCAAATTGTAAATTTTCACAATCAACATGTGTGGGCTGACAAGAATCCGCACGCAATTGTGCAATCACGTCATCAACACAGATTTTCTGTGAACGTTTGGGCAGGCATTGTTGGTGATATCTTGATTGGGTCCCATGTTCTTCCATCTACGCTCAATGGAAGACGTTATCATGATTTCATACGGGATACTCTAGCTGTGCTGCTAGAACATGTGCCTTTACAAGTACGACACAATATGTGGTTCATGCACGATGGAGCTCCTGCACATTTCAGTCGAAGTGTTCGTACGCTTCTCAACAACAGATTCGGTGACCGACGGATTGGTAGAGGCAGACCAAGTCCATGGCCTCCACGCTCTCCTGACCTCAACCCTCTTGACTTTCATTTATGGGGGCATTTGAAAGCTCTTGTCTGCGCAACCCCGGTACCAAATGTAGAGACTCTTGGTGCTCATATTGTGGACGGCTGTGATACAATACGCCATTCTCCAGGGCTGCAGCAGCGCATCAGGGATTCCATGCGACGGAGGGTGGATGCATGTATCCTTGCTAACGGAGGACATTTTGAATATTTCCTGTAACAAATTGTTTGAAGTCACGCTGGTACATTCTGTAGCTGTGTGTTTCCATTCCATGATTAATGTGATTTGAAGAGAAGTAATAAAATGAGCTCTAACATGGAAAGTAAGCGTTTCCGGACACATGTCCACCTAACATATTTTATTTCTTTGTGTGTGAGGAATCTTTCCTGTAAGTCTGAACGTACCTTTTTGTAACACCCTGTATATTGGCGGCTAATGCAGCAGATGATTGCAGTCTGTCGTCAGGTCGAGACACATGGCGTTAAGAACGCTTACCTTCGGTGTGGTGGAAGATGATGTTTCCTTCTTGATGGCGCAACAAGGAAGATGTCTGCAAGATTCCCGCAGTTTGACAAGTTAAATTCCCGACAACGGTTTTTCTGGTGCTTAGAACAGCCAATTTTTGTGTCAAACGTCTAGTAGTGTGTGTCGTTCACAGCAGTGCAAAGGCGGATCATGTTACTATCGTGTCAGGTACATCGACACTGAGAGATAAGTGATTGGAGGGATGTAGTCCTCACACAAGCGTCACGTGACGCTTTCCAGCATTATTTTCATCAGGTCTTAGTTTCTGCGGAAACTGACAATTGGCACAATGTGGAAAAATATAGGCTTGATTCCGCTGAAGTCGTCCTGATGTGAGCAGCTATCGTGCAGACGGGGCACGTATCTCAAGCGCTTTTTCCATTAGGCACAGTTCTGTAGCGAGCGGAGAAAATCAGGAGAGTAATACAATGGGTGAATTAGAAGGGTAAGAAGAGAAGAATAAGATGAAGGAGAAAAAGACTACAAATGAAGGATTGGAGACAACTAAAATAGAAGGATGGATATGTGCGAAAGAAAATTATGAGGGGATTCGGATTGGAAAATCCTAAACAACAGTTCCACAAGGCCTACGTCGTACGGAGACACTTGTTGCTTCTCTTCGACTTATCATTTGGAGGCAGTCTAGTAATGCCAAGCAGCAAATTTGAAAAGAGTGTATCCTGAGTTTACTGTTTCTTTTTTTATCTTCGCATTTTTCGTCAGTGAGAAAATGAAGAACGAGTCGCGAAACTGTTGTGACTTTTGACTGTATGTTGTTCCGTTCTTTTCACTTCATTGGGAAGCTGTGATGATCTGAGTAGCGACTGGAATTAAATAAGCAAAACAGAGAGTCGTCATTAGGGCGACGATAGGGGTCAACAGGGAGAGGAACTGGACTTGCGAATTTTATCACGGGCATGTCATCCTATTCACTCCGCTAGTGAACAGACACCACTGTCTATGGGCGTAGAGAGCATGCAGATCTTCATTTTGATTGTTGTAGTTATAGTGATAAAAAACGATGACGTATTGAAACCATATACGCAACATTGCACAAATGAGCCTTTCCTATTCGTCTACGATACTGCTCGTATGTAGAGGACATATGCTTCATATGTTTCCTATCCACTGCATGAACTAGCCAGGGAATTTTCCATATCTGAGTCTTATGGAGAGAATTTGGTACGTATCGGAAGGCGAAATGAATCGCGTCCGCCTTCACCCACGTTTCTTCCAGCACTTTTCACCGCCTCAGATGGTTCCTTTTGCTCTCCCCGTTCTGACAAGAAAAAAAAATGGTTCAAATGGCTCTGAGCACTATGGGACTTAACATCTGAGGTCCTCAGTCCCCTAGAACGTAGAACTACTTAAACCTAACTAACCTAAGTTCATCACACACATCCATGCCCGAGGCAGGATTCGAACCTGAGACCGTAGCGGTCGCGCGGTTCCAGACCGAAGTACCTAGAAGCGCTCGGCCACACCGGTCGGCGTTCTGACAAGACCACTGCTCTAAAAGACAGTTAAGGTATTCACTGTAGCAGTTTCATATTGCTATGATATAACCCTGATGTATGGATTGCAAACACCGTGAACAGTCTCCACTTGTAAACTACACTGAAGAGCTAAAGAAATTGGTATAACTGCCTGTCGTGTAGGGCCTCCGCTAGCACGCAGAAGTGCCGCAACACGACGTGGAATAGAGTAGAGTAATGTCTGACGTAGTGCTGGAGGGAACTGACACCATAAATCCTGCACGGTTGTCCATAAATCCGTAAGAGTACGAGGAGGTGAAGATCTCTTCTGAACAGCACGTTGTAAGGCATCCCAGATATGCCCAATAATTTTCATATCTTGGAAGTTTGGTGGCCAATGGAAGTGTTGCTCGAGCCACTCTGTAAGAATTCTGGACGTATGGAATGTCGCATTGTTCTGCTGCAATTGCCCAAGTCCCTCAGAATGCACAATGGACACGAATGAAAGCAGGTGATCAGATAGGATGCTTACGTACGTGTCACCCCGACAGAGTCATATCTAGACATATCATGGGTCCCATATCACTCCAGCTGCACACGCCCCACACCATTACAGAGTCTTCACCAGATTTAACAGCACCCTGCTGACATGTAGAGTCCATGGATTCATGAGGTTGTCTCCATACTCGTGCACGTCCAACCGCTCTATACAATTTGAAACGAAACTCATCCGACCAGGCAACATGTTTCCAGTTGTAGTGTAACGACGTACGTTTTGTGTAAATAATTTTCTTTTGACATATGACCATGTGCAGACTTCGTCACCCACTTCAGTTACAAAACACTTCAGAATTACTTAAACTTTTTTTATAAGTGGTCGCTGAATGGTTCTTGAACGAAACTGTAATTAAAACATCATCATTTGAGTCGTATGTGCAGAATTACGTCACTCAGTCCTATTTGTTTGCACAAACTTTTTCCAATTTAGATGTCGTTTGTTTCTTCTCAGAAATTATATTAATGCAAATTATCTGCTTTAACAAATGTTAGAACCACATTGGATAAAGTCTCAAGACTCAAACTTGCGATTAACGTTGTCAAAAATTAATAATCTTGTCAAATAAATTAGTAATACCTCGTCCTTAATATAATTCGTCATAAATAAATTCTCGGAACACGTATTTAAACTTTTGTAGTATACACTAGTTTATTATCTTCCTATATACTACATATAGACGTGAGCCTGAGCCTTGACAAGATAGGACTGAACATTTACAACATGATTAAACTTTCTATGACGTCATTGTTGTAGAAACATTACAAATTGTTATTTTTTCAGTTTTTAGAAGCACGACACAACAACTCGGTTTCAGGATCTTCTGTTGCTGTTTGGCTGTCGACCAGCCACGTATAGTGGCCTGCAATTTTCTCTCTGGTCCGGCAGCGAAGATGCTGTCTCCGTTCGTTGCGCCGCCCTCTCCGTACATGAAACATAAAAATAAATACAAAACTTAAGATAATTCACAACAATTATAAATATTACAAAATACCTAAACAAAACACTAAACTAAACTTACATTCACCTGAAAACTGGGCTGACACTGGTGGATGGGAGACGCTTAAATTTCACGTCTCACTACATAGTCACCAACAGTCCAATGTCGGGCCCAGGCAATGTGTAATGCTTTGTTTCGTACAGAAAGCCCTTATCGAGGATGTTTCGTTGAATATTTCGCACGCTGACACTTGTTGATGACCCATCATAGAAAACTGCAGCAGTTTGCGAAGTGCTGTACTTCTCTCACCGTGAACGATTCTCTTCCGTCGCCATTGGTCTCGTTGTCGCAGGATCTTTTTCCGGTCGCAGCGATGTCGGAGATTTGATGTTTTACCGGATTCCTGATATTCACGCTACCATCGTGAAATGATGCTACGGGAAAGCCCTCACTTCATCAGTACCTTGGAGATGCTGTGTCCCATCGCTGGTGCGACGACTATAACGCCACTTTCGAACTCACTTCAGTCTTGATAACCTGCCATTGTAGCAGCAGTACCCGATCGAAAAACTGCATCAGGCACTTGTTGTCTTATATAAACGTTGCCGACCGCAGCGCAGTACCCTGTCTGTTTACATATCTCTGTATTTGAGTACGCATGCTTATACAAGTTTCTTTGGCCCTTCAGTATAGTATCTTTCACCGCCAGGCACTCTCAGGTAAGCAAAGCCTTAGGATACTAATTGAAAAGTATATGACTCGAAAAAACGTACAACCTCAAACACCTCAATTTACACATAAATAATCGGGCAGCGTGTTATGAAATTTAAAAATTGTGCATATATAGTGGCCTCCTGGCAAGACATCTAGTAACATTATTTCGAACGTTAAAACTATGAAAATATCCTGTAACATGGCAAACCAGACAATCCTATAAGAGCGCTGTTGCACCAGTGAAAACTTCGCTGAAGTCAACTATGCTTAGAGTAGGGAAACCCAATTCATCAGCAAAGTGGAGCATGCAATTTATACGTGGTCTGCTCCTCATATTATGGTCTTACTACACCCTGCTCATTTTTGAAACGTAATTCTCCTACTACGCACAGTTTTAGAAAGTTTATGATCATATTACATTCTCTGCCAAGCCAAGCGAACAATGGACATATGAGTATCACCAAGACAGAAGACCGTACTAATTAATGTTATTATTAATTAAAAACGTCATAAGTGAAGAATGAGGTACCAGCGGTATAGGGCAGAGTCCTTGGCTACTAATCAAAACGTCATAATATGCCGGTTAGACCACAGCCTCTGCATACATTTTGAATAACGATCGTCATCAATGGCAGCCAAAGACTCGGACAGATGAAGTAGCCTAGTTCTGCCATCGTCTTTGTCAAGAGAGCGTAGAAGCGGACACAGGTTCAGAGCATTCTCTTGCCCTTGGGGTGTATAACTAGCCTACGAAAGAGGAAAAATCAGCAGTTACCAAAGGCCGTTGGGTCCAATGTGTATGCACATAACATGTGACCTGTCACTGAAAAGTTTCATGACGATCTTTCCATTGGCAAGAGATTCCACATAAGTCCTCCACTCGGATCTCCGGGGTTAGACTGCCAAGAAGAAAGTGATCACGAGAAGAAACTAGAATAACCAACGAAGGGCAAACATTCTATGAGTCGGGCCATGGTCGTAAGTTTGAAAGCAGTAGGAAAGCTAAAAAATCTGAAAAGAAAAAAGCAAAACCCCAGTCTTGATATAGCGGATGCCTGTGTAGTGAAATGGAAAGAAGGAAAGGATTTCTATTCAGGTGAACATTGGCTAATACCAACAGCAGCTGAAAATTATATAACGGGAATGGGATTCATTATGAATAGGAAAGTAGGGTAGAGAGTGGGCTACTGTGAACGTTTCAGTGATGGGCTTGTTTTTATCGGATTCTTTATGAAACCAACGCTGAAAACGATAGTGTTCAACACAAGCAGATTATGAAGACTCACAGAAAGTAAATGAGGTTATTGAGCGGGTAATTCAGGATGTAATTGGAGATGAAAATTTACTAAAAGTGGAGGAATGGAACACAGATGTAAGAGGAAGAAATAGAAGTAAGGGTCACGGGATAATGTGGTCTAGGCAGGAGAAATGAGAGAGTAAAGGATTAATTGAGTTCTTCCATAAATTTCAGAAGGTAATAGCGAATGCACTATTCAATAATCACAAGAGGAGAAGATATACTGGGAAAAGAGCAGCTGATGGGAAGATTCCACTCGGAATACATCATGGTCGGACAGAGATTCCGAAATCACGTGCTGGATAGTAAGGCGTACCCAGGAGCAGATATACACCCAGATCATAATTTAGTAACGATAACTTTTAGACTCAAGTTTTAGAGGAACTTATGGAACAATCGGTGTGGAAGGAAGTTGATACTCAAGTACTGAGAAACGATAAGACGTGTTTGAAGTTCAGTAAGGATGTGGACACTTCGATAAAGAATAGCAGTTGAAGAGAAGTGGGCATCTCTAGAAAGGGCGATTGCGGATGTTGGACAGAGAAACATAGGTTCAAGGAAGATATCTCCAAATAAACAAAGAGTAACAGAAGAAATGTATCAACTGGTCGACAAAGTAGGAAGTACAAAAGTTTTCAGTGAAAGACAGGAGTAGAGAATCATTTAGAAACGAAATAGTCAGGAAGCGCAGAGGAGAGCTGGCGAAATGGTTGCAGGGAAAATGTGAAGAACTCGATAGGGTAATGTTCGTCGGGATGAGTCAGGATACACAAAAATCAGAACAAAATTCGGTGAAATTAAAAGCAAGTGTTGTAATATTATGGTTGCAGTGGAAATTCCACTGTTAAACGCAGATTGGGGCCGCGCGGGGTAGTCGTGCGGGGTAGCCACGCGGTCTAAGGCCGCCTTGTCACGGTTCGCGCGGCTCCCCCCGTCGAAGGTTCGAGTCCTCCAAAAAATGGTTCAAATGGCTCTGAGCACTATGGGACTTAACATATGTGTCATCAGTCCCCTAGAACTTAGAACTACTTAAACCTAACTAACCTAAGGACATCACACACATCCATGCCCGAGGCAGGATTCGAACCTGCGACCGTAGCAGTCGTGCAGTTCCGGACTGAGCGCCTAGAACCGCTAGACCACCGCAGCCGGCTCGAGTCCTCCCTCGGGTATGGGTGAGTGTGTTGTCCTTAGCGTAAGTCAGTTTAATTTACATTAAGAAGTGTGTAGGCCTAGGGACCGATGACCTCAGCTGTTTGGTCCTATAGGAATTTACGACACACACTTAAACACAGAGGAGGGAGCAGGTAGGTGGAAAGAATACACTGAAGGCCTCTATGAAGGGGAGGGCTTGTGTGATGACGAGATAGAAAAAGAAACTGGAGTCGATATGGAAGAGGGAAGAGATCCAGCATTCGAGTCAATATTCAAAAGAGCTCTGGAAGACTTGAGATCAGACAAAGTAGAACGGTAGATATCATCCCACTGGGATTTCTAAAAGCGTTGGGTGAAGTGGCAACGAAACCACTATTCAAGTTCGTGTGTAGGATCAGTGAGACTGAAGACATAACATCATACTGCCAGAAAAGTATAATCCACGTAATTCGGAAGACAGCAAGGGCAGACTGGTGCGAAACCATCGTATAATCAGCTTCGCATCTCATGCATCCAAGCTGCTGACAAGCAAATACACAGAAGATTGGAAAACAAAATTGAAATCTATTAGGTGATGCTCAGTTTGGTTTTAGGAAAGGTAAAGACATCAGAGGGGCACTTCTGACTTTCGTCTTCACAATGGAAGCAAGACAGTAATCGAGTTACTCCCGAAGGATTTATCGTTCCAGAAAATGCGTTCTACAATGTGAAATATTGCAAGAAGTTCTAAATTAAGAGAAAAACAGGAGTAAGATACAGGGAAAGACCGGTTATGTGCACTACTAGCAAACCGGTATTTCTTTGTAATTGATAAATATGTATGGGAATCGGATGTTCTTCCTAGTGTCCTTCTCCACCATCTCTGTGTCCATCTCATTTTCTCCCTCTCTTTGCCTATTCCTCCTGGACCTTTCTCTGTCCGTTTCCTCCTTTCCCTTTTCTTTGTTACTTTCTCCGCCCCCGCCCCCCCATCTCTGTCCACCTCCTCTCTAACCTTGTTTACTGGTGTTGTAAAGGAAATCTTGATTGGTAATTGAAGTCGTTTAACATGAATGGTTAAATCGACTGGGATTGTTAGTGCACAAGGTACGAGGAAGACGTCTCCAGGTGCTCGATCGGTGAGGATAGTAACTTCAATGACAACATTTTGCATTGTTGTAATATACGAAGAGGTATGAATAAAAATTTTAAGACTATTAAAATACGCAGTAATATTCTAATTATAAACAGACAAACCTTTCCTGTTTTCAGTTTAAACCAACTGTGAGGAATAAAAACAGCACATTGTTGCGTATACAAGTTATTTTTGAAATTATACATGAAGTAGAAAGAATCTATAAAGGAGAAACAATATGCTAATGGTTTAAATGCCTGTATCTTATTGTGATACTTGACTGCGAGAGAGAAAACTAAACCATACATTTCCTCAGCACGGCATTCTTTTCTCGTGGTTGGCTTTAACACAAAGCCTGTACGGCGTTGTTTCAAAAAAATTAGATACAGCCTATGTTTGTTATGGTATCGGTAAAAATTTCAAGTTAATTGATTAATAACTTATTGCGATTTTTGATAAGAACCTTAAACTACGAGTTGTCTTCATTGAGACGTATAGATTACGTGTACATATTGATATACATTATATATTGAAAAATATGTAGCCTATGTTTGTCCGTACTTATACTAGAGAACATGAAAAAATTTGAAGTAAACCTGTCAAGAACTTTCCGAGAATTTTGTTGGAAACCTTTCCCATGTATATATTTATGTACTAAAAAGAATATGTAGCCAGTGACCACCCAAAAGATTATTAGAATATCGTATAAAAGTGTAAACTAAATGGCCGGCCGTTGTGGCTGTGCGGTTCTAGGCGCTTCAGTCGGGAACCGCGTGACTGCTACAGTCGCAGGTTCGAATCCTGCCTCGGGCATGGATGTGTGTGACGTCCTTAGGTTAGTTAGGTTTAAGTAGTTCTAAGTTCTAGGGGACTGATGACCTCAGATGTTAAGTCTCATAGTGCTCAGAGCCATTTGAACCATTTTGTAAATTAAATCGATCAAGAACTTTTCGAGATTTTTGGTAACAGCGTTAACTATGACTTGCCTTCATATGTAGTACTGTGCAAGAGCGAAGAGGGAGCAACAAGACTGGAAAACTAAGAACGAAATTCTCGGATTAAAAATCGTGAGAGGCAGGAATTCAGTCATTTGCCCATACTGTGCATTCAAGACATTTTAGAAGCTGTGACAAAAGTAAAAGAAAAGTTGAAGAGCGAGATCAAAATTCAGACTGAAAGGATATCAGTGACACGATTGGTTGATGACACTGCTATCCTCAGTGAAAGTGAAGAAGAGTTACGGGATCTAATGAGTGAAATGTACAGTCTTATGAGTAAAGAATATGGATTGAGAGTAAACTGGAGAAGGGCAAAAGTAACGAGAAATAGCGGAATTAGGTTAGGGATTATCTTAACATCAAAATCAATGGACAAGTAGAAATTCTGCTAGGTTGGGAACAAAATAACCTATTATGTACGAAGCAGGCAAAGAGGGCAGACCTGGCCAAGAGAGGTCTTCAAGTTTGAAACACAGGCCTAGCTTCAGGAAGTAATTCCTGAGAATGAATGTTTGGAGCACAGCATTGTATACTAGCGAACCATGGACTGTGGGAAAACCGGAACAGAAGAGAATCGAGGCGTATGAGACGTGGTGCTAAAGAAGGATGTTGAAATCAGGTGGGCTGATACGATAAGGAATGAAGAGATTCCTCTCTGAATTGGCGAAGAAAGGAACGTATGGAAAACACTAACAGAAGAAGAAACAGGATGACATTAATGCGTTAATACAGAGAACACAGAGATTGGTACACATCCAGAGGGTGCAAGTGTCACACTGAAATGAAGACGTTGTCGCAGGAGTGGGACGCATCAAACCAGTCAGAAGACTGATGGGAAAAAAACGTACAATTGTAAAATCCCGTATGCCCCAACACATTCATCTGACATTTGTGAGTCTTACAGTTGGGCATCATATACAGTGAGTTCTCTTTTGTTGCTCTCACCACTGCGTATTGGTGTAGGTAGCAATAAGTATCGTAACAGACCTGCTGACGGAAGTTGGAAGGTATAGTATTTGTCGTAGTGAGAAGGACATAGCAGGTAATGGGGCACTCCTATCTGCAGTATAACACCATTCACGACCTTCTGGGTAATTAACCACAGTTTACGACGGAACAAAGTTCCGCAAAGTGTGTCAAACAGACTGCAGTCAACTGAATTAGATGCGCAAGAGCGCAGTAACTCTATCCCTAGAGGTTTGTGAGTGTCTTAATATGGGGACACCTAGGCTATGTTCGTAAATTATTCAGAATGATTTCCTCGTCAATTCAATTATTTAAAATGAAGTAGTTTTCCACTTGATTTAATAGATACTACTTATTGGTGCCACTTGTAGGTGATTTTAAGAGAGCACAATACTTCAGCACAGAAATTTATTTTATTGACCTGGTTAATTTGTAAAACGAGACCTTACTACTACAAGGATTGTGTTTATTTCGAGTAATTCCTTGTTTGCAGAGGTTCCAAATACATAGGGAGATTTTAATATACGTCACAGGTGCTTTGCGCTTGTGGTATACACTAATATTCGGATTAGACAGATCATATGTATCTACTTGGATCTCAGGTTCGTTCCATTTACATTACTTCCGTTTATTCTTTGCCGCTGTTCATTTGTAATGCATTCAATGGTTAAACGAGCACTCTATTTCAAACGGTACGCATTTCAAATAGCAAGCATTGTCGAACATCTGCGTGTAGGATTCACGTAATGGGAAAGGTAAATAGCGCCGCAAGCAGAAAGAGTCTCGACAAACACACAGGCTATGCAAATGTGAAGAATAAACCAGGTGTTTATTTCAAAATGCGGCCCACGTTACACTGGAAACCCTAACGCTTTCCTGACTTCAGGCAGTGCGGGCAGGTGAATGCTGCAAGACACTGAATATTAGTCAGAGTTTGACGGCGCTTTGAGAGACTGAAACGACCCGTTTGAACAATTGTACATGACTGTGCTTAAACTGACACACAATATTTTTTAGCCCAACGTAATCTGACTTTCAATAATCCCTACAAGAGAATGGCCCGGACTAAATTAACCTATACGTTTCACAAATCACTTACCTCACAAAAATCTTCGTTACTCAAACTACTGCAATGCAGCGAGCGCCAATACTGCCAGCTAAATAAAAGATTCAAACTACTGACGTCACTAACTACTGCTAGGCATAGTTAGCAAAGGAAAAATTTTGATAGAGAACAAACAATGTATTTGCCTTAATAGTGTTCAAAAGTCATATTATAATAGCAGTTCATGACATCCATTCTTACAGATGTGCTGTATCTGATGGACACACGTCCAGATCATCCGCTCTCAAAAAATCCGCCATCTCACTTCCCCACATCCACCACAGGTGGCGGCTCACCTTCAACTGCGCAATGCTACGCGCTATTCACATCCAACTGCCCAACACTACAATAGCAAATTCCAACAATGCCACCCAGCAACAGACTGCACACAGCACAGCCACTGATTTTCATACAGAGCGCTACGTGGCGGTGGCGTTACCAATATAAGAACCTAAACAGCCTACTTACAAGACTTGCGACCAAACAGAGAACAATCGATAATTAACATTCACGTGGAATTTCAGTTAACTTCTTCTTTCAATCAAGTTGTGCCGCAAATTAATGTTCTCTCCAGCTCGATTCAGTACGTCTTCACAGTTATTCCATGTACGTTATACCTCGATCAGAATAATAAAGTGACTGACAGTTGAGTATGGGGGGAGGGGGGATGTTGTCAGTTGGCCGTTTCATGCAAGGGCAATATGGCTGCGGTAGCAGCAACTGTGCAGTTCCTTACTGAGTACAACATACGTTCCTGTTAATTTGGAGTGTAGTTCAAATGGTTCAGATGGCTCTAAGCACTATGGGACTTAACATCTGAGGTCATCAGTCCCCTAGACTTAGAACTAACCTAAGGACATCACACACATCCATGCCTGAGGCAGGATTCGAACATGCGACCGTAGCAGCTGCGTGGTTCCGGACTGAAGCGCCTAGAACCGCTTGGCCACAACGACCGGCACTTGGAGTGTAAATCTGGTTTTGTAGCATCACAACAGTATTATCAATCTCCTTAGCAATTTCACCGTTAACTTCTGAACAATAATTATGTTATAGACTGCAATTATTGCCTTCAGCTTACCAGCAGTCAGCAGCTGAGGGGGCAGAGCGCTCTGAGAACTTTCACAGAACCAAAGGTGTCACCAATTGGTGCTCTGATTGGTTGTTGTTATGGCACCTGCCCTACAACAACTAGCTGTCAGTCACTTTGTTACTCTTGTCGAAATGTAATCTTCGGTATGCTTCTGTAGCACTGCATTTCAAAAGCATTTCTCTTCTTGTATCATATATTTATCGTCTATGTTTAACTTCGGCACAAGACTACATACCTGATAAACACTACAGGAAAGAGTTACTCGTATTTAAAGTTACGTACAGTCGGTGCCAGAATAAGTGTAGAGGACCAGTGAGCGTACGGTAACAGGAAAATCAGACTCCATGAAACTGATAACATCAGCATTAGCATCCGGACTATTGCACCAAGGCAATAACATCATCATTTCACTACTCTTTTAAGGCCACCCACATCTAGACAGCCGCACACGGAGATGTCACTAGCCTTGACGAAGGATGTCAGAGAAAATCACGAAAACTATAAGTGTCGAGATATTTATAAGAGAACTAAATCTATGGGTCAAACCGCAAGGCGTTCGAAATGCACTCGAAGTGCGGAATAGAAGTTCATAGTAAGTTGTTGTGATGGCATTGTATCACAATCCACATAAACCATGAACAGTATTCGCCATCTGTAAAGAACTAGCTAGCGTTTCAGTCTGATAGTTGTTCAGATATATCCTAAGTAAACACTGGACTATATTATAATCTCCACATTAACCCTAGCTTCAATCTTTTTTTTTTCATTACAGTTACAACCCCATATTTTTATTCAACACTTTAAGCGTTCTTGCTGACGAACAATTACATTATGTAAATCGGAAATGTGTTATGCAGGAGACAAATACTCAGATATTGGATCGACAGTGATGGATTATCACAAATATTTTTACGACTGCATATTGACAATAGCGGACATGCTGGAACTGTAGCTCATTTACACAAATCTGTTATTTTCTGCGGCAGTAGAGCACTAAGCTAACACATAGAAAGGGACGTCATGCTAATATGACCTGATTAGAAGCACTTAATAGGTAACTTGTTAACTCTGCTTGACACTTTGTGTGTGATGTTCTTAGGATAGTTAGGTTTAAGTAGTTCTTAGGGGACTGATGACCTCAGCTGTTGAGTCCCATAGTGGTCAGAGCCATTTGAACCATTTGACACATTGTGTATTGTGGGCTATTTTTGGTACATCTTTACCAGCAACAAAGATCTCTGGATATCTATAGCTATTTTTTGAAGTCCCATACTTTCTGTCTTGCAAACAATGTTGCTACCTAGATTTTGTCCTTATTCTTAACACTAGCCAGCCATTGTAATCACAAGTAGCGATGAATTGGAGTACTGGGTGAAAATGTCGGAATTATGACAGTTTACTGGATTAACGGGTCATAAAAAATCTATACAGGGTGTTACAAAAAGGTACTGCTAAACTTTCAGGAAATATTCCTCACACACAAAGAAAGAAAATATGTTATGTGGACATGTGTCCGGAAACGCTTACTTTCCATGTTAGAGCTCATTTTATTACTTCTCTTCAAATCACATTAATCATGGAATGGAATCACACACCAACAGAACGTACCAGTGTGACTTCAAACACTTTGTTACAGGAAATGTTCAACATGTACTCCGTTAGCGAGGATACATGCATCCACCCTCCGTCGCATGGAATCCCTGATGCGCTGCTGCAGCCCTGGAGAATGGCGTATTGTATCACAGCCGTCCACAATACGAGCACCAAGAGTCTCTACATTTGGTACCGGGGTTGCGTAGACAAGAGCTTTCAAATGCCCCCATAAATGAAAGTCAAGAGGGTTGAGGTCAGGAGAGCGTGGAGGCCATGGAATTGGTACGCCTCTACCAATCCATCGGTCACCGAATCTGTTGTTAAGAAGCGTACGAACACTTCGACTGAAATGTGCAGGAGCTCCATCGTGCATGAACCACATATTATGTCGTACTTGTAAAGGCATATGTTCTAGAAGCACAGGTAGAGTATCCCGTATGAAATCATGATAACGTGCTCCATTGACCGTAGGTGGAAGAACACGGGGCCAATAAAATGAGCTCTAACATGGAAATTAAGCGTTTTCAGACACATTCCACGTAACATCTTTTCTTTATTTGTGTGAGAGGAATGTTTCCTGAAAGTTTGGCCGTACCTTTTTGTAACACCCTGTATATAATTCTCCATTCACATCTGTATCTGTTTGAAACAAACTATGGTACATTGCATCTAAATTTGGCGGACTAGATGCTGTATACGTAGTCCTATGTATAGAAGTAGCAATTCACCAGGCAAATGAGTATCAGTTAAAGAATACCTTACAGGCAGCTGCTGTGCGGTGTTTAACAGTGTACTGCAGTTTGTCTAATGAGTTAATAAGTCCATACGTATGGTTAATATGTTATGTTTACGAAAAAAAAAGAAACCAGAAATCGAGGAAATTAAAGCCAAGGAAATAAAACTTAAGAAAATGGCTTAGATAATTGCCATAAAGGAAAAACATAAAGTCACATCTGGATATGCTTAAAAATGATGGTTACATTGCACCAAATGTGACAGATTAGATGTCGCACCTCTAGCAACTACTGTTCATAAAGTTTAAACGCGTCGGAATAATAGCTTCCAACAGTAGTTCGTTTGCAGAAACATTGTTAAATTTCTACAAGGATATATGATTTTGGAAGTGGAAGTAGACTATGGCTCTGAGCACTATGGGACTTTTAAACATCTGAGTTCATCAGTCGCCTAGAACTTAGAACTATTTACACCTAAGGACATCACACATATCCATGCCCGAGGCAGGATTCGAACCTGCGACAGTAGCGGTCGCACGGTTCCAAACTGAAGCGGGAGGCCTCTTTGTATACAGTAACATGCCAGTCTTTTAATATATCATCTGACGTATTCACTTCATCTAGAAAGTGTATTTTTCGAAGCTCCATTCTCTACCCTCGCAGGCGCGAACATGTCCGATGCGTGTTTAGCACGAAAGCAGATGGTCAAGTACACCCAGTACTGCATACGCTGCACTCTCAGAAGAGCGGACGATTTGGCGTTATTCCAGTTTCCACGTAAACATGTATTCACGCTGGTGACAGGCTGGTAGCTTCCAAACCGCGAAATACCAACGCACAACATGCTGTTTGCAGAACACAGCCTGCCAGCAGTGCACGTAGGCATCATTTCGGGATCTGGAATCATGGCACAACTTTTCCATTACTGTGAGGGCAGCGTGCGCAGTTTCATCCAGAACTGGAACTGGGAAAAGTTGGCCATCTGCATTCATTCTAAACAGGCATCGCACGTCCTCGGGCCTGCCAGCGTAGAGCATGGAGGCTTCAGAAACGAGTGCGCTTTCCAGATGAGGTGTTCTCATACAATCACGTGTTAAATGACTGGCACTTTACCATATAGACAGGAGGGCCCCATTGTAAAATGGCAACAGGCTGTTGTGGATCACTTCCAGTGTCGAATACCCATGCATAACTTTAACAATCACTTCCAAATAAATTACAATTAAAAGCTGTTATTTCATCAACTTTAAACTCTCCAAATTGTTGACATGTTGCTGGGTGTACAACATCTAGTCTGCCACAGTTAGGTGCAATGTAACCACTCTTTTTAAACAGATCCCGATGTGACAGTTTAATTCTTCCTTTATAGCACTTGTCTACGCCACACACTCAAGTTTTCGTTTCTTGACTTTGAGGCCTTCCATTACAAATTTTCTCTTTTCATGTAATTAGTATCTATACAGGCTTCGCACTGCCGCTTCACTACACGGTCGGAGCTGACACTTAACGGGGCGAAGATGGCAGGGTAATAGCAAGGGAACGGAACCATTTCATTCACCATGCTAGTCGATCTAGCGGAAGCAGAGAATCCGAAACCACACAGAGATAAGCACGGGAAGAACCCAGTGCACGTCTAAAGCCTAAGCACGGTGAACAGCATATTACATGATACGCTAGGTTAGGTCTGTGGTAGATGAACTGCAAGTAAACAGTAGCCCACCCTGCCTACTGCCACCCACAGGTAAACACCATCTTCTTTCTCTATCTGAGAGTCGTACTCCTCCTCTTCAGAAAGGCACTTCTGAATGATTTCTACGTGTTCTATTTCGTAAATAATCATTGTCCTTAACATACCTCTTCTACCCAGAGTAAAACGTGCAGTCCCAACTCCTACTTAACATCTGCAACCTATGCTTGCTTTAATCACAAATAAATGTCTGAGTGATGCTAAATGTTATTATTTTCACACAAAGAAAGATATTGACTTCTCAACGATCATCAAATCGTGAGTTAAAACCTTAGTTTCTTTTTAAATGTAATAGTGAATTTACTCATGGCACTTTTGTTGCCTATGACTGTGAAACGTCCCCCTAGAAAAATTAATGAATTACTGTGTTGATAAACCTCTACGTTATTTGATTTTCAAACAGCTGAGCAAAACTGATCGTACTCAGACATTACTTTCTTTACTTATTCTGATCAACACTAAACTGACACACAATATTTTTAGCGCAACGCAATCTGACTTTCAAAAATCTCTTCAAAAGAATGGCCCAGACTAACAATAACCTATACCTATCATAAATCACTTTCCTCACAAAAATCTTCATTACTCGAACAACTGCAATACAGCGAGCGCCACTACTGCCATCTAAATAACTGAAGGCACTAACTACTGATAGGCATAGTTAGCAAATGAAAGATTTTGATAGAGAACAAACAATGTATTTACCTTAATAGTGTTCAAAAGTCATTATATACAGGGTGATTCAAAAAGAATACCACAACTTTAGGAATTTAAAACTCTGCAACGACAAAAGGCAGAGCTAAGCACTATCTGTCGGCGAATTAAGGGAGCTATAAAGTTTCATTTAGTTGTACATTTGTTCGCTTGAGGCTCTGTTGACTAGGCGTCAGCGTCAGTTGATGCTAAGATGGCGACCGCTCAACAGAAAGTTTTTTGTGTTATTGAGTACGGCAGAAGTGAATCGACGACAGTTGTTCAGCGTGCATTTCGAACGAAGTATGGTATTAAACTTCCTGATAGGTGGTGTATTAAACGTTGGTATAAACAGTTTACAGAGAATGGGTGTTTGTGCAAAGGGAAAAGTTCTGGACGGCCGAGAACGAGTGATGAAAATGTAGCACGCATCCAGCAAGCATTTGTTCGCAGCCCAGGAAAATCGACTCGCAGAGCTAGCAGAGAGCTGCAAATTCCACAATCAACTGTATGGAGAGTCCCACGAAAAAGGTTAGTTATGAAACCTTATCGTCTGAAATTGGTTCAAGCACTGTCTGCAGCTGATAAAATTAAAAGAATCGATTTCTGTGATTTTATCCTTGCTCAAATGGAAACAGATGAATCTTTCGTTTCAAAGATTGTGTTTAGTGATGAAGCAACTTTCCACACTAACGGGAAAGTCAACTGTCACAATGTCTGTATATGAGGCATTGAGAATCGGCGGGAAACAACTCAGTATGAACGTGACTCGCCTAAGGTGAACGTTTTCTGTGCCATTTCAGCCAATAAAGTTTTTGGTCCCTTTTTCTTCGAAGGTTCTACTGTAACTGGACTACAGTATCTGGAGATATTAGAGAATTGGCTGTTCCCTCAGCTCGAACAAGAAGCACAACAATTCATATTTCAGCAGGATGGAGCGCCACCACATTGGCACTTATCTGTCCGTAACTACCTGAACGTCAACTACCCGAGGCGATGGATCGGCCGCCAGGCAGCCCATGACAGAGCACTTCATCACTGGCCTCCAAGAAGCCCTGATCTTACCCCCTGCGATTTTTTCTTATGGGGGTATGTTAAGGATATGGTGTTTCGGCCACCTCTCCCAGCCACCATTGATAATTTGAAACGAGAAATAACAGCAGCTATCCAAACTGTTACGCCAGATATGTTACAGAGAGTGTGGAACAAGTTGGAGTATCGGGTTGATATCGCTCGAGTGTCTGGAGGGGGCCGTATTGAACATCTCTGAACTTATTTTTGAGTGAAAAAAACCTTTTTAAACATTCTTTGTAATGATGTATAACAGATGGTTATATTATGTTTCTTTCATTAAATACACATTTTTAAAGTTGTGATATTCTTTTTGAATCACCTTACACAAACTTATGTTTTTTTAAATGGACCTCCCATATTTTTTTCTACACCAATCCATAGCATGACAAAGCACATACACAATGGCGTTGATCGCATCGCAATATTCCCATTACATCCCGAGATATTGAGACGCGAAGTTGACGCTTGAAACACCCGACATGCGCTGCTAGCGCACGTCCTGAGGCTCAGGCGTGAACCCCATGCTGCCCGTAATCGCCATGTGATTGACATTCGTAATCGCACTTCCATACTTATCAAAAGGTCCGAAACGAATAATACGGTCTGCTGCCATCCTGCATTAACGTCGTACATTCCAGCAGGTATTTATCCCATAGGCTAGGGGTGATGCGGTTCTGTAACATATCTGTGTACCGCAACGTTAATCACGAAGTTAACTTCGCTTATCGTTAATCCGTTACTAAAGAGGTAATGCCGTTCAACGTTAAAACTTTACTTTACTGTAGATCTAGCGCAAGTGACAGTTAATCATTCACTCGTAATAATAAAATTCATGCTGATGGTTTTAGTGAAACGAGCAAGTGGACTAAACGTTTTACCGTTGTTTAGGTAAAAATGTTTTGATTTGGGAAGTTCAGGTAGGACATAGAAGATGAATGCAAACATGTTTAAACAATTAGTTTTATTAACACATAATTATCATGTTATGTTTATCTAATGCGTTAAATGACAAATTGTTGCAAACAAATGTTTCTTAGCATCACTGGGTAAAATGGCCCTTTGTAGAAACTTCCACTGTGATACAACCACTACATACTAAACATAGCATCTCATGCTCAAAGTGATGCCCATTGGCTTGCATACGTAGGGTCACTCTGCGAATGAAGGATGCCCTACTTCGTGCTACTGTGCAAGCATCAATAATGCGTTGCTTTATGTCCTCTGGTGTCCAAGAGAACAGGAAGATTGTGTCGTATAAATCTGTAGTATTGTCTGCCATTTTGGATGACATTTATAAAGAAAGGTCCGATAGTGGTATCTCCAATAATCCCACACCAAACATTAACTTTCCACGGACGTTGATGCTCTACCTGAAGGAGCCATTTTGGATTGTCTGCGGACCGATAATGCATATTCCTCATATTGAGAATTCCTTTGTTGGAGAATGATACCTCATCGGTAAAAAGAACATCTGCAAAAGAATTTGGATTAATCAGAAGTTTTTGCTAAGCCCACCGACAAAATGTTACCCTAATGCGGTAGTCATTTCCATGAAGATCCTGCTGTAAATGAACATGGTAAGGATGAAATTTATGATGTTTAAGAATACGCTGTGCACTTAATTTCGACACACCAACTTCACGTTCAATTTGACGTGTGCTGATTTGAGGATTCACAGCTATGGTAGCGAGCACAGCAACTTCAGCACGTTCATCTGTGCATGTTCTAGGACGATGTCGAGGTCTTGGATTTAAGCTTCCCGTTTCACGTAAACGAGATGTCAGACGACCAAACACCCGGCGCGAAGGCGATGGCTTGTCAGGGAATCGTCTTCTGTACAGTCGTTCTGCCTGAACAGCATTTCGTACACCTACAACAGAGTACAGTAGAGGTATGTAGAGTAGGATAGAAAACAGACCTATTAACTTCATAATCATAATGTTCGCTAACAGTACTATCAACAAACAAGCAATCTCATAACGTATTTCCCGTCAACGCAAATTCTCCATAGATCAGCAGCATTTCTACCATATCTTCATGTACTACCTCCGTGCTGTCACTAGATTACTCTGATGCACGACTATACTGGCAAGCGGTGTACTGCACGCCAAAGCAACAACAAATGGGATGCTCGGAGGGTGGTGGAGTACGGGAGTTTGCATGGGTCGCAAATCATAAACAAGGCGAAGTGGTAACTGTGGCAGTAGTGGGAACTACGTTGGACACTTGACTAGGTAGAGCCAGGCCCTGCCCGACAGGCACAATGGGTCATATAACGCATTAGATAAACCTTATTTTGGGTGTGCAGGATAAATAAGACAACCTGACGGGTGTACACCGATCGGTACTGGTTCATATTGTGTACGTAGATACGTAAAACGTGCAAGAGGGAAACCAGTATGTGCTTATAGGAGTTGATGGCAGCAGACCGTATTAGTCGTTTCAGACCTCTTGATAAGTATGGAAGTGTGGTTACGCATGTCAATCACATCACGATTACGGGCAGCATGGGGTTCACGCCTGAGCTTCAGGACGTGGGCTACCAGCGCATGTCGGGTGTTTCAAGCGTCAACTTCGCGTCTCTATATCTCGGGATGTAATGGGAATATAGCGATGCAATCAACGCCATTGTGTATGTGCTTTGTCGTGCTATAGATTGCTGAAGGAACAATATAGGAGATCCATTTAAAAAAACATAAGTTTGACTTAAAAAACACATATGCTTTCGTTTTAGAATGTTTCCAAATATGTACATTCATGGGCCCTAGCCATACATTGATACCGGTGAAAGTCGTTTTCCAATAGCTGTTCTTGTTCCAGATATATTTTGGGTGGACAAGATAGCTGGTACACCCTATATATATATATATAATCAGTTCCTGACATCCAGTCTTACAAATTTACTGTCTCTGATGGACACACGTTCAGATTGTCCGCTCTCAAAACTCTGCCATCTCTCTGCCCACATCCACCACTGCTGGCGGTTCACCTCCAACTGCGCAACGCTACGCGCTGTTCACATCCAACTGCCCAACACTACAATAGCGACTATTTCAACAATGCCAACCAGCCACAGACTGCACACAGCACAGTCAGTGATTTTCATACAGGGCGCTACGTGGTGTTACCAACATAAAAACCTAAATAGCCTACTTACAACTGTTGTCACTTTCAGAACTCAAATTCATGATAGGATTAAGGAATTTAATAATATTGACTGTTAAATTGCTGGTGTAAGCTTGTACCACCACAATAAAATAAAAACAGTGAATAGTTGAGCAGCATAAATGATAATGGCTTATTTAAGTTTACAGAATGTTGGCAAGGTTTTATTAATCCTTTTGTAACTACAACTAGCTGACCGATACTGACAAACACGTATCGAAAAAGAAATTGTGTTAATTGGCAATGCATGCATGCATGAAAGTTATACAAAATCCTCCTGCGAACTAATCACTTTTACAACGCAATCCGCCTTTGTTTATATGAATCCACTGTGAGGCCCGACTCTATTCAAATGGAATCAGCCACGACCAACTGTATCACAAACTATGGTCCACCGGAGATTAAGGAGTTGTGAATGTCATTTTACAACCCTAAGATGGTGCAGCAGTACTTCTGCCTTTCGACTTGATAACGCTGGCAGCAGAAAAGGACGCGCTGTGGGCGAGGAGCGTTCGCTGCGGCAACTGTAATGTTCTGATGCATCCATGAAAATATGGAAACTACGTGGTCAGGTGTTCTAATTATCAAAACGCAGGAAACGTCCCTATCAGAACCCCAAAGTCCCGGCAGATTTCAGTGTGTGGTGCACTTTGTTCACTGGTCTGGCCAAATCAATTTGACTCACAGACACGACGGTGTATGTTAGAATTGTCGAACGTCAGATGGCCGACTCTGGACGAATAAGTTCACCCTCACGACACATAATATGTCCAAAATGATATGCCGTTCCACTGTCAGTACTGTTGGTTCAAATGGTTCTAAGCAATACGGGACTTAACATCTGAGGTCATCAGTCCCCTAGACATAGTACTACTTAAACCTAACCTAAGGACATCACACACATCCATGCCCGAGGCAGGATTCGAACCTGCGACTGTAGCAGCTGCACGGTTCTGGATTGAAGCGCCTAGTACCGCTCAGCCACAGCGCCAGGCTCAGTGCTGTTGGAAACTACTATTGGTTCTTAGTCTGTCACAAGATACAGAATACAAGTCTCACTCACAAGAGAAAAAACTTGAAGTTCACCACCACGGGAGGACCAGAAGACAAAGAAGACAAAGAATCACAACCTCGTTCCACTAAGCCTCAGTATGGGAGCCGAATTAACAAAAACGAAATTGCCCCTGCATTGCAAAAACCGATTGAAGTATCCTCTACTAATTCAATCTCCACTCTTCGCCATTCTGTTGGCCAGGTAGCCAATCCAGACACAGCATAAGAGTTCCCATTCTGGGGAGCAAGCCTCCAATTGTCATATCTTGAGAGGTGCCAATTAGCGCCTCCAAATCCCTCTTGCCTGAACAGAGGAGATTTTAGACTAGGGAGGCGTGGTTCCAACAGTAAGAATGGCCACGTTATTGCAAGAAACATCTACCTAGATGGAACCACAATCCCTCATTTATGGAGAGATCTAATATTGCTGGGCTGATCATTTCCAGTTTCTGAAAGAAAGCAGCTAAGCTTCCCAGACAGTTGCGCCCATGAAATATAAATTTTTGCTGCTCGCTGGAAGAACCCAGGACTCTCTGGCCTCAGTGGGGTTACAGTCTTAACTTCACTAAACACATGCACTAGGAATTCAGTATGTATCGTGCCAGCTTCTGAGGTGAGAATGCACAGGGTTTTATAACCTCCCCACCTAGCACAAAAGCTCAGTTTACAACAGTATCTCTTAAATGGCTTTCTCCAACCACTTTCTTCCAACTGGCCACATTCGCGATAAACTGCCGTCTGGTCAAGGTAAAATGTCATACAAACCAGGGCCCTCCCTGTCCAACCCTAAGTGGAAGGAGGCCACAAGTCTTTCCGCAGGTACGAGATCCACTGAGTGCTGGTTCCCAGAATCACCCACACAGCCTGTTGGCTTCACTCAGCATTTATGGCCCCCCAATCCATCTACCTCCCTGCTCTCCGCCACGTCCACTATGAACCATCGAGTACAGTCCTCTACACGTCACACGTGCAGTTATGTGAACATTGTGCCCACAATTTCCTCATATAAAAAAGTCATAAATCACACATACCAAATGTAGTACTGTGGAGCACCGATAACATGACCTAAAATGTGAATGTTGATCTGACCGACATCGTTGCTATAGTGAGAGACTGGTATGCCACCTCTCACCTACTCCTATAAATGTAAAGCTAAGCCTCCTCCTTTCAAGCCTGAATTATCAGTTTCCATTGGCCCTTTCGACAAACAGCTGTAATCAAACAATTACTTAAGCCCTGCATTCTCCGCTGAAGATACAATTCGTTCCATGACCACATTTCTGCAAAACATTTATCATCTTAAGCGACAACAAATGCTATAACAAATCACAGATGCAGACTGCCTCCTATCTCTCCCAATGAGACAGACACATACTCCCAGAAGCAACCCAAGTCTACTTTCTCAATGTAAATTATCTCGTGTAACAACCTACACAGCACCCCTGTCCTCCTGAACTCACCCCCTCCCCTCCCACCTACCCACAGCTAGAGCCTATTCCTTTATTCCAACTATCGCAAAAACAGACATCTCGAGTTCACACTCTGATTCAAGCTCACCATTGACATCCCACTTCCTTCTCCCATCAAGCATTTCAAGTTAAGCCAATGTGTTTCACCCAGTGCTGTAATCGAGCCACGGAAGACCTGATACATCGTCGAACTAACGGTGTTCCAATTCCAACACTGCCAGCATCATTACAACATCTCTGTCACTATGAGAGACATCGATTGCCGCTTCATGACCATTCGATTCAGATGATGAAATTTGCAAATTTTTAATATCCTTCAAATTTTTATCTTCAATTTAAACATAATCACAATCAGTTCTTCTACGGCTGAGGGACACATATTTATTTGTTGTCATACCACCCCGTTTCGTTGAAATAACGATAGCGAAAAAATCCAATAAAACGATAATTATTGTTTAGGTATTTTCTTATTTTTTCTTAGTTGATCTCGTGCCTTTCATTCTTTGCCCAAGCTCTTTCTGTAAAACTGATGCAGCAACAAATCATGGGCATCCAAAGAAATTTTTCCAGGGGGAAGGGAGGCTAGATTCTTAAATGCCGTGTTTGATATACACTCCTGGAAATGGAAAAAAGAACACATTGACGCCGGTGTGTCAGACCCACCATACTTGCTCCGGACACTGCGAGAGGGCTGTACAAGCAATGATCACACGCACAGCACAGCGGACACACCAGGAACCGCGGTGTTGGCCGTCGAATGGCGCTAGCTGCGCAGCATTTGTGCACCGCCGCCGTCAGTGTCAGCCAGTTTGCCGTAGCATACGGAACTCCATCGCAGTCTTTAACACTGGTAGCATGCCGCGACAGCGTGGACGTGAACCGTATGTGCAGTTGACGGACTTTGAGCGAGGGCGTATAGTGGGCATGCGGGAGGCCGGGTGGACGTACCGCCGAATTGCTCAACACGTGGGGCGTGAGGTCTCCACAGTACATCGATGTTGTCGCCAGTGGTCGGCGGAAGGTGCACGTGCCCGTCGACCTGGGACCGGACCGCAGCGACGCACGGATGCACGCCAAGACCGTAGGATCCTACGCAGTGCCGTAGGGGACCGCACCGTCACTTCCCAGCAAATTAGGGACACTGTTGCTCCTGGGGTATCGGCGAGGACCATTCGCAACCGTCTCCATGAAGCTGGGCTACGGTCCCGCACACCGTTAGGCCGTCTTCCGCTCACGCCCCAACATCGTGCAGCCCACCTCCAGTGGTGTCGCGACAGGCGTGAATAGAGGGACGAATGGAGACTTGTCGTCTTCAGCGGTGAGAGTCGCTTCTGCCTTGGTGCCAATGATGGTCGTATGCGTGTTTGGCGCCGTGCAGGTGAGCGCCACAATCAGGACTGCATACGACCGAGGCACACAGGGCCAACACCCGGCATCATGGTGTGGGGAGCGATCTCCTACACTGGCCGTACACCTCTGGTGATCGTGGAGGGGACACTGAATAGTGCACGGTACATCCAAACCGTCATCGAACCCATCGTTCTACCATTCCTAGACCGGCAAGGGAACTTGCTGTTCCAACAGGACAATGCACGTCCGCATGTATCCCGTGCCACCCAACGTACTCTAGAAGGTGTAAGTCAGCTACCCTGGCCAGCAAGATCTCCGGATCTGTCCCCCATTGAGCATGTTTGGGACTGGATGAAGCGTCGTCTCACGCGGTCTGCACGTCCAGCACGAACGCTGGTCCAACTGAGGCGCCAGGTGGAAATGGCATGGCAAGCCGTTCCACAGGACTACATCCAGCATCTCTACGATCGTCTCCATGGGAGAATAGCAGCCTGCATTGCTGCGAAAGATGGATTTACACTGTACTAGTGCCGACATTGTGCATGCTCTGTTGCCTGTGTCTATGTGCCTGTGGTTCTGTCAGTGTGATCATGTGATGTATCTGACCCCAGGAATGTGTCAATAAAGTTTCCCCTTCCTGGGACAATGAATTCACGGTGTTCTTATTTCAATTTCCAGGAGTGTAAATGAGTAGGTCAGTTTTGAGACATGTCATGCCATCATAACTGAATTTTATAGATCATATTAGAAACCTATTGTACCCCAGAGAATTGATGATTATCCACTCAATATATGAATAAAGACTGCGTGCTCCTGATTCTGGGGAGGGTTGGTGTACAAATGCTCGAGAGGTGGTTCACAATCTTACTCTTATTTACTGTCATTGACTACCTTAGATGGAACTCTTGCTGACATATATAAATTACGATCATAGACTGTCAAAATACGGACAGTATTTACGAGTTGTAGTCTGACATAGCCCACTGTTCTACAACAATACCACTCAAGAATGAAATTCAAGTTTGGGAAAGCTAAGCACTAAAGCGCTTTCGTCTCTCAGCATGTGTAATGCTGCTGTTGCTGCATCTGGGTTGGAGGTTACTAATAAAGATTTTGGTAAGTCTTATTATTATTATTGTTCGTATAAGGTCTTGAGTTCTCCATGCTCGTAGCAAACACAGAGCAGAGGGTACTGTTTGTGTTTTGATCTGGTTTAAGGGGCATGGATGTGCATCCCTCCTGAAAGAAAGAAATTCGTGAAGTGTACAGTGGTCTTACTATGAGTTTCAAGTACAATTTAAGTATTAAAGAACTGTGTATCATATGTTGAATGAAGATAAGTAGTTTTCTAAACAAGCAGAGATTTATTTTAATAATTGTACGTGATCTCTACATGAATGAGAGTGGTACATAATTCTCTGCGGGGATGTAGGACAGTCTGTATTCATACACTGACAAGTATGGCAACTTGGTTCCTGGAGTGATCTCGTACACATCCGAAAAGGAAAGCTTCTTTCCGACATTCATTTATGCATCTTGCTACTGTGCAGGCCCCTTACAGCCGGCTTGCACATGCGCTCCATTTAACTACCATGACCTATATTATCCGTGGAAGGTCACATGCCCGGTTTGCACGAGCACTGTATCGCCTACAGTGGTCCCAAAGCGAGCTGCGCGCTCGTTTAAGAGGGAAACTCATCTTTTAGCGGGAGAGCTTACATGAAACACATTCTTCACAGCTGTCAGTTTCTCTCACTAGAACCGACGCTGAGTCGGCAAACAAGGTCACTTCTAGTAAAAAACCACGATAAAACTGATGGAAATATAAAAATTTACTGTCAGCCGCATGTGGTGTTACAGGACTGAGAGGGTATGCCTCTGACATCTGCAAGAAATAATGACAATACACTAATAATGAATGAAGTTCGTCATGGTCTATCAAAAATTCGACGATTATGAAAAGCCGAAAACCACGAAGGAAACTATATCACAATGACTGTCGATATTTTACTACCATTTCCACACGGAATTTTTTCTTGCCCTTTACAAACCCGCTTAAAGAAGATAAAAAAATAACTTTAATCATCATTGTCACATCAGTGATTTGAATCGACTACATTAAAAATCCATACATTACGTGACGAGGGCTGTCCCACAAGGACACAGCGACACTAGACCCTTTGAACTACTCTCTCTTTACTCTAATGGCGGTTTTGGCAGACAGAGCACAGCGTGAGATAAGAACAACTGTAAAGTGTTAAGTTGAACCACTTTCATTATGCCGAAAATTAATTTCAGTAGTTCAATGCCATGAGATCGAGAATATTTCATCAAGTTCAGAAGACAATATCAAGTGAATATTGTGGAGTAATTGAGTATACAGGACTGGAATTGCCTAACATTTCACGCATTGTTTACAGTTCTCAGCTACAATAACAAGCATCCACAGCCGATCTGTTTCTTTAGTATACCCGAACGTTTCGCACTGCCGTATGAGAAAATCGTTATTTTGCACTCATATTTTGTCTTTCCATTTATAGGAAATATTCAGTGTTGTACTCAAATTGGTTAAACAATGCTACATACTTTTGATCTGGGAAAGCAGACGTAATGTTTGTAATTGAATCAGTTATATGGAAAGTAACTGATTAGGGAACAATATGAATAACAGTTGCTATCATACAAAATACTGTGAGAGATCACGTCGTACCACTAAAATAAATCTCTGCTTATTTTGAAACTGTAAGGCTTCTCTTCATATGACATGTAGAGTACATTTCTTAAGTGCTTAAATGTTGCTTGATACACATAGTTTCGCCTGTTCCTGTTAGGCTTCTTCAGTGGTCTAAAATACAAATAAAATAATTTTGACCTGAGATTTATAGTGACTCTTTTTAGTTGGTTTAGATCTAGTTATTTTTATTTGCAATTTTATGTTTGTATTTTTTACTTACATTCGTTTTAGTGTCCTGTTCATATGGCCATTAGTTGTTTTATATCTGCTAAACTCACATGGCATAGATTTTTTCCAGTAAATATTTACATGAACATAGCTTACACTGTAGAAAGCTGCAGATTCTTGCACTACTCCTGGTCACCTCCTTCACATCTGACTGCGGGATTATGGGAACTCACTGGAGGATCATGGGAGAGTCGTGTTGTGTTGAGATGGAGGAACGATAGGTCGCGGGTCACTGTGTGTGTGTGTGTGTGTGTGTGTGTTTGTGTGTGTGTGTGTGAATCTTCTTATTCATTTATTTATTTGTTTAGTATCAAAATGGATCAGGATGTTTATTCCAGCATCCACTGTGACCAAATGTTGTCCTTCCTTCTACATCTTCTTCATGACTTCGAAGTGGACACTCCTTTCTTCCTAAATAACAACAGCAGTATTCACAAGGCAACATGCACACGTTCCGATTTCACGAATGCACACGCCAGCTATGGCACTTCGACTGGCCCGATAAGTCAATCGCTTTTCAACCTACGGACAATGTCTAGGACTATTTGAAACAGCGAGTGAGATGTGGAAATCACGATCACAGCACTTTTGCTAGTTCTACAGAATCTGATCATCGATGAGTGGTTTCATCTAGATATGATGCACATGATGAAACTAGTGTACTCTCTCTGCGTGTACTGGCCCTTATCAAGCCTAGAGGCAGTGTTCGGTGGTTTCGATGTGATGTCTCCTGCTTCTGACTAATTTTTTGTCCAGTGAACTTTTTACTGTGGAAGGCATCAAAGACACTCAGTTGTCGAGCCAGGGTGGTGTATTACTTACGGTGCAAAACGAGCAGAAAAGCATTCAGGCCCCGAGTCGATCCTGTCTGCATCTACACAGAAAGTTCCGCCACTGTCCTTTCAGTTATGGCAGGCCAGCCGTTGTGGCCGAGCGGATCTAGGCTCTTCAGTCCGGAACCGCGCTGCTGCTGCGATCGCAGGTTCGAATCCTGCCTCGGGCATGGATGTGTGTGATGTCCTTAGGTTAGTTAGGTTTGAATAGTTTAAAGTCTAAGGGACTGATGACCTCAGATGTTAAGTCCCATACTGCTTAGAGCCATTTGAACCATCTGAGTTATGGACACCACCAAACAAAGATTTCCCTGTTCACTTACAAGGTACCGTATTTTATGGTCATGACAGTGTATCCCACTTACGTGAAAGTTTTCGCTATATCTGGAGTACTGACAATTCATCTTATTGGTAGAGAAAAAATAGTTCTTAATAATTGTAATACATTCTAATACAGGAGAAAAAAGAAAAGAAGACGACGCACCTCAAAGGAATCATCCGAATGGGACTAAATCAGTAGGTGTGAATTACATGCACTCTGAAACAAATGATTACCATTTCAGAAAAACTGGGATATTTCTTCAAGTGAATTAACTCACTTATTGAGCAAGTCAGTAACGGGATGGTCCACCTCTGGCACTTATTCGGCTTGGAATCCATTGATAGAGTTGTCAGATGTCCTTCTGAGGGATATAGTGGCAAATTCTGTCCAAATGGTGCTTTAGACCGTCAAAACTCTGAGCTGGTTGTGGGCCCTGCAACTAATGTTCAAAACGTTAACTGGGGAGAGATCCGACGATCTTGCTGGCCAAGGTAGGTTTCAGCAAGCAAGAAGACAAGCAGAAGGAACTCTATCCGTGTGTGAGCGGGCATTATCTAGCTGAAACGTAAGCCCAGGATAGCATGCCATGAAGAGCAACAAAATGTGGCATTGAATGTCGTCGACACGCCGAGTGCTGTCAGAGTGCCACGGATTATCGTAGGCCATCAGTCCCGGTTGTCGTACCGAACGGCGGGCGATCTCGCAACACAAAGGTTGACATGCCACCACCGTCTGGGCCTCTCTAGACACGTCTTCGCAGTTCATCGGGGCTTAATTCAAAGCGGGACTCATCACTCAAGACAATTCTACTCCTGTCAATAATATTCCAGGTAGAATCTATTTTCATTCCATCCCGAAAATTCCTTCGTGGTGAGACCTTTTTTCTGTATTAGAATGTAGACAGAAGAACCAAAGAAACTGGAACACCTGCCTAATACCGTTTGCGCCCCGCTATCTTGCAGAAGCGCCGCAACACGACGTGGCATGGACCCGACTAATGTCTGAAGAGGTACTGGTGGGAATTAACACCATGAGTACTGCAGAGCTGTCCATAAATCCGTAAGAGTACGAGGGGATGGACACCTCTTCTGAACAGCACTTTGCAAGACATTCCAGATATGCTCCATAGTGTTCTGGGAAGTTTGGTGACCATCCGAATTGTTTATGTCCCGCTGGAATTGCCAAAGTCTATCGCAATGTACAATGACCATGAATGGATGCAGGTGATCAGACCAGATGCCTACGTGAGTGTTACTTGTCATTGTCTAATCTACACGTATCAGTGGTCCCATATCACTCCAACTGCACACACCCCACACCATTACAGAGCCTCCAACAGCTTCAACAGTCCCCTGCTCACATGCAGGATCCATGTTTTGGTGAGATTGTGTCCAAGCCCTCACACGTCCATCCACTCGGCACAATTTGAAACGACACTCGTCCCACCAGGCAACATGTTTCCAGTCATCAACAGTCCAATGTCGCTGTTGATGGGCGCAGACAAGGCCTGGAGCTTTGCGTCGTGTAGTCATCAAGGGTAGACTGGCACTCGGCTCCAAAAGCCCGTACCGATGATGTTTCGTTGAATGATTCGCACGCTGGCACTTTTTGATGGTCCAGCATTGAAATCTGCAGCAATTTGCGGAAGGGCTGCACTTCTGTCACGTTGAACGATTCTCTTCAGTCGTCGTCGGCCGATTCTTGCAGGGTCTTTTTTCGGCCGCAGCGTTGTCAGAGATTTAATGTTTTATCGGATTCCTGATATTCACGGTACATCCGTGAAATGGTCACAAGGGAAAATCCCCACTTCATCACTCCCTCGGAGATAATGTGTCCTATTGCTCGTGCGCCGACTATAACACCACGTTCAAACTCACTTAAATCGTGATAACCTGCCATTGCAGCAGCAGTAACCGATGTAACAACTGCGCCAGACAGTTGTTGTCTTATATAGGCGTTGCTGACCGTAGCGCCGTATTCTGCCGAAAGGCTGGTATTCCGCGTGGCATTTGCAGCTGTGCCGTACATTCTAGCTGTTACATTTTTGTATTAGGGGTACGGTGATGATATCCCTTTCAGTGTAACAGAATTTTCGAAACTAAATGATACCGTTACCAACTTTCTAGATCATTGTTTAACTTGTAGAAACTAGCAAGCAGCAAAATAGCACTTCGCACAAAATGCTGATAAATGCGCATCTCTTGTATCAGCGACATACAGCAAACTCTATGTGTAAAACTGGAAAACTCGAACTGCTGCGTTACTTATCATCTGGACCTTTCATAACTCAATACATTAACCGAAGAATGACAGTTTCAGTTTATATGTGCACTGTTCCATGTTTCGACCACATTGCTTTCTCGTATAACAACTGCCATAATTCCCTGAAATAAACAATCCTTATATAAGTACCCGACCTGAAAGAGAGGAATTAATTAACTCCAGCTTCCGCCTGGCATACTGTAAACAACAGCAGTTGCGTAACAGTACTCATATGAAGCAAACAACCACATTAAAGCCCCTGACCGTGCGACTGGGAACACATTTTAGGAGTAAATAAACAAGTAAATAGCGCAGTTTTTTGATGAAAGACCGTCGCTGTTTAACTTTCCTAACATTATAAAAACAGGCTATCGCTGATAAACGAGGACACATCACCGTCATTTCCCGTCAATTTTTTTCAATACTACGTATTCGACGAGTATAACACGAGCTGATGAAAGCCAGATAATTAAGTCTAGACTGCTATTCGGGTTAAAAGATATCCTAGTGAAATTGATAAAAGGCCCAAGAAGTATTAATGAACCGAACCTGTATCCAGACTCTAATCCTGATCCATTGGCCGGCCGGAGAGGCAGAGCGGCTCTAGGCTCTACAGTTTGGAACCACGAGACCACTACGGTCGCAGGTTCGAATCCTGCCTGGGGCATGGACGTGTGTGAAGTCCTTAGATTAGTTAGGATTAAGTAGTTCTAAATTCTAGGGGACTGATGACCTCATCAGTTAAGTCCCATAGTGCTCAGAGCCATTTGAACCTTATCCGTCGAACACTTGTTGAATCGCAAAGATTCTGTCAACTCGGGACTATTACAGATGGCATTCTCTTTCCAGTCACCAATGTTGCAAATTCGCGAGTAATTTGGAATATACTTGACTGTCGGATGCTCCAGTTAATCTTAATATCAAATCCCACTATTTGCTTAATGGTACAGGAACATGCCTGTTCCGAAACAGAAGCTTATGTTTCCAGTTGTTATTTATAAAAGTGCTCTAACACTCTATACTCATAGTGGCTGAGAGAAGTAGGGCCTGAGATAGCACTCTCCGAAATTATGCTGCTTTCCTGTTGCTATACTTTACACTCCACAAGACTCAGTGACCCCTCCGTCTACAGTAACCCATTGACCTACTAATATAGCCAATAGCTTATCATGAAAAACCCTTCCAAAGTCAAGGTAATAATTATAGGACAAATCACCCTCAGATTTCGTCCTGTGACTTTTACCTATCCTGTTAACTAGCACACGATTTATCTCAGAATAAAGCAAGATAACTATCATGGAACCCCCACTTACTAACCGTCCAACAAGACGTCCATAATAAGCTGTAACAACTAAAACTAAGAACTATTTGGGCATGAGTATTATATCTTTGAACTATCCCGTAAACCTTTAAATTCTTGATCCATCGTATCATCCCCTAAGCTAATGTAGGCACGATATATTCTAAAACATAGTTCTATCACTTACTTCTAACGCTAGCGCGTCGTGCACTGCACCTTGCCGTCCTCATAATTTGATCTTTCCTTGCAGGAATCCATTTCACCCACCTCATCAAAGCCCTACCACTCTCCACTTACTTCAAAAACGTCCTTATACGAGTATCTTTTCTACCTGCAAACTCCAGCCTGCCGAAGTGGCCGAGCGGTTCTAGGCGCTAAAGTCTGGAGCCGCACGACCGCTACGGTCGCAGGTTAGAATCCTGCCTCGGCAATGGATGTGTGTGACGTCCTTAGGTTAGTTAGGTTTAAGTAGTTCTAAGTTCTAGGGGACTGATGACCTCAGCAGTTAAGTCCCATACTGCTCAGAGCCATTTGAACCATTTTTTTTTTTTTTTTTTTTTTTTTTTTGCAAACTCCAACAACTATTATTTGAGATCTAGTTTCGAGTTGTGGAATACTGTCGTATCTGTCCCTATACATTCCACCAACCTCAGTGCCAACCTCATAGAATTTTACCGATTATGTCCCAGACAATGAAATCCACCCCGATATTTATCTAGACTATCAGTTTTAGCTCTTATCTCCCTATGTTCATCATTGATAGCCGGGTCAAACATTAGTCTCTAACCCATTTCTGTGTCCTATCATTTATGACCCCTCTCTCCCTACATCTTCTTAATTGCAGTGCTCCGATTGCGTGTACTTCAAACACATTTTGCTGAAGAGCAATGGTCTCTCTGAGGCTACCCCTGTAATTTGGTGTGAAATGGAAGACATAACAATAAATAAAACGCAATAAACAGGGTTTCTCCTCACAATTATTTCTCTACTATGATTTTCGCTGTATTCCTTATACAGAAAATCTACACATTGTATCAACATCCTACGGTTCAGAGCAATTGTGGTGTCTGTGTATCTCAAAAATTGTATTCCATAACCGTGAGAAAAAAGACTGAATAACCAACGAAATGATTACGTTCTACAAGTCGGGGCATGGAAAGTCAGACGTTTGAACGTGGTAGGGTAGGTACGAAATCTGAAAATGGAAATGCTAAGTCTCAGTCTAGATATAGTATCAGTCAATGAAGTTAAATGGAAAGAAGACAAGCATTTCTGCTCAGATGAGTACAGGTTAATATCAGCAGCGACATGAAATGGTATAACGGGAGTAGGACTCGTTATGAATAGGAATGAAGGACAAAGAGTGAGTTACTGTGAAGAGTTCAATGATGGCGTGATTCTCATCAGGACCGACAGCAAACCAACATCGACAACTATAGTTCATGTATACATGCCGACTTCGCAAGCCGGAGATGAAGAGATAGAGATAGCATATGAGGAGAACGAACGCGTAATTCAGTACGCAAAGGTAGATGAAAATCTAATAGTCATGGAGGATTGAAAAGCTGTTGTATGGGAATGAGCAGACAAAGGGCTACAGTAGAATACGTGCTTGGTACTAGGAACGAGAGAGGAGAAAGATTAATTGACGTCTGAAATAAAGTTCGGCTGGTTTTAGCGAATACTCTGTTCAAGAATTACAAGAGGAAGAGGTATACTTGGAAAAGGCCAGGAGATACTGGAAGATTTCAGTCAGATTTCATCATTCTGAGGCAGAGATTCTTAAATCACCTATTGGATTGCAAGGGGAACCCAGGAACGGATACAAACTCAGATCACGATTTTGTGGTAATGAAGAGCATGCTTAATTGTCTGATGTTAATGTATTATATACCAAAATGTTCAGGAAAGCCCAAAGTACATTATGTAGTAGAAAACAGAAAATGCCAAAATTCAACGAATTTCATGTACAATGTTCCCTTAAAATTTGAATGTAACTAATTCAGAATCTAGAACCAATGACGTTTAACTGAAATTCAGGTCACTGTAGCACATTAACTGTGTTGTAAGATGATCTGAGAAACAGTTCAGAGCACATTAACATATTGTTCAAATTGTTTACTAAGTGTAGTGACTTTCAATAGTTATACAGAAGTAAATTATATTTTATGTATTGTTGTTGTTGTTGTTGTTGTCTTCAGTCCTGAGACTGGTTTGATGCAGCTCTCCATGCTACTCTATCCTGTGCAAGCTTCTTCATCTCCCAGTACCTACTGCAACCTACATCCTTCCGAATCTGCTTAGTGTACTCATCTCTCGGTCTCCCTCTACGACTTTTACCCTCCACACTGCCCTCCAATGCTAAATTTGTGATCCCTTGATGCCTCAAAACATGTCCTACCAACCGATCCCTTCTTCTAGTCAAGTTGTGCCACAAACTTCTCTTCTCCCCAATCCTATTCAATACCTCCTCATTAGTTACGTGATCTATCCACCTTTTATGTATTAGAAAATCGTTTGACGTCAGCTGTACAAAGTGTAGGTATACACTAAGGTGATAAAAGTGCTGGGATACGTCCTGATATCGTGTGGAATCTCTTTTTGCCCGATGTAGTGTAACAGCTCGACCTGGCATGAACTCAACAAGTCGTTTTAAGTCCCCTGCAGAAATACTTATCCATGCTGCCTCTATAGCCGTACATAATTGTGAAAGTGTTGCCTCTGCAGGGTTTTGTGCACGAACTGACTTCTAGATTGTGTCCCATAAATGTTCGATGGTAAAAATTTTGGGTGATCTGGGGCCAAATCATTCGCTCGAATTGTCCAAAATGATCTTCAAACCTTAAAAATTCCACCGTTGTTTGGGTCATTTTCAGTCAAATGGCTCCACCACCAGCCAGCACAGTGCCTTGTTGAAAACTTGGGCCTGTGGCGCTGTGGAGGCTGCGCCACACTCGAACCCTACCATCAGCTCTTACCAACTGAAATCGTGGCTCATGTGAGCAAACCAAGTTTTCCTAGTTGTCGTCTAGGGTTCTAGCGATATGGTCACGGGCGCAGGAGAACCGCTGCAGGCGATGTCGCGCTTTTGGCAAAGTCATTCGCGTCGGGCGTCCGCTCCATAGCTCACTAACGCCAGATTTTGCGACAATGTCTTGACGGTCACGTTCGTTGTACGTTCCATATTGATTTCTGCTGTTATTCCATGTAATGTTGCTCGTCCGTCAGCACTGGCAACTCCATGCAAACGCCGCTGCTCTCGACCGTTAAATGAAGGCCGTCGGTCACTGCGTTGCTCAAGGTGAGAGGTAATGCCTAAGATTTGATACTTTCGGCACACTCTTTATACTGTGAACGTCGGGGTATTGCATTCTTTAAAGATTGACGAAAAGGAATGTCCCATGTCTCTCGCTCCGAGCACCAATCTGCGTTCAAAGTCTGTTAATTCGGGTCGTGCGACCATAATCACGTCGGAACCTTTTCACATGAATCACCTGAGAACAAATGAAAGCTCCGCCAGTGCAATGTGCTTTTATACCTAGTGTACACGATACTAACGCCATCTATCGTTATCCCATAACTTTTTTCATCTCAGTGTACAGTCTATTAGTGAAACAGGAAAATTTGTGCTGGACCGGGAATCGAAAAAAAAAAGGTCAGATCCACAGAAACTACACTCATGTTAGAAACGCAGCACAAGCATATGAAAGTGAAATCACAAAAAAGACAGCCCAGCTAAAATGTATTAGATGTTAAGAGCTGAGGACATTCCGACCTCTCCTTGGAGGAGTGTATCATGTCGCAACTACTGTAACTCATGAGGACTTCCTGCAGAAACTATATGATATGAACTTTAGCGGACGCATCTCTAAGGAAGTTTATATGGGATTTAGCATAGTGTTCAAACAAAGACCCAAAACCTGTCTGGGGAAAATATGTGAAGCCAGGTCACAAGGAATGCTGAGATGAAGTCACAGTTCAATGCATGCCATGCAAACATAGAAGTAGCATATGTGATAATGCAGGGGAAACTGATTTCCATGCCTACAGGCAGTTACACGAAAGGGAAATAGAGCGCATCGAAAATGACTGTACAACTGCGAGAATTATCGCACATTCAACTTAGCAGCTCATGTGTCCAAGGTACTGACAAGAATAATATACAGAAGAATGGAAAAGAAAATTGAGGATCTGTTACATGATGATCAGTTTGGCTTTAGGAAAGCACCAGAGATGCAATTATAACATTGCGGTTGATAATGGAAGCAAGACTAAAGAAAAATTGAGACACATTCATAGGATTTGTCTACCTGAAAAAAGTGTCGACAGTGTGAAATGGTGCAAGTTGTTCAAAATTCTGAGAAAAATAGGGTAAGTTATAGGAAGAGGTGTATACTATACAATATGTACAAGATGCAAGAGGGAATAATAAGAGTTGACGATCAAGAACGAAGCACTCGGATTAAAAAGGGTGTAAGAGAAGGATGTAGTGTTTCCCCCTTTCTGTTCAGTATGTACATCGAAGAAGCAATGGTGGAACTAAAAGAAAGGTTCAGGAGTGGAATAAAAATTCATGGCAAAACAGCATCAATGATACGATTTGTTGATGACATTGCTGCCCTGAGTGAAAGCGAAGAAGAATAACATGATCTGATCAATTAAATGAACAGTTTAATGAGTACAGAATACGGATTGAGAGTAAACTGAAGAAAGACGAAAGTAATGAGAAGTAGCAGAAATGAAATCAGCGAGAAACGTATCAGAATTAATGGTCACAAGGTCACTAGGGAACAAAATAACCAATGACGGTTGGAGCAAGGAGGACATCAGAAGCAGAGTGGCACTGGCAGAAAGGGCATTCCTGACCGAGAGAAGTCTACTAATATCAAACATAGGCCTTAGTTTGAGGAAGAAATTTCTGAGAATGTACATTTGAAGCACATAATTTGAAACATGGACTGTAGAAAGACTGGAACAGAAGAGAATCGAAGCATTTGAGATGTGGTGCTGCAGACAAATGTTGAAAATTAGGTGGACTGTTAAGTTAAGGGATGAGGAGGATCGGTGCAGAATTGGTGAGGATAGGAGTATGTGGAAATACTGACAAGAAGAAGGGACAGGATGATTGTACATCTGTAAAGACATCAGGAAATAACTGCCATGATACTAGAGGTAACTATAAAGGGCAAGAGCTGTAGAGGAAGACAGAGATTGGAATACATCCAGAAAATGAGTGAGGACAAAAATGGTTCAAATGGCTCTGAGCACTATGGGACTTAACATCTATGGTCATCAGTCCCCTAGAACTTAGAACTACTTAAACTTAACTAACCTAAGGACAGCACACAACACTCAGCCATCACGAGGCAGAGAAAATCCCTGACCCCGCCGGGAATCGAACCCGGGAACCCGGGCGTGGAAAGCGAGAACGCTACTGCACGACCACGAGATGCGGGCGAGTGGGGACACAGGATCCATTTGTTACTCTGAGATAAAGAGGTTGATATAGGACAGGAATTCATGGTGGGTAGCACAATCCAGTTAGAATACTGATGACTCAAAGAAAAAAAGAAGGTGATGGGGTGAGTGCCAGGGATCTTGGGGTCAGGGTGAGAGAGGAAGAAGGTGTGCGTGGCAGTGGGTTTGGATCTGGTAATAGGGGTTGTATTCATGGGGAGAGGGGGGTGGTCAGAAGTTCTGGTGGAGGGGGCAGGAGTGGGGTGAACACTAGGTCGTTTAGGCGGTTTTTTGGTGAGGGTTGCCTGGAGACTGGTTAGGGATTGGTTGAGGTGGGAGGTGATGAGTCAGGCACTTCTTGTGGTGCAGAGGTGCCAACATGAGGTGGTGTCAATGAATCACCTGAGTTGGCTACTGCCTGTGACCCAGATGGGTGAAGGAGATGCTTGGGTTCAAATGGTTCAAATGACTCTGAGCACTATGGGACCTAACTTCTGAGGTCTTCAGTCCCCTAGAACTTAGAACTACTTAAACCTAACTAACCTAAGGACATCACACACATCCATGCCCGAGGCAGGATTAGAACCTGCGATCGCAGTGGTCGCACCGTTCCAGACTGTAGCGCCTAGAACTGCTCGGCCACTCCGGCCGGCATGCTTGGGTTGTTGGGCGACTGGCGAGGGATCCGAACTCTTGAGCACGAGAGACAGGAGTTGGAATGGTAGTGGGAGTGTGGGCAGGAGTGGGAAGGGAGTGGGAGCAGGACCGGGCCAGTATATGTGGTGATGCACTATGGGAATATGGGGAAAGAGATGGGAGGAAACAGTAGTGAGGGGAGGCTGGAGGTGAGGAGAGGGGCTGGAGGAGGACTCTGTGAAATGATGGTGGGAACAGGGGAAGGGGAGGTGCAGATAATGGTAGTAGTTGGCGTGTCGGTGTTTAATTGGAGATGAGCCTACTGGGATGAACGGGTATCGCAGCGGTAGAAAACGAAAACGAGGAGCAGGGAGACGACTCACTACACGAAGACGAAGACGAAGACGAAGAAACACCAGGGAGACGGCGATGGCGACGGCGACGGCGACACGACAGCCGCGGCGGCGGCGGCGGCGGGCGGCAGACAGGCGGCGGCGGCAGCGAGACGGCGCAGAGGAGGGCCACTGACAGCTTCCGACGCAAACATTTACTGAGAGTAGGCCACTCGAGGTATTTTTCCGTGTACAAGGAGCGATTCCAGCCCTCTGGATGCAGAAAACAAATCAGAGAAGCTAATACGTTATTAGCACAAGGCCAACTCAGCGTCACGAACAGAAGTACATACTAATTACAAGTTCGTATAATATGCTTAGAGCCGAGCTGGGTAGCTGTGCGGTCTGAGGAGCCTTGTCACGGTCCGCGCGGCTCTCTCCGCCGGAGGTTCGAGTCCTCCCTTGGGCATGGGTGTGTGTGTTGTCCTTAGTGTAAGTTCTTCGTTGATCCATTATGGATCGTGGGACGACGGCTGGCATGAACTGCTTGATGCAGTAATTTACCAACAGCCGTATGCATTGTAGAAATTTATTTTATTTTATGATGCATCAATGTAATGCCGAAACTTGTAGCACATAGAAGTTCATAAAATAAAATAAATTTATAAAGTACATACGGTTATTGGTAAATTATTGCATGAATAAGTTAGTGTAAGTTAGTTTAAGTTAGATTCAGTAGTGTGTAAGCTTAGGGACTGATGACCTCAGTAATTTGGTCCATAAGACCTTACCACAAATTTCCTATATGCTTACAAAAACCCACACAAGTGAGCAATACAAGGAAACCGTACACTGCCGTCAGACATGTTTGCAGAGGATGTTATTTGGAGATATCGTATTCAAGACTGAAGATAGCAGAGTCGATGACTGTACTATTACAACTTGGCACCAGATGGCGTTGATATCCAAGATCGACACAAACCAAGATATAGCTTTTACATAAAACAGCGTAAATATACCTACCCCAATACATGTTCTTTTTCTTTTCTTTTTACCATAAGAGTCATATCGTCAATGAAAAAGTAAAGCCTTGAACACTATAGGAGTCAAAACCTGTCAGGGGACATCTACAAAGCTTGTACAGCACACTAGGCAACTAGGTACAATGCTCAAATAGCCCATCGAGAGAGAGAGCAATGTAGAGGCCACCATTATAAAGGAAGATATTACAATTTTGGAATTACAATTATCCAGACAAAGCAAGCATTCTCCAACCTACTGAGACCACAGATGGGTCATGTCAAAAACAAATCTTGTCACAAAATTCTAGTTTTTGCAACCGTCTCAGGGTGGATTGAGGTTATGCACACAATGTTTCCTCTTCAAACAACACGTATTTGAGTAATGTTATGTAGTGACATATTGTATTTGAATCATGTTATGTACTTGCAATTTGTACTTTTCATTTGAATAAGGTTATGTATTTGCAAATTGCACTTTTTATTCCCTGTTCCTTCTCTTTCCCCTTCCCTTCCCCCTTCCACTCACCACAGTAATATTCTTTAATCGCCCTGTAATACTTGCAAACATATTCAAGAAGTTCCAGTGTAATGTTCCATTTTGAAAGAGTAAAATGCACAAAAAAAGTCATTTCTGTTATAATGTAATTTTAATGACATTATATTAGATAGAAAAAGTTAGTCAGACTGTGCCATGAAGTGACTGACATTTCCTCTCTCTCCCTTGCGTCTTTGTTCTTCTCCATCCCTTCATGCTACCGTTCTTTCTACTTCCTCAGTTACCCAACCCGCCCCAATCCTTGCCTATTTTCCGACACACCTCCCCCACAAAGTAAATCAACAAGTGTCTCATGCCCCCTACCCTGCCCTCGGTACCACCCCACAGCCCCCCTCCCCACTTCTTCCTATCCATCCGCAGCCCAGCAAGTTACAGTTGGAAAAATTAGTTCAAAATGGTTCAAATGGCTGTGAGCACTATGGGACTTAAAATCTGAGGTCATCAGCCCCCTAGAACTTAGAACTACTTAAACGTAACTAACCTAAGGACATCACACACATCCATGCCCGATGCTGGGTTAGAACCTGCGTCCGTAGCGGTCGCACAGTTCCAGACTGAAGCGCCTAGAACCGCTCGTCCACACCGGCCGGCGAAAAATTAGTATTTTGTGATAGTTTTTGTTTTTTACATGACCCATCTGTGCTCACAATATGTTGAAGTTTCTTTGCTTTGTTTGGAAAATTGTAATTAAAAAGTTGTAATGTGTTCCTCTGTAACGGGGGCATTTACATTGCACTCTCTGTCGATGAAATATTTGGACATTGTACCTAGTTCCCAAGTGTGCTGAACGATCATTGTTAATGTAGCATAAAAGGTTTTGACTCATAATTTATATATTATTTTATTTGTTCTTGACGATATCACGCTTATTGCAAAACAAAAAAGAAAAAAAATCGGATGTATTGTGGTAGGAATATTTGCGACGTTTCGTGTATTATAAAAGCTATGTATTGGTTTGTCTCGATATTTGACATCAACGCCTTCAGGGGCCAAGTTGAAATAATAGGCTTCGAATCTGCTGCCTCCATTTACGCTTTATGGCAATTGCACATAAGACTGTACGTTTTTCTGGTATTGCTCACTTGTAAGAATTTTTATAGTACATTATAAGATTATATGTACTTTTGCATAGTATATACTTCCTTTCCTGATGCCTTACATTGTCCTTGTAATAATTATATTTCAGCTTTTCTAATTTGTCGTGGAGTAGCAACTGGCCATCACAGGAACATCCCCGTTCAGGTACAATCCTTACCCAATAATCCCACCAAACATCTTATCCTTAGTCTCTTCTTCAAAACCATGACTGTAATGCGTGTTGCCATCTACATCTGCCCTAATAATCACCTCCCCTATGATTTCCTCATCCACATGCACTGTACCTTTTCAACATTTACGTTGCCATTGAAGTCAATATACACAGTAGCTGCCCTGCAAAACTCCGGGTGTGGCGTCAGTTTACAGACTCCCTCCCACATGACATTGTCCCCATCCACAGCACATCTGCCTTGAGATCGACAATGTCCCAAATATCGTCGTAGCATCTACCAATCTCCTTGGACGCCTCACTACGGAAGTCCTTGATGCAATTGAAAGTGACCACCTGCTTGTCCTCCTTACTATATCTTACATACTACCCCATCTCCATGCACCCTGTCCCAATCTCTGTCCAGAAGTGGTCCATGACTACTCCTGCGCCAGTTGGACTGCTACTGATAATCCATAGATACCCAGACTGGAAGCCACCCCCTACCCTTCCAGTAAACTGATATCATCACACATTACACAGCCTTCCTACAGCAGACCTTGTCGGCTGTTATCTCCACTCATATCCCTACTAAGACCATGTATCCTCATTGTACTGCTCTACTACCACACGCTGTCCTCCTTCTCCATGAGTCCTGTCATTTGTATAGCTCCTTCCTCTGGACTGATGACTGGGATACACCCACATGCTGTTGGCAAGTACATCGACACATCAGAAGTTTATTCAATGCCAAAAAAACGCCTGCATTTGTGTCAGACATGCACCAGATTCAATGCTACACTCCCAGTTAACCCTTCCAAGTGCTGGAAAGCATTCTACCGACTTACTGGCACTCATTCCCTCCCTCACTACCTGCTGCTTCACAACAACCTTCCCTTACCTGACGACCTGGGCAAAGCCATTCGCTTTGCATTATATCTTTTCGACATTTCCTCTATGCCTGACGCTTTTCTCTTTGACTACTCCCAAATCCCTTCTGCCCATGGATGCACAGTTATCACAGTCCCACCTCTAGCTCACAGCTTCCAGTACTTGAACAGTATGCGAGAAACAGAACTAAATGCCCCAGTCACAGCATATGACATAAAACACATTCTGCACAGAAAACGCAACACATTCCCTGGTCACTAGACATTACCAAAAGCCATCTCAACCAATACCTTATCTCCCTTCTCATTACTCTTGCAACCCTGTATAACACTATCCTCTCCACTGACTACTATCCCGACCTACAGAAACCCTCCAGAAACCTGCTTTCTGCTTTTCCTCAAATCTAAAAAAAAAAACAAAAAAAACAGTGATACATCCTTTTACCGCCCCATCTGCCTCGTCTCAGTGTTTAGCAAGGTCTTTGAATCCATCCTCTCCCGTCGCATCCACTACCATCTACACCAACATCATCTGCTTCCTTTTACTCTGTGTGGCTTGTGTCCCTCCTACTCTGCTGATGATCAACTCCTGAAACTCACCCACCTCCATTCAAATGCTCAAAAACCGTAAATCCACTCTCTTTGTCTTTCCCTAGGGAAAATATGTAAATGTATATAGCATTCTGGTCTCCTGTTCCAACTCCAGACTTATGAACTTTCCATCAACTATGTCCTCCTTATTGTATACTTCCTCTCCAGTCGTCCATCCTGTGTCACTGTTAAAAACACCACTTTCCGTACCTTCCCCTCCCCCCCCCCCAACCTGCCTACATGGGGCGAGGGAGAATAAAATAACCTTTCACCTGCTTCCCTTCCATATCCTCCCTGAAAGAAATTTCAACTGTCTTCCTCATCCAGACTATGAACTCTGTCCAGATATATAGCCATCCTACCAACTCTAAACCCATGCTACTCTATCCACCCCCTCCCCCAGGGCTCACTCCTCCTTCCCTCCTCTTACCACACCTCACCCTTTTACACTTCACTGCCTCACACTCCACCCCCTTTTAGTCTCCAATCCACAGCCCCCAATATCAGTTGCCCTTCTCTACTTGTCCCAAATAGCCACCCCCATCTTTGTCGCCACCACTCCCCAGTTTGTCAACTTCATCACTGTCACTTCCCTATCTCTCTCCATATTTCCCCCCCCCCCCCCCCCCTTACCCCCCTCCTTCTTTTCACCGTCCCAGGGCAGGTCCTTCTCCAGTTATAGTTAAAGTGCACATTGCTACGTTTTTAACGGTCTATGTCTCTTCTGTCGTGTTCAGTATTTCTCCAATGTTTTTTCCATTGTTTTCATTTTCAAGGTTTCTCAAGGTTTTTTGACTATGCTGTCTGTCCACATTTCATCATTGTTTTTAAAACGATTCACGAATACAAAATTTTATTCTTCATATTTCTCCTATTCATGTCAGTTTTTCACTTATTTTTAAATTCATACTAGTTGTGTCTCCTTGTTCTTCTGTTTTTGGCATCTATGTTAGTATTACGTACTACTGGCTGAAGGGCAAGTTATCTGTACCGCTGCCAGCCCTTCCTCCCCACACCACACGCCTACATGGGGCGAGCGAGAATAAAACAACAACAGAGAAAAAAATGGTCTTTTGTGTAAATTTTACCATAGTCATAAATAAAATTGTTTGCAGTCAAGAAATTTCCAAGGAATTACTACGTGCCAAGAGATGAGAATAGCGCAATTAATACACCTACAAACGACGGATTTTTCATCGCTGTAAACGTGTGACATGACACAGCAAGGATATTGTAACATCACTGATTATGTAGAATATACGTGTGTGCAAGGAAGCATTGATTGCCACCTGACAAGGCAGCTAAAATGCAACATGTTCCAGTGGGCGATTTTCCAGACCAGACTTTGGCTACGAGTGGAGGAGTTTCAAAAGGACGTTTTCTACCAACTTAGCGGGGAACGTAACAAAACAATAAAAAAAATACCACACAGAGGAAGATGCCACAGGGCACATCAGTGACACCCACATTTATTCATCTCACGATACCGAAAACAAGGAACAGATAGACATCTAAACAAAACCATATAACACCTATAAACAGTTCACTTGCTCAAAGCAAATGAAGACCGCGTGCAAATCCTGTAAGGTTTATGTGTGGCGACTGTACACGCACCACAGATACACGTGGAAGTAGCCTCGAAGAAAACACATGGTTGCCAAATAACCTCGCGGTAGGCAAACGATATTCCAATAATACAGATACCGAAAGCTCAATGCTAAATGCAAACAATCTACGTAATAATACACTTACAAATGCTTCATCCACAGACAATTCTAGTGTACACTAACTGCAAAGGAAGACAAATGTCGAGATGTATGTCTGGAAACCGACAGAAAACACAAATATGATTATGTTGACCTTGAGAGTAATTTATGCAGACGTAAGTTAGAAAGTTCGGAAATTTTCCAGACTGTTCTGCGTCTGGGGATACGCCTCAATCACCTCGGAAGGGGGGAAAACATGTTTCCCGGTTACCGAACAGGCAGAACAATACCTACTAAACGACCATCGGGAGATCTTCAGTCTCTTACGGCAAACATGCACACGAAGAGGTGAGGCTTTAAAGACAGAGCAAGTTTATAAGCCTTTCGTGAGGGAGCACGCGCGAGTTCATTTCAGCCGTAAAGAGACAACACCTCTGTGCTATGCCTTCACTAGATACCACCCCTCCCCCTCCCCCCGGTGCGAAGATCTTACAACTAAACTGCAGTATGGGCACATTGGTTGGAGCGGAACTGGGTAGACTTCTGAATGAAGATTAGGCAGATATAATCTATCTCCAAGAACTGCATATGAATGGCGGAAATTTCAACGCCTTTCCAAACATCTCATAACGATTACTGGGACCCAAAATGCGAGGCTGCGATTGTAATAGCGAATATAAATTACACATTCATAAAAATAGCTTCGTTCTAAACATGTAGTCACAGACGAAGTTACAAATGGACGGGAATCTTGGATTAAGACATCCATATATGCATTGTATTTCTGTGCCATAGTGTCTTTTAATGACCAAACAAGAGATATAGCACAATTTCCTACGGACAATATAATACTCATACTTAGTGACAACAATGGACGGTCGACGCTACTGCTTGCTGAGAGCAGACAATTCGTAGCTGACACAATAAATGAATGCAGCCTCTTTGTTCTAAACGAAGCAGGACAAACACTTACGTACTGCAGCAGCGCAGGAGGAACCAGCAATATTGTCATGCCACTAGCAAATGTGAAGTCCAAATATACTCCAAGAAATGGGAATCACTAGAAAATGCCGCACACAATCACCGTAATGACGTACTCATCCGCACTGACATATACGCAAATAGAAACACACAAGCTACAAATCAACAAAAACATCAACTTCCTCTAACAAGGCCGACTTGCAAAAATTAGGGGATATGGTGGCAGAATTTTCCCTCCACATGGTCAGTGGTAACGTAGACTATAAGGCACACATTCTGACGGACCTGCTTCAAAAAGCAAACAGTAAAGTACGCCAAAGAGTAGCCGTGCATAGAAACATAAACTCCCCTGGTACACTGAGTTAACAAAACTAAGACGCTAGAGACAAAAACAAATATTACCAAAAAGCAAAAACAGCACAAGAGAGCGAAGTAAAACTGGAACTATACCGCGATGTAAAGCAAATAATATGAACGAACCATAGAAGACCACACAGGATCACTGGAACGATTTTACCAATCTTTAACAAAACATGACTCTTAACTCTTTGGCGCACGGAGTGCACTGTTACAAGGATCTGTAGATGTTCAGAAGAGTACTTACAGAACAAGCTTCTCCCTCATGACGAAAAGACGAATGATTATCAACATCACATAGACTTACGAACAAACCTGTATGACACCCATACAAATGACACCGTTACTGTCCTCAATTAAAGATTAAGAAGACTCCCGGTCCATATGGCAACACACAGATACTGAAAAATGCCGTTGCACAGATTACCCCTTTCTTAGAAGAGTTACTGAATGAGTCACTGCCGCAAGGTAGGGTACCAGCCACGTGAAAAAATGCGAAATCAGTATCATCAAAAAATCAGAGGATCGAGACCCAACAGACCCAAAGACTTACAGAGCCATTTACCTCTTGAACACTTTGCCTAAGGTATTGGAGAGGCTCTGGTGTAATACACTACAGTCACACAGGACGCTCTTCATCCTTAGTCAACATCAGACGGACGTAAACCCAAAAGCTCAGCAGACCACGCAGTTAACCGCGTTCTGAAAATAATGCAGGACACAGAAGGCATAGACAGTCGGCACCTTCAACAAACTCTGTTGACCTGCATTGTTCCCAAGGCTGCGAGAGATGCAGACACTAATAATCCTATACAATAGCTTACTCGACTACTGCAAAGACAGGATAGCGGGAACGCAAAGGGTTATCAAGAAAATAACCGTAACGGTGCCCAGGAAGCTCAATCTGCGAACCCTTTTTTGGGGATATTCCTGCAGAACCTCTCCTCAATAATCTGGACGATGTTGGTAGGGTTAGCATACCGTAGCCTTCGCTAATGACTTGCTACTGTTAACAACTGCAAACTGGAGAGCGTAACTCGAAAGCAAGGGGACACAACTTCTTGCAAAAATCAGTGACTAGAGCAGCTCACAATTTCGGCAAATAAGACTGATCAAAGGGGCACCTAAGAGAATCCCCATGATTAGACTGAATAACACTGGCATACAGAGAAAAATAACGGATACATTCCAGTAATTAGTCTTGTTCAATGTATTCCGGTCTCGTATCCCATTTGTCGTTTGCAATAAACATGTAACGAAGGGAAGGCGATATAGGCAATATAGTACATATAACAATGCGTCCTGTCACAGTCGCCAATTTAACTTTTTTTTTTTTTTGCTTATTCGTAACTGGATAGAGACCATATTGTACAAATTCTCAGCCCTTGAGAATGGCATTTTCGTTAAAGGTACGTTCATGTATTTTTAACCGTATTTCTTCTCTCTGTGTTTTCACTAAAATCAGACTTCATTATCAAACAGCACCCGAAAACGACGGTGGATCGAGCGGGACGACATTTATTTAGAAGTACGGTACCTTTTGGCATGTCAAGTCATCCAACAATCTTACAATGACTAAAGACACAAAATAAAACATAAAACATAAAACATAAAACATAAAACATAAAACATAAAACATGCATAGGTTAATAATCACAATATGTTCTGAAATAAAAACACAATGATAAGTTCGACACTTACGTTATACAATTATGAGTGCCGTTTGGTTGCAACTCGTGAATAAAATAATGTACTCTAGTATTAATGGCAGTGTGCCTCATACGTCCGATTTGGACAAGAACTAGAAAACAAACGATCAAAAATCTTCAAATGTTTCCAGCATACAATATTTATACAGCCTTGGACTATATCTATGGCTTAAATTATTTCTTTTTTTTTTATTAGTTACAATTGCCCCCCCCCCCCCCACCCATGAACCATGGACCTTGCCGTTGGTGGGGAGGCTTGCGTGCCTCAGCGATACAGATAGCCGTACCGTAGGTGCAACCACAACGGAGGGGTATCTGTTGAGAGGCCAGACAAACGTGTGGTTCCTGAAGAGGGGCAGCAGCCTTTTCAGTAGTTGCAGGGGCAACAGTCTGGATGATTGACTGATCTGGCCTTGTAACAATAACCAAAACGGCCTTGCTGTACTGGTACTGCGAACGGCTGAAAGCAAGGGGAAACTACGGCCGTAATCTTTCCCGAGGGCATGCAGCTTTACTGTATGATTAAATGATGATGGCGTCCTCTTGGGTAAAATATTCCGGAGGTAAAATAGTCCCCCATTCGGATCTCTGGGCGGGGACTACTCAAGAGGATGTCGTTATCAGGAGAAAGAAAACTGGCGTTCTAGGGATTGGAGCGTGGAATGTCAGATCCCTTAATCGGGCAGGTAGGTTAGAAAATTTAAAAAGGGAAATGGATAGGTTAAAGTTAGATATAGTGGGAATTAGTGAAGTGCGGTGGCAGGAGGAACAAGACTTTTGGTCAAGTGACTACAGGGTTATAAACACAAAATCAAATAGGGGTAATGCAGGAGTAGGTTTAATAATGAATAGGAAAATAGGAATGCGGGTAAGCTACTACAAACAGCATAGTGAACGCATTATTGTGGCCACGATAGATACGAAGCCCACACCTACTACAGTAGTACAAGTTTATATGCCAACTAGCTCTGCAGATGACGAAGAAATTGAAGAAATGTATGATCAAATAAAAGAAATTATTCAGATAGTGAAGGGTGACGAAAATTTAATAGTCATGGGTGACTGTAATTCGGTAGTAGGAAAAGGGAGAGAAGGAAACTTAGTAGATGAATATGGACTGGGGCAAAGAAATGAAAGAGGAAGCCGTCTGGTGGAATTTTGCACAGAGCACAACTTAATCATAGCTAACACTTGGTTCAAGAACCATAAAAGAAGGCTGTATACATGGAAGAAGCCTGGAGATATTGACAGGTTTCAGATAGATTATATGACGGCAAGACAGAGATTTAGGAACCAGGTTTTAAATTGTAAGACATTTCCAGGGTCAGATGTGGACTCTGACCACAATCTATTGGTTATGACCTGTAGATTAAAACTAAAGAGACTGCAAAAAGGTGTGAATTTAAGGAGATGGGACCTGGATAAACTAAAAGAACCAGAGGTTGTAGAGAGTTTCAGGGAGAGCATAAGAGATCAATTGACAGGAATGGGGGAAAGAAATACGGTAGAAGAATAATGGGTAGCTTTGAGGGATGAAGTAGTGAAGGCAGCAGAGGATCAAGTAGGTAAAAAGATGAAGGCTGGTAGAAATCCTTGGGTAACAGAAGATATATTGAATTTATTTGATGAAAGGAGAAAATATAAAAATGCAGTAAATGAAGCAGGCAAAAAGGAATACAGACGTCTCAAAAATGAGATCGACAGGAAGTGCAAAATGGCTAAGCAGGGATGGCTAGAGGACAAATGTAAGGATGTAGAAGCTTATCTCACTAGGGGTAAGATAGATACTGCCTACAGGAAAATTAAAGGGACCTTTGGAGAGAAGAGAACCACGTGTATGAATATCAAGAGCTCAGATGGCAATTCAGTTCTAAGCAAAGAAGGGAAGGCAGAAAGGTAGAAGGAGTATATAGAAGGTTTATACAAGGGCGATGTACTTGAGGACAATATTATGGAAATGGAAGAGGATGTAGATGAAGATGAAATGGGAGATACGATACTGCGTGAAGAGTTTGACAGAGCACTGAAAGACCTGAGTCGAAACAAGGCCCCCGGAGTTGACAACATTCCATTGGAACTACTGACGGCCTTGGGAGAGCCAGTCCTGACAAAACTCTACCATCTGGTGAGCAAGATGTATGAGACAGGCGAAATATCCTCAGACTTCAAGAAGAATATAATAATTCCAATCCCAAAGAAAGCAGGTGCTGACAGATTTGAAAATTACCGAACTATCAGTATAATAAGTCACAGCTGCAAAATACTAACGCGAATTCTTTACAGACGGGTGGAAAAACTAGTAGAAGCCGACCTCGGGGGAAGATCAGTTTGGATTCCGTAGGAATATTGGAACACGAGTGGCAATACTGACCCTACGACTTATCTTAGAAGCTAGATTGAGGAAAGGCAAACCTACTTTTCTAGCATTTGTAGACTTATAGAAAGCTTTTGACAATGGTGATTGGAATACTCTCTTTCAAATTCTGAAGGTAGCAGAGGTAAAATACAGGGAGCGAAATGCTATTTACAATTTGTACAGAAACCAGATGGCAGTTATAAGAGTCGAGGGACATGAAAGGGAAGCAGTGGTTGGGAAGGGAGTGAGACAGGGTTGCAGTCTCTCCCCGATGTTATTCAATCTGTATATTGAGCAAGCAGTGAAGGAAACAAAAGAAAAATTCGGAATAGGTATTAAAATCCATGAAGAAGAAATAAAAATGTTGAGGTTCGCCGATGACATTGTAATTCTGTCATAGACAGCAAAGGACCTGGTCGAGCAGATGAACGGAATGGACAGTGTTTTGAAAGGACGGTATAAGATGAACATCAAAAGAAGCAAAACGAAGATAATGGAATGTAGTCGAGTTAAGTGAGGTGATGCTGAGGGAATTAGATTAGGAAATGAGACACTTAAAGTAGTAAAGGAGTTTTGCTATTTGGGGAGCAAAGTAACTGATGAATGGTCGAAGTATAGAGGATATAAAATGTAGACTGGCAATGGGAAGGGAGCGTGTCTGAAGAAGAGAAATTTGTTAACATCGAGTATAGATTTAAATGTCAGGACGTCGTATCTGAAACTATTTGTATGGAGTGTAGCCATGTATGGAAGTGAAACATGGATGATAAATAGTCTGGACAAGAAGAGAATAGAAGCTTTCGAAATGTGGTGCTACAGAAGAATGTTGAAGATTAGATGGATAGATCACGTAACTAACGAGGAGGTATTGAATAGGATTAGGGAGAAGAGAAGTTTGTGGCACAACTTGACTAGAAGAAGGGATCGGTTGGTAGGACATGTCCTGAGGCATCAAGGGATCACCAATTTAGTATTAGAGGGCAGTGTGGAGGGTAAAAATCGTAGAGGGAGACCAAGAGATGAATACGCTAAGCAGATTCAGAAGGATGTAGGTTGCATTAGGTACTGGGAGATGAAGAAGCTTGCACAGTATAGAGTAGCATGGAGAGCTGCATCAAACCAGTCTCAGGACTGAAGACCACAACAACAACAACAATTCTTGTAATAAAAGCTCAGCATGCAAATGTGCCTTTAAAACTTGCAACTGAAAGAGCAACAATTCTAATGCACAAATTCACCACGCTAAACTCGACTCCATACAGACTACAGGTGCAAGCACTGCGAATGTATCTTACAGTCCTCTTGGAGTCTATTATGTGCTTCGCAGAAAGCGCCTGAGCACGTCGACTGTCACACACGATCCACAATGCCATTGTGAGCCATTGAGAAAGAGATATATTGCTAAGAATGTCAGGGACATTTGGCATCACGTCCGTGGAAGCCCTATGCGCTGTCCTTGCAACACACCCTACAGACATTACCATTAGACACAGATCAGCAAACTACCTCAATAGGGAACAACTGGAGAAGGTATGTGAGATAACAGAGGAGCATATTACAGAGAAAGGTCTATTAAATCTTAAGAAGGTCGAGACATTGGAAAAACAATGGGAAACATCTGATAAGAGCCGTCGGGTCTTTACCTTCTTCCCCAATATCAGGAAGCTGTTGAGACTCGGACACGTTGAGCCAAGTTGTGGTATGGTACACTTTTTGGTCGGGGCACGACCCTTATGCTACACATATGCATGGATTTGGCCTTAGCCAAAGAGATACATAAAAATGGATCCCCGGAACACATAACACTAAAATGCGGCACACACACACACTTAAGACCGACGACAGAAACCTAAGGCACAGGTATATGTAGCATGCTTAGCCGCATCAGTGATGAAATATCATGAGTGCTGCAGAAGACATACAAGTAACAACGACCATGTACAAGATGATGAGCAGACACAAAGGGTACGCAACAACACGAAACTGGAGACAACAGAGATTCAAACACTATGATTCATGGGACAGCATAGATTGAAACATGGAAACAGACAAGCACATAGATACGGATGATGACATGAACACACCAGTATCGCCAGAGACAGATACATATATTGCATAGCAGCGTATCACACGACTGCAACTATACTGCAATTAATATATACAAGGAATTTTAGAAATAAGTTAGTAATAACAAATAAAAGAACTAACTTTCCAGTTTGTACAAAGTAAAACAAGTAATTCTTTATACTTTGGATCATTATTTTAGAACATGTAATGGTGTAATATGTAAACTGTACTGTAAAACATGCGAACTCTTGTAAGATTGTACATAAAGGTACACACGCGGTGTAAGACTGCACTAGACAAACACAAGCGTACAACATAGATAAGACGGCGCTAGAGGTCACCCTTCCTAAGCTCTTCTCCCGTTCTCCTTTCCCAAAATATGCTTTATGTATCATATCTTTCAAGTTAAGAACGCATTTATGTAAAAAGGAGAAAAGTAGCCGGACACTGTGGCCGTGTGGTTCTAGGCGCTTTAGTCTGGAACCGCGCAACCGCTACGGTAGCAGGTTCGAATCATGCCCCGGGCATGGATGTGAGTGATGTCCTTAGGTTAGTTAGGTTTACGTAGTTCTTAGATCTAGGGGACTGATGACCTCAGATGTTAAGTCTCATAGTGCTCAGAGCCATTTGAACAATTTGCAGAAAAATAACAGCACTGAGAGCAGCTGTAGAAAAAGACGAAGAGTCTTTCTCCGGACGTTGTTAATAGTTTTTAGTATCAAACGACCCACCATAGCTACCAAGGCCGTGGGGCACTCCGTAATGTTAATAAATAAATAACTCGAACCCTGACTTCCCGCTTATCGCGAGATATGGCGTTAATCAGCTCAACTATCCACACACTCTACCTGGAGCGATGTGAAGATGATGGCACACGGAGGCTTTCATTGCTTAGAATAGTTTACGTCTTTACTCAAGTGTTTGTTAGTATAGCTATTTCAGCATATCTCTGACCCTCCCACGGGTCAAAAAGTCTGTGTCGATTAGTGCTGCCCATCCCTGTACAACTTCGGTATCCTCTGTTAGTCCTATTTGGTATGGGTCCCACACACTTGAGCAATAGTATAGGATGAGTCGCATTAGTCATGACAGGATACAGGAGGCGTCTAGTAATGTCCACGTAGTCAACAGTGCCTTCGATCACCACCAAAGGTTTCATGGAAGCCCAGAGGAACGTCCCGAAGATCGTCGTACTGGTCCCACGAGCCACAGCATATCTGGCCACGACCGTTGCGTGGTGTATGAGAAAACGTAACTCGTCCGATCAGGCGACACCTTTCCATTGATCCACGGTCCACCTACGATCATCCCGTGCTCGCTGCAGCAGTAGTTTGTGTAGCGGCAGTGTACTCCGTCGGTGAGATCTCCGCCTACCGACTTTACAGAGCTGGCAAGACTCTGACACCCACAGTCTGTGATGGAGCATGGAACTCCAACACCTTGTTGCTCTCTTCATGATTTCACCGTCCTTCATGCACTTTCCATACATGCTCATGAAGTAGCACGCGAACAGTCGACCAGCTTCGACGTTTCAAAGATACTCGCACCAGGTCCAGTGAACTCAGTACTACCTGGATGTAGATTCATAGTGTATGGATCTCGGGCGTGTCTGCAGATTCTTGTCATCTGCATAGTCCGCCATGAATTAGTTAGGAAACAATAAATAAATAAATCCTACGGTGTGTACATGACAATGAATTCGTTCCTAATTTCTGGCTTAAATTTTATGTCAGTATCCGATGTAATAGGCTGATGTAGCAGTGTTCTCGTGTCATTTGGTGGCCCCTACGTTGTAATTAGGCATGTAACGAAACATAAGCATCTTTTTCCGGGACGCTCAGACAGCAGCAGTTCGGCATCCAGATAGTATAGTGATCACTGGCTAGGCCATAACGATCTGTCATTTGAGAATGTCGCTAATGCCAAAGACGTATTCAATTTCCTCAATTCTCTCTGTTCCCCTTCGTACAGTGGCATGAACCCACAACGTCCCAAAGTGGCCTTCAGTCTCCCGAGGTACAGCTGCCATGAAGTTTTGGTTCGTCACTGCCGTTCTTTGTGTTTAAAACTTTATGTGAAGTAGAACCTCAGCTATAATCTGTTATGAAGTGTTTATTGTTAGCAAGTAAATAACAAGTCACATAAAGTTTGCAAGAGGTCCACGAATAAGGATTTTATTGCTAGCGCACTCGAGCAGATGTAACTTCGATGGATTGCTCAAGCGCTGCCTGCGATATGTAAGCTACAATAGAGTCGAATACCAGAGGGCAGTGTCGGCAGCAGTAGTAGTAGTAGCTCGCAGTCGGGCGGTTGGGTCAGGTCGCTCTTACAGAGCAGTTGTCAAGTAGTATAGCTCACAGGGAGTACTTGTCTTGTATGGAGTTGCGGGGGCTGGTGATGGAGAGTGATGGCGGTGCCTGAGCGATGTAGTATTAGATAAATCAAAAATTACTGTTTATAGCTGTGCGCTTATGTAATGTGTAACAACTGGTTTTGTACTATTGTTATATCAAGTCCCACATAAATGTTTTTAAAAATCTTTTAATAATAATCTTTCCTATAAAAATAACTTTTGACAATTATTCATCTGAATTTAAAGATTTTACTAATTTCTCCTATCCATGGTCACCCCGATTATCGTAAAGAAAACTCAGTTGTTTCTTTTTATACATGACAAATCTAGCCGCCAGCATTGCACTGAGCTGGAGAGAAAAATTTCTTATAGGAACAGATATATACGCGTTATCCGGCGACTTCATTGCGGTAAGAATTTTCAGTTTCTTCAGAATGATTTTTCAGGGCCATGACGCAGCATTGCTGACGTCTAGATTTTCCGGTTTAGATTCTCAGTCAGTTAATTATTGAAAGATTATATATGTGTCTCATTATTATTGCGAGGTTACAGAATTTTAACTGTTGCGAGGTTACAAGTCTTAATGTCATTTTCATCTTCAGTTTATTCTTAAGATTTGTTTTATTGTATTTAACAGAAGTTTTAAGTAGGAGTGTTTAAAAGTTTAATTCATCAAAGAATTACTATATTTTCTTACGTATTATACCCGTCAAGAAACCTATAGTCTACCACAATCTCTAAACAAAAATTGTGAAGATTATAATGACCTCTGCTGCTGTGCCGTGCTCGATATAAACCACAACCAGCTACGGCACCAATAGCAAAATATAATGTAGGTCTCTGTTCCGAATATATTCTGAATTGGGTGCATTTAACAATTTCAAATTTTTTTACTTAATAGCACTTAATTTTTTTTTTTTTTTTTTTTTTTTTTTCTAAACAGCCTTGCCTTTTCTCTCCCAATGTCTGTGCCCACAAATACATCTGTTTCCTTAAAATCGCGTGTTCTAAATCACAGTTTATTTTTGTATCAGTGCGAGTTATTGTGAATTCGTCAAATGGAAGCCTCAAATACGGTAAATTTCATTGTACAAGTGGATGCTTAAAATGAAAAAGATTAAAAATTAATCAGAATACACAGAGATGCTGTGTATAGATGAATATGACTTGCATTAATTTTTTTAACTGTTGAATAACTGTAGAACGTCCTATAAAATTACTAGAATGCAGCAGTGCCGCTTCCTCTAAATCTCCTCTGCTGATATTTCGTCTGAAAGCGTTCTGCCACCTTCTGAGTCGTAAGACAGAGTGTACTGCCCTCCTACACAGCTAACAAACACGTCTTTCTCACACAGGCCATCACAGCAGTAACTCGGGGCAAAGATAATGCGCTACTGCTTTGCCGTCTATAACACCTTGTTAGGTATTCTAGTTAACAAACATTAGCCAAATGACAACAGAGTTTCCATGCTGTTGTCTTTTAAGTGCCGGATACCACATTTATCCAGTTAAAAATGTCTGTCGCAAAAGTGTTCTCAGACAAGATATCAGTAGAGATCACTTATAGAATGCGGTTCCGGCCCGAAATTTTATATAACAAGCAGTACGCTAAGAAGACCTGAAAATTCACAACTGCAGAACGTTTCTATGACAATACCAGGTACATTGCACTTCCAAAATGATGGAGCACAGAAGCTAGTGAGGCAGACTAATTTTCCAGATAACTGTAAACAGAAATGTGCAGTAGAAAGGATATGAGAGATGAACTGCTAGGTCAAGTAGTAAAGGCACTGTCAGCATCGTACAAGAACGTAGAGATTCACTAATACAAACAACGCAATGTATTTTACTGAAATGCTGAAGTGCATTATTGTGAATAACTTTAGGCTGACTACAGCCTTCTCTAAATTAACTTGTAATCTCACACGTAAAATTAATACCATTTCATTTACTGACGTTCATCTTGCAGACAATCCGCAACAGAACACTCGCCGCTTGTCTCATCTGACCGCTTCTATCACCTCCCGATGTTTGTCCACTCCTCCGCAGACATCCTACATAAGCCAAATCAATAACTAAATTCCTACGTTTACTCACGCATACTGACCAGGTTTTCCGAAACATTCAGTGTTTCTGCAGCACTGGCAAATTAATAAGGAATCCATTAGGGATCTGGTAATTAACTGCTCCCGGTGCGAAGCCAGACGTCGAAGAGAAGTTGGATGGCGCTTCTCCGTACCTCGGGCAGCGCGGCATAATTACAGGAAAGCTGGGAGCGCCGTTGCCCGGGCAACAGCGGGAGCGCGCCAGACAAAGGCGGAGGGCGTGGCCGCTGCAGGTGCTCCGCGTTGCTAGGACACCGTCGCTCCGCCTGCTTCCGCCCCCTCCCCTCCACCCTGCCGCCTTTCGTTACAGTATTGCTACACGCCATACCCGTGTGTCGAAATGCAAATGAAATACGGCACCTCTTCTCAAATTTGCCGTTCCTACATACTCTCATTTCAACGAAGATGGAATGCGAGAAAATGTTAGTGGCTAGGTACAAATCTCGTAGGGCGTCCCAAAGGAATTAATTTTGGTTCAACTACTACTCGTCATATATATGTAAATAACCTTCCACTTGACATCAAAGAGGCAGTACTTTTTAAGACGTTACCAGCGTTACAAATATTCCAGTTACAGAGAGGGAGACAGAATAGACAGAGAAAGAACAACAGAAAATACACTAACGAGAAAAAAATCGCAACATCAAGAACGAGCTGTGCGAGATAAACGAAAACTGGTAGACATTCAAAATGGTTCAAATGGCTCTGAGCACTATGGGACTTAACATCTATGGTCGTCAGTACCCTATAACTTAGAACTACTTAAACCTAACTAACCTAAGGATGACACACAACACCCAGCCATCACGAGGCAGAGAAAATCCCTGACCCCGCCGGGAATCGAACCCGGGATTTGGTAGACGTGTTTCTACTTCTGACACATGATGTATCGTGAAATTTCGCTCTAGTAGCGCCACTCTGACGATGTTGTTGTTGTGGTGGTCTTCAGTCCTGAGACTGGTTTGATGCAGCTCTCCATGCTACTCTATCCTGTGCAAGCTTCTTCACCTCCAAGTACCTGCTACAGCCTACATCTATCTGTATCTGCTTAGTGTATTCATCTCTTGGTCTCCCTCTACGATTTTTACCCTCCACGGTGCCCTCCAATACTAAACTGGAGATCCCTCGATGTCTCAGAACATGTCCTACCAACCGATCCCTTCTTCTATTCAAGTTGTGCCACGAGCTCCTCTTCTCCCCAATTCTATTCAATACCTCCTCATTAGTTATGTGATCTACCCATCTAATCTTCAGCATTCTTCTGTAGCACCACATTTCGAAAGCTTCTAGTCTCATCTTGTCCAAACTATTTATCGTCCATGTTTCACTTCCATACATAGCTACACTCCATACAAATACTTTCAGAAACAACTTCTTGACACTTAAATCTATACTCGATGTTGACAAATTTCTCTTCTTCCGAAACGCTTTGCTTGCCATTGCCATTCTATATTTTATATCCTCTCTACTTCGACCATCATCAGTTATTTTGCTCCCCAAATAGCAAAACTCCTTTACTGCTTTAAGTATCTCATTTCCGAATCTAATTCCCTCAGCATACCCGACTTAATTCGACTACATTCCATTATCCTCGTTTTGCTTTTGCTGATGCTCATCTTACACGCTCTGACGATGCAAATCAGTTTTGCTTTAAATACAGGCTGAACGGTCGTGAGAGTTACTTATCTTTGAGAGTGGACGTAGTGAGTTGACGTTAGTTAACAATGTCTTTAAGGCGACATAGGCGCCATTATCAGCACCTCATTGAGTTTGAAAGAGATCGTGTATTACGGCTACGAGAAGCTGGATGTTCCTTCTGCGATACTGCAGAAAGACTTGGCAGGAGTCTAACAACTATCCACGGCTGGTCACGAGAATGTACGGTAGCAAGAAAATCAGACCCGGGACGACCACGTGGCGCTATCCAGAGCAAAGACCTTCGTGTTCGGCATCGTAACTGCATCTGCAGCAGCAATTTGAGCGTGCAGCAGTTGGCACCACAGTGACATAATGAAGTGTTACAAATCGGTTACTACAAGCGCAGCTCCAAGCCAGATGCTCAATATAGTGCATTCCACTGACTCCAAACCACCGCCATTTGTGACTTCAGTGGTGTCAAGTGAAAGCTCACTGGAGGCCATTTTGGAGGTGTGTAGTGTTTTATGATGGCGGTGTGTCGGTTAGAAGGAGGCCAGTTGAGGATCTGCAGCCAACCTGTCTGGGTGCTATACACACTGGACCTACACCTGGAGCTATGGTCTGAGGTCCTGTTTCGTATGGCATCAGGAGCACTGTCGCGATTACCCCACATAAAAAAAATGGTTCAAATGGCTCTGAGCACTATGGGACTTAACATCTGTGGTCATCAGTCCCCTAGAACTTAGAACTACTTAAACCTAACTAACCTAAGGACATCACACACATCCATGCCCGAGGCAGGATTCGAACCTGCGACCGTAGCAGTCCCGCGGTTCCGGACTGCGCGTCCAGAACCACTAGACCACCGCGGCCGGCTTACCCCACATACTCCAACTGCAAATGTGCACGTCGATACCGCGATTCGACCTGTTGTTCTGCCATTGATGAACAGCGTTCCAGGGGATATTTTCCAAAAGGATAACACTCGGCCGGCCGCTGTGACCGAGCAGTTCTATGCGCTTTAGTCCGGAACCGCGCTGCTGCTACGGAAGCAGGTCTAAATCCTGCCTCCGGCATGGATGTGTGTGATGTCCTTAGCTTAGTTAGGTTGTTCTAAGTCTAAGGGATTATGTTGAGCCCAACCTACATAGGTAGGAATGATTATCAAAATAAAATAAGAGAAATCAGAGCTCGAACAGAAAGGTTTAGGTGTTCATTTTTCCCGCGCGCTGTTCGGGAGTGGGATGGTAGAGACATAGTATGATTTTGGTTCGATGAACCCTCTGCCAAGCACTTCAATGTGAATTGAAGAGTAGTCAAGTAGATGTAGATGTTGATGTAGATGACCCCAGATGTTAAGTCCCGTAGTGCTTAGAGCCACTTGAACCATTTGAAAACACTTGCCGCATACTACTGTTGCAACCTGGGATGCTCGATCACGAGATATGTCACCAATTGAGCTCATCGTGTGACAACTTCAGCGTCGGCCACAAACAGCACAAACTGTCTCTGTATTGACCGACCAAGTGTAACAGTCATGGAATGGCAGCACACACACAATGACATCCGGCAGCTGTACAACACAATGAATGCTCGTTTTCATGCTTGCATTCAACATTCTAGAGGTTGCACCGCTTATTAATTTACCAACATTTCATACTTGCAATGGCTTATCTCGTGTGTAGATTAATCTGTGATCTGTGATCTTGCAACGTTAATCTCTTAAATATGTTACCTAACAAAAGTATTTCCGAAATTTCATTACTCCACATTAATCATTTTTTGGTGTTGGGTTGTTTGGGGGAGGAGACCAAACAGCGAGGTCATCGGACTCATCGGATTAGGGAAGGTTGAGGAAGGGAGTTGGCCGTGCGCTTTCAAAGGAACCATCCCGGCATTTTTCCTGGAGCGATTTAGGGAAATCACGGAAAACCTAAATCAGGATGGCCGGACGCTAATTTGAATCGTCGTCCTGCCGAATGCGAGACCAGTGTGCTAACCACTGCGCCACCTCACTCAGATTTTGCTGTTGCGATTTTTTTTCTGTCGGTGTATAGATCTCTGTGGAAAGAAAAAAAAGAGGATTAAGCAAGTTTTCTACACCCCGAATTTCCAAAGTAAGCATCTGAATGGCACAAGAAAGAACAGTTAATGAAAGAGGTTCATAAAGGTAGCGTAAAACCAGATGCCGTTTGATGCAACCATCTCAGCAAAACGACAAAGACAGAATTTGCTGTGCCAGCCGCCACACACCTATGAGCCAAAACGTTATTGCCTCTGTCCCTCGCATTACTGAATGGCATCTGGTGACGTGATTTGCAAATAAAGCGGTAAAGTGTATAAGTGAGACAGACACGAATGTGAAGTCATTCTAGCAGCTATAGGTGCCGCAAATGGTGTAATCCACTGAAGTAGGCATCTGTGACAAAGCGCAGATTGATATGGCCCGACACCTGGGAGTGAACTTCTTAAACGACGAAGCTAGTGAGATGTTCATGTGATACTGTCGTAAGCATCTATGGAAAGTTGTTGAAGGACTGTGAAACAATGAATAAGTGGCAACGTATTGGAAACCCACACCTCGTCACAGAAAGTGGTGGTCGGAAGCTTCCCTACTCTGCAAATCAGGATAGGCGGCGGTCTGCGGCTACTTTGACTACAAAGTGCAATGTTGGTGCATGCACAAGGGTTTCAGACCGAACAGTTCGGCACACATGATTGAACATGTGCCTCCACTCCAGACGACCCCTACGTTTTCTCATGCTGACCGAAAGACAAAGACATCGTCAACTACAGCGTCAATGGGCACGGGAACATCGAGACTGGAGCGTGGATCAATGGAAGAATGTCGCCTGGTCGCGTGAATCGAGTTTCCAGTTAGAATAATTCGTAGGTCGTGTGCGAGTACGCCGTCATCCAGGCAAACGGCTGATCAACAAATGCACTGCGGCCACGGACACAGCCTGGTGAATCCAATGCGGGACGTTCCCCTGGACGTTCGAGAAAAGTACGGCAGTGATCGAAGGCGCTGTAAGAGCTGAGGACTATGTGAATATTACTGTGGACCTCCAGTATGCTTGGTGTCTTACGCGAAAGTGATAACAGCAGGATAACAATCCATGTCACAAAACCATAGTTATGCTACAGAGATTTGGAGAGCGTGATAATGAAACCATGTTGATGTCTTGACCACCGTATTCGCTTGATCTGATCCGGGTGGAACACACCTGGAACGCTACCAGGAGTCATCTCGGCCCCCATAAACCTCTGGCCGTAGTTTACGGCAGCTGCAACTGCGTAATCCTTGCGTAGACATCTAGTACTGCATACTTCCTGAAACCTACAAAGTACTTGTGAATTCATGGCGCGAAAAATTTCTATTCTCTTGAGTCCCAAAGCACGACCAAGAAGATACTAAGCAGGTGGTCGTAATGACTTGGTTCACCACTGTATGTCCTCAAATAGGAAAACTTATTTTAGTATATCTTTGCACCACGAAAATATTGACATCGACACTGACGAGTACATGGCAAGAATCAAGTTTGAAGACTTCCTTTTCTTGTGCAGCAAAACCATTTTATTTATTTAGAAGCAAACCTACAAACAAATTTCCCTTGATTGCTCTAGAGGACAGGTGCTGACAACGAAACAATGATAGTTAATTATTTACACGGTACCTTGTAGTTAGCAATACATCGAAAACTAAAATACGAAGGTTGCCCAGAACGTAATGCGCCACATTTTTTTCTCACCCGAAAACAATGCTACGAATGCGAAACGTTACGTACGTATTATCCGAAGTCTCCTGAGTGAGCGCACCAAGTTTCCGTAACTTCCGACAGATACCGTAGCTGCAGGACAGTTTCAAAATGGTATCTGTAGATGATGTACGTTACAAGCAACGTGCCATCATTGAGTTTCACACTACAGAGAAAGAAGCTGTGGGGAATAATTACAAACGCTTGTGCAAAGTCTATGGAGCATCTGCTGTCGACAGAAGTACAGTTAATCGCTGAGCACGGAGGGTGAGGTCATCAGAAGGCGTTTCAGCGGAGCTCCACGATTTGCAGCAGTCGGGGAGGCCATCCACAGCTGTCACACCTCACAGCCCCTACCTAGCCCCCTCGGACTTCCACTTGTTTGGGCTATTAAAGGATGCCATTAACGTAAAACATTTTGAGGATGAAGAGGAGGTTATTCACACAGTGAATAACCAGTACAAGGATTGGTACCGACAGGGCACACACTTCCTTGTTTCGCGCTGAAGGAAGGCCGTGAAACGGGATGGAGATTACGTAGAAAAATAGGGTGTGTAGATAGAATACCATTCTTTCGTGTGTGCAATTCTCATTATGTTCGGTGAAGAATTGTTCAAGAAAAAATGTGGTGCATTACTTTCCGGGCAACCCTCTTATTTTGGATTTATTACTGAATAAGTTAGCAGAGTTTTGTAGAGTTAACAAATGCGCAGTGTTGTGTATTTACTTTATTTTTTGTATGTGTATATTATGAAATGATTCCACATTTTGCGAATCCGAATTGACGTCAGCTGCTTATGACACATGAAAAACTGTACCAGACCGGGCTTTGAACCTGAGTTGCCGCTTATCACGTGAGGTTGCCTTTACAACGTCGGCTATCGGAGCACGCCTCGACGACCGATCCAAATATCCATATGCCACGAAATACACAGTCCTTCTGATCGCACATTTCGTGATTCCCGCACAGGAAGAGAGAAATATTTTCGTTTTAGCCCATCGAGGTATGAATACATCATTGGTAGTTAAAACGTCTGTATTTAAATAGTGTCGTACACAATGACGATAAAATATTTGTCTCTCCCTGTGAGGAAACCACGAAATGTGTGAGCATAGGACTTGTGAATTCTGTGACACATGGAAGTTTGGGTCGGTCCTGGAGGCGTGCTCAGGTAGCCAAAGTGGTTAAGGCGAATGCTCGCGGTAAGTGGTAATCCCGGATTCGAATGCAGGTTTAGCACAAATTTTCATGCGTCACAAACAGCTGACGTGAATACGGATACGCAAAATGCGAACCTATTGGGTAGTAGCTGATAAATAATAGACAAAACTTTAAATTTGACTGAGTACGTAGCTGCTGTGTGCAAGAAGGCATCAGCGTCTCTCCATGTCGTACAAAAACATAAAAAACTATTCACTCTTGACCGGCAAAAGACACTTGTATAGACACCTATACTTCTAGTTATTGATCACAGCGATTCTATCGTGCTAGCTGTTTCTCGGGAAAGCTCGTGGCAGCTTGAACTGGTATTGAGTGCCTTTGTTTGATTTATCTGTGATGTTCGTCTCTTTGACCACATTTCACCATCACATACGCAGCTTCCTGGCTGCGTGCAAACAAGCCCTGAAATTTCCTTACCCTCTGTCTTCTCTGCTGCCTTATAAACGCACATTTTCCCTTGCATTTATCCTCGACGTTACGCTCTTGTCTGGAAAACATGACAGAAATACCCATTCTCATCAGAGCAAAATCCCTTCCATCCCACACCATCGTTCAGTCACTTTCTCAGAGTCCTTCTCCGTAACAAGAACCCGTCCCTGGAATAACCTCCCCCGTTATGTTAGAGACTGAATAACATCTCCAGCGTCAGAAGATGTACCTACTGAAGTAACGCCATTGCCCCTGTACGCACTCATAATCCCTTCACATCTTCCATTCCAACCAGACCTTCCTTATTTTCCAGTAGTCTTAGATGGTGCAGTCTCCTTAAGTCTCCCTTCTCCACAACTCGTTGTATCAGAAAACATCTGTTTTTTACACCTGTAAAGTCATTTTATATCCGCCAATATTATTACTGTAATTATTATCAGTATAATTATTGTAATTATTATTACTATTATTATCATTATGAGTTGTAGCAGCAGCAGCAATTGTAGAACTACTACCAGTATTAATTAGTTCATAGACAACATTTTTTCGCTCACGTTGATCTATACATACTCAAACCATTTTAATACTGTTTGTCAGATTAAAATGATGTAAAAAAGACACTCTATGTGTGAAACCTTGGTCCGATTCAGAGAGGACCTGGTGACCCTAAAGAGATCAGACTGAGTAAATAAATGAATAAAATGAGATAAAATAAATAACATTTACCACAGCTGTAACAGTCAGAACAGTATCTTTTCCTTCAGACATTGTAATCTCTAAACTCAGACACTGTATAAACACGGACATTGTAATCACCACGAATTTCATGTGGGTGTTGTGAAATGAAGATTATTAGTGAGAGGACATTATTAAGGAAATAAAAAGAAGTAACAGTACTGTGTTCATACTCAGTCATCGTGTAAACGTCATTTGAAGGAATTAGTCGTTTTACAATATGGCTATTCACTGAAGAAATTCGTCATAAATTATCCATTACGAGTTCAGAACAATAGTTATATCCCCAGCTACAACAGTAGAAGTTAAAATGACATTAATTATTCATTACTGAAGCTTTCGGTGGCTAGAGAGGAAATGAATATGTAACAGCAAAAATCTTTGTACTTACGCCCAATAAAATAACATTTTTGGCAGGTACCAAAACGTGTCTAAAATCGCTCCCTTTGGACAACTCCTTCTTTTTCATATACGAATTTTTATTTAAAAACTGTTGGCAGATGTAACTAGAAAAACTAAACTAAAGTTTATCACTTGCTACTGGAGTTGACTAACGTGTTGATTCTTATTATATTTAAGACATTGTGCCATTTACACACTTCTATATGGTCAGCATGTAGCAATACAAACAAACAAGCCACGTATATGCAGTCTGAAACTGATTGGTTCCCCATCATTTCGATAAAACTCATGCAAATGATATACGGAACAGGTAACTTAACTAACTTATGAAACTCGGTTTTCAGAAAAATGAGGCCAGGGGCTAAGTTTCCCTACTGCTATTAAATGAATATTTTCGGGTGGAATGTATGTTAATTTTTGGACGAAATCCAGATTTAGACCAATATATCGTCCAACAGTTTGTCCAGTGGATGCATTCCGTCCTTAAGTGCAATTATGGAAGCACTACAATATAGTCTACTCATCGACAGCCACCCTAATCTCTTTATTGGAATTCAGTTATTGCCCAGCTACAAATGTCTTTCTATGTAGGACTACGTGGAAGGTGTTAATCAGGTAAATTTCAACTTCTGTCTCTCATTTACGTTAACTGTCTAATAGCCAGAAGCTCAGCAATTTGCAGTTGCTATATATATTTTCTTTTTATCGATCACATTCGCAGATTTGTCAGCACTGTCACTATTGGACTCAATATTTTCTATAAACATTTGGTGACCTATAGCAGTTTAAAGAAATTAAAATTTTTATAGAGCATCACAACACATATAATAAGATATTCTATTGCCTTTTCTCTACCACAATCACCTCATCATCTCATCACAGACATCGTCTTGTATGTAAAGCCGCGCGGGGCAGTCACGCGGTCAGGGGCGCCTCGCCACGGTTCGTGCGGCTGCCCCCCCCCCCCTCCCCCCTCCCCGTCGGAGGTTCGAGTCCTCCCTCGGGCACGGGTATATGTGTTATCTTTAGCGTAAATTAGATTAAGTAGTGTGTGAGCCTAGGGACCGATGACCTCAGCAGTTTGATCCCATACGAACGTAACACAAATTTCCGTATGTAAAACAAAAGCTCCGTAGCTAAGCAGGTTCTAGTCAGGAATTGATTTGGTAAAGAGTAGTCGTGGCTGAGCAACAATATGTAGACTTCATTTAGTGCTGCTTAATCTACTGAGTGGATCATTATTAACTAATAAATATTCAGTTAGTACTTTCCATCAATGATTGAATTTTCTCATGATGAGAATTAAACTGACTTTAAACCCGTAGTTTACATTTAAAATGTACTTAAAGCTGCAGTGAAACAACCAATCGCATTATACGTGATCACTTTTTCTGTAATGGACCGCGACTAGCTAAGTATCCGCGGCTGCATCTAATTTTAATCTTAGAATTATTTCTGCTTTTCACAGTACATCCTCTGGAATACGTATATCGATGTCGAGCTCACGTTTCCTAACAACACGACGCTACATGCAAACCGAGAAATTTTCCTCTGGCGTTCTTACGGTACAGCTCTGCAGCATGAACTCTCTCTCTAACGGCGCTCTTCTTCAACTTTGCCGTGGTAAATGTTGAGCGCGGCACACGTTGTGGCTTATAACGAAAGACCGATAATAACACGTCTTGCTTCAGTGAAAGTCTAACTCTCAAACTATTTATAAATTTAGAAAAAAATTGGAAATTTGTGGTAAGATCTGTGGGACCAAACTGAGGAGGTCATCAGTCCCTAGGCTTACACGCTACTTAATCTACCTTACACTAAAGATAACACACACATCCGTTCTGCATCATAATCCACTCCAAGTACTATGACAGTTTGGGGGGAGGTGAGAAAATTTGGATTACATGGTCGAGCGGCTGCTGAGAACCCACGCATCACACCGGTAAATGCCAAACGAAGCCACGCTTGGTGTAACGAGCGTAAACATTGCACGATTGAACCGTGGAAAAAAGTTGTGTGGGCTGACTATTCACGGTACACAATGTGGAGATCCGATGGTTGGGTGTGGGTATGGAGAATGCCCGGTGAACGTCATCTGCCAGCGTGTGTACCGCCAACAGCAAAATTCGGAGGCGGTGGTGTTATCGTGTGGCCCCGTTTTCCATGGCACTATCACAGCACAGTCCACCATTGATGTTTTAAACACCTTCTTGCTTCCCACTGTTGAAGAGCAATTCGGGGATGGCGATTGCATCTTGCCGGCCGGAGTGGCCGAGCGGTTCTAGGCGCTACAGTCTGGAACCGTGCGATCGCTACGATCGCAGGTTGCAATCCTGCCTATGGCATGGATGTGTGTGATGTCCTTAGGTTAGTTAGGTTTAAGTAGAACTAAGTTCTAAGGGATTAATGACCACAACAGTTAAGTCCCATAGTGCTCAGAGCCATTTGATTGCATCTTTCAACACGATCGAGCACCTATTCATAATGCACGGCCTGTGGCAGAGTTATTACGAGACAATAACATCCCTGTAATGGACTGGCCTGCACAGAGTCCTGCCCTAAATCCTATAGAACACCTTTGAGATGTTGTGGAACGCCGACTTCGTGCCAGGCCTCACCGACCGACATGTATACATCTGCTCAGTGCAGCACTGCGTGAAGAATGGGCTACCCTTCCCCAAGATACCTTCCAGCACCTGACTGAACGTATGCGTGCGAGAGTGGAAGCTGTCAAGGGTGGGTCAACACCATTTTGAATTGTAGCATTACCCATGGAGAGCGCTACGAATTTGTAAGTCATTTTAAGCAGGTGTCCGGATACTTTTGATCACATAGTGTATGTCAGGATACTTTCAACCGCATGACGTAGCACTACTTCCTTTGTTAGTCTGAATATGTGAACACTCCAAAAGATACCATGTAATGACTGGTATGAAAAACTGAAATGTCGTGTTACGAGGGCCTCCCGTCAGGTAGACCGTTCGGCTGGTGCAAGTCTTTCGATTTGACGCCACTTCGGCAACTTGCGCGTCGAAATGACTGGTAAAAGTCGTAAAAGAGACTGGGATCGAATCTGAGAGCTTTGGATTTGTAGTCTGACACTTTACCACCGAGCCATCGATATGAATCTCAATCTGTTACTGAGAAATGCGACAAGGACAAGAATTGTGAAAAAGACGTCTTGTTAATAATTCTTAAACAAAGTTGCAAAGAACGTCGGGGTCGCCACGCTGCAAGGTGTTCTGGGGCAGGTAGTACTAGGGTAACTGATGTGAATGCGGTGGATGCGCGGCATACACAGCTTTTTGTGATGGCTCCCAAACCCAAGGTCCTCGGCGGAACATTCGGGGCAGCCACCACAAATTGTAGAAAGCGTGGGTAGTTACCAGGATGTAGCTATGTCTGTTGGCCAAAAAATAATTAATTGCGCCAGTTAGAATGAAGAGATAACTTATCTTTATTTCTGAGGAAACGTGCACCAGCAATACAAGTCCAAGTAATATCCAAGAGTAATCCGTGTACTGAGCCTAGTCGAATACAATAGCAAATATCACACTGCAATGGCTCCGCTATAAATTCCACGAAAGGCTAGCAACGGACAATCGACAATAGACTGTCCGTCTCGGAGCCAGCGCTCCTCATGTGCAGAAGGCAGAGGACGCTGCGGAGCCGAGCTCAGTCAAGGCGCGACCTCTTCCGTCGGCGGTAACGCCCTGAGACGCCGGCGGCCTCGACAGGAACTGTGGCCAGCGATGTCACGGTCAGGGAGCGCGTGCGCGAGTTGGTTGGTTGGTTGGGTCCGTGGATACAACACAGCTAGTCTTTGTTTTTTGAGGAAGCAAGACAAATGCGACACTGTTGAGCCGTGTACTGTCTCATGTCGATAGCGGTCTTCCTTCTATCATATCTTTCACTTTGTTTCTTAGTAATGAGTATTGCACGGTCCTAGCGCGATGCCTTTGCCTGCTCGCTTAAGGAGCGTGGCCGGCCAGCCTCGCTCTCAGTGTGCGTTCGTCGTTGACGTCTTGGAGTCTTGACGCTGCAGCTCGTAGGGTAGACGGCTGCAGCCGAGCCCCTGTGGTGCGCCACGCATTTCACACCAGACTGTTGGACAAGGTGCACTCAATGTACCGCAACTGAGGACGCAAGTTGTTGTCCGAAGAATGAGTCTAGTAACAGACCCAACCCAGTTGCATCTAAAGAGCTAGCTGCTGGTGACTTCTTCCACTGAACTACCAGCGGCTCACCGAAAAGACGTTTCGGCTGTTTCGTATACCATAGCCAATGAACAGTGTGTCCTCATATGACGAGCATTATCTGAATTTATTCGTGTTGCCAAGCTACATTGTCCTGTTCAACTGCGCTGCGGTTGTGTATCCTCGATAAATTTGTAAAGTAACCTATCACTGTCATAGTTCAGCCTATGCGAGGTGTTCAGATCGTTGCTGCCGTGCGCTACGGTTCCTGGGCCGAAGAGAGCTCGTGAAAAAGTACTGTGCTGTGGCCGCGCCGAAAAGCAAATCGTCGGACGTTGTTTTAACAGTGACCCCAAATCTTCGTATTCGGGAAGGAAGCTACGTGGAAGAAACCTGCTGCCGTGAAGGGGGTCCCCTTCGCGGAGCTCACTGTGTCTGCCGACCAGGCCAAGAAGTTCCAATAAGAGGATTCGCGGGCTGTTCTCCATTTTATTTCAACTGCAGAGGCTGGAAGCGCTACTCGACAAGATGACGAACTGCACGAAGCACGATGTGATGTACGAGTCTGTGTATTCGGACTCGGTGATGTGTGTGTGCAGGCAGCGAACAATGCCGGCCAAAGGCCGCTCAAGAGCGCTGTGGCCGCCAATATCGCCGACGCTCCACCGGCGTCAGTGAAGATCACTGCAGCAAGAAATGTTAAAACGACCGAGGCAGTCCCGAGAGGATTGTCTTGGTGTTGTGATGGGGCAGCAGTCCGGGAAGGGCTGTTGCGCGCAGGATTTGGTAATGCGGCTGTACAGCTGCATAACCGAACCAACAAGAGGAGACTGCCGCAGTGCAAACTAACTACGGCGCTAGCAACGTCTCCTCGCTGCCGAAGTTGCTGGGCTTCTCTGTGACGGCAGAAACTCTCCCGTCCGGCGTGGACCCTCAGCTCTAGTGCTTCAAGTGCCAGGACGAGGGACACGTAGCGAAGTACAGCCGCAACGCTGCGTGGTGCGTTAAGTGATCGCGCAAGCAAGACACGACAGCCGCAGAGATGTTCTGCCGACCAGTGCTCGGTGTGGGGGGGCACATGTCGCCAACTGTCGTGGCTCTCCGACTTTTTCAAGCCAAAGCCTGGCCGAAGGCGGCGTGGTGGCCGCGGCCGCACGGACGCAGCGGGGGAGAAAACGATGATGACGACGACGGCGTAAGAGCAGTCCGGTACAGCACGGAGGCAGCTCCCGCCGCCAACAGCGAGGACGACCGCCCGAAGGCGGACGGTCGGGACGTAGCTCCCGTCCCCTAGAGGAGCAGTGAGTGCGACTTTCGAACTCTCGTGGAGGAAGCGACAGCGGCCTTTAAAGCCGTCCTGGTGGCAGCGAGAGCTGCCTACACAGCCACCCTGTCCGCGGGAAGGAGCAGCTCTTGAGTCAACTGCGTGCGGTCCTCAGCCAAGGGCTACGATCAGCAACAGGGATGGAAACCCGGGGAGAAGCGCTTACACCCACGCAGAAGAGCGTCGCCGATAAGCAGAAAATAGTAAGGGTGCCTACCGGTGTCGTGCATCAGCCCCAGCAGCGCCGCAAGAACAGAGCGTCATGAAGTCATCCGTGGCCCCAATGGGCCGCAGGTGAGGCCCCAAAAACGAAAAGTAATACTGCGCATTGACGGTTTTTGCGAAAGAAGCGGCGACTCTTTCTGCGCAACCCACCCGTCATTTTGCACGACAATGCGCGGGGGCATACAGTGCAAGCTGTGGCTGCTCTGTTCGGTCGATGGGTCTGGGAAGTACTATACCATCCAACATACTCCCTGGACGTAAGTCCTTGTGACTTTGATGTGATTCCGAAGATGAAGGAACCACTTCGTGGCATTCGCTTCAGAGCTGTTCCAGAGATGCGACAGGCAGCAGACCGCTCCATTCGCACCATCAGCAGAACAGGATCTGCTAATAGTATACTACGCCTTCCACATCGGTGGCAACGGGTTCTACACAACGCTGGTGACTACTTTGAAGGAACGTAACAGGTGCAAACTTGTAACTCTTTTGTATCGGTTGTGAATAAATAGTTGCCACTATTTAAGTTCCAACCCTCGTATCATCCACACAATACCGAAGACCGCAAGAGCTGACAATCGCGAGAATTATCGCACAATCATCTTAACAGCTCATGCATCAAGTTGCTGACAAGAATAATATGCAAAAGAATGAAAAAGAAAATTGAGGATGTGTTACATGACGAGTAGTTCGGCTTTAGAAAAGGTAAAGGAACGAGAGAGGCAATTCTAGTGTTGCAGTTGATAATGGAAGCAAGGCTAAAGAAAAATCAAGACATTTCCATATGATTCGTCGACCTGGAAAAGCTATCGACAAAGTAAAGCTGAACAAGCTGTACAAATTTCTGAGAAAAATGGAGATAAGCTATGGGGAGAGACGGGTAATATACAACAAGAGCCATGAGGGAACAATAAGAGTGGACGACCAAGAGCGAAGCGCTGGGATTACAGAGGGTGTAAGACAGTGATGTAGTCTTTCCTCCCTACCGTTGAATCTGTACATCGAAGAAGCAGAGATGGAAATAAAATAACGGTTCAGATATGGGACTAAAATTCACGGTGAAACATGATTCACTGATGACGTTATCTGGAGTGAAAGCGAAGAAGAATTGCATGATCTGCTGCATGGAATGAACAGTATGATAGTAAATATGAACTGAGAATAAATAGAAGAAAGTAACAAATACGGAGGTGACAGTATACCTAATGTGATGGTCACCTCTTCGGAGCGGGCGTGGAGAGGTACCACTCTTTAAAAATTCACTGTCTCTGTATCTCTGCTCTTTCTGTACCTCTGCTCCTCCCACCCCCGCTTCTCTCTCCATATTATCCCCACACCCATCTAAGTCCAGCCCATCTTCCACCTCTTTCATCTCCTCACCATCTCTAAGTCAATCTCCACCTACACCTCTCTCTGACAGTCTCTTCTCCCCCTCCGCCCTTCAGTCGCCTCCTTCTCCCCCTCACTCTGCCCATTCCCTCCTCCCCTCTCTCTTCACCTATTTCGTCTCCCATTTCGTTGTACATTTCCTCCCTCTCTGTGTACCTTTTCCTCTCCCTATCTATTTCCCCCTCCCATCTCTCTCCCCTTCTCCCCCTCCCCGTTTTCTGTCTCCATCTCTAATTATGACGCCCACCGCAACAGCAGCTTGGTGGTTCGTACACCCACAGTGTTTATTTCCCTATGGTTAGTAATATGTGTGTACGGATTGGGGGAGCGGAATAGCTCAGTAGTTAGCACTCTAGACTCGCATTGGGGAGGACGGCGGTTCAAACTTACGTCCTGCCATGCTGACTTAGGTTCTCCGTGATTTCCCTAAATCACTTAAGGCAAATGCCAGGATGGTTCCTTCGAAAGAACACGGACGTTTACCTTCTGCACCCTTCCCTAATCCGAGCTCGTGCTTCGTTCTAATGACTTCGTTGTTGGCGGGACGTTAGACACTATTCTCCCTCTCCTCCTCCCAGCAATGTATATACAAAGTTCGGCGTAAACGAACTAGGGGTTTCGGAGGAGCTTTTTACCCACACTTTCGTCAGAGTATGCACATGTCACTTATATACACCACCAGAAAAAAATTAGTTCACCTGGAAAGAAGACGTCGATTTTTATCCGATGACGGCATGTGCCAGCTGCAGGATCTACTGATAATGGTTTCAAAGCTCGTCCGCCAACAGATAGCGTAGTGGCATAACTACCAGAGCGTTGTTCGGTCTACTCTTTCGTAGGGAATGCTCACAGCCAGAACGCTCAGTGTGGTGCAAATGTGTGAAGCAAGCAGGCAACCGTGTCACTGAGAAACAGAGCGATCCAAATTTTGGACTTCCGAGTGGCGGGATGCTCCTTTCGGAGAATTGCCACACACGTTGGACGTGCTGCGTCAGTTGCGCAACGATGCTGGTAGGCAGCACAGACGTCCACCAGAACCGTCGCATTGCAAAAGCAGCAGTGGGGAATCGTACAGCTACCACACCACAGAGAAGGGGGCTTGTGAGCACAGGCATGTCAACTCCAACTGTTGCGAACGGGTTATTAGCAGTGGGAGTACAGGCACGTGCGCCTTTAGCCCGTTTTCCACTCGTGCCACAGCATCGACGTGCACGGTTCGGCTGGCGCCATCAGGGGAACGTTTAGAAGATTTTACTGTGTGCAGTGATCTTCAGCTATGAAAGTATATTCTGCCCCCGAGGAAGTGATGGTCGTTTGCGTGCACGACGTCAGTCCATAAGGTCTGAGGTGCGGTGAGCTATAACTCTCGTACACCTCTGGTGTTGCTGGAAGAGACGCTAATCTCTTTACGTGCCTTCAATCGAGCACGTGTGGGATATGATGGGACGGCAAGTGACTCGTGCGATTTGTCAAAGAACAACTCTTACAGAACTATGTGAACAGGTTGAACAGGCGTAGCATAACGGACCCGAGGACAGAATTTGCTGTCTGTGCGATCGACCGGGTGCCAGAGTCAGCGCCTGCGGTGGCGCCTTATCAAAGCTACACCACTTAATAATATGGGTATTGCAACATGGATCGATACCTGGTACCTCGGAAACGCTTGTGCTATTGATCTGCAAATGTAATTATTTCCTGCAATCCACATGCACTATCGTAACAATAAATCTTGAGCGAATTGGAAACCTCTAAAGAGGTGTACTAATTCCGGCAATATATTTATCATATTTCACACATTTTTCACCTCTACCTGTAGCTAATTCCTGATTGCAGTTTTGCTTCCATGCAGCTCAATATCTCTGACGTCATATCTATTGAGTAATGTGTAGTAAAATGATATCTTTTTCAGGTATATTCATTGGCATATTCTGATCCTGTCTGAAAATGTGTTGCAAATTGAGTTAGTAGTAAGGACGTAATATATTAAAACGTGAAACGTTGCGTGATGCGCAGTTTTCACTTATTTCAGTGTTTATGGCGTCACATGCCTGAAATATGTGTCGTACAATGATATTACACTGAAGCGCTAAAAAAACTGGTACAAGGATGCGTATTCAAATGCAGAGATACGTAAACAGGCAGAATACGGCGTTGCGGTCGCCAAGGCAGTATAAGACAAGTGTCTGGCGCAGTTGTCAGATCGGTTACTGCTGCTACAATGGCAGATTAACCAAGATTCAAGTGAGTCTGAACGTGGTGTTATAGTCGGCTCAATAGCGGTGGGACACAGGATCTCCGAGGTAGCGATGAAGTGGGGATATCCCGTACGACCATTTCACGAGTGTGCCGTGAATGTCACGAATCCGGTAAATCGTCAAATCTCTGACATCGCTGCGGCCGGAAAAAGATCCTGCAAGAAAGGGACCAACGACAACTAAAGAGAATCGTTCAGAGTGACAAAAGTGGAACCCTTCCGAAGATTTCAGTGCTGGGCCATCAACAAAAAAAGAAAATGGCTCTGAGCACTATGGGACTTAATATCTATGGTCATCAGTCCCCTAGAACTTAGAACTACTTAAACCTAACTAACCTAAGGACATCACGCACATCCATGCCCGAGGCAGGATTCGAACTTGCGACCGTAGCAATCACGCGGTTCCGGACTGAGCGCCTTAACCGCGAGACCACCGCGGCCGGCCGGGCCATCAACAAGTGTCAGCGTGCGAACCATTCAACGAAACATCATTAATATGGGCTTTCGGAGCCGAAGTCCCACTGTTGTATCCTTGATGACTGCACAACACAAAGCTGTACGCCTCGCATGGGCACGAGAACGCCAATATTTGACTCTTAACGACTGGGAGCATGTTGCGTTTCGGACGAGTCTCGTTTCAAATTTTATCGAGCGCATGGACGAGTAGGGGTATGGAGAAAACCTCATGAATCCATGGACCCTGCATGTCAGCAAGGAGACTGTTCAAGCTGGTGGAGGCTCTGTAATGACGTGAGGCGTCTAGATACGACTCTGACAGGTGACACATACGTAAGCATCCTGTCTGATGATCTGCATCCATTCGTGTCCATTGTGCATTCCAATGGACTTGGACAATTTCAGCAGGACAATGCGACATTCCACACGTCCAGAATTTCTCCAGAATAGCTCCAGGATCACTCATCTGAGTTTAAACACTTCCGATGTTGACCAAACTCCCCAGACTTGAGCATTATTGAGCATATCTGGGATGCAACGTGCTCTTCAGAAGAGATTCCCACTCCCTCGTACTCTTGCGGATGTACGGACAGCCCTGCAGGATTCATGGTGTCAGTTCCATCCAGCACTAATTTAGACATCAGTTGAGTCCATGCCAGGTCGTGTTGCGGTATTTATACGTGTTCGCGGAGGGAAACTACAGGATGTTAGGCATGTATACCAGTTTCTTCGGCTCTTTAGAGTATTTTGTAGGTACATCCATCAGTATATGTGGATACTGCTTACGAAATCTTTTGCGAATTGCGTTAGCAGCAAATAAGTAATTAATTTGAACATCATGGATCATGCGATAGTTTTTCACCTATTTCTCTGTTGGTGACGTCATATCTCCTTGTGGCGGGAAGTTCCATTCCTTCACCAACGCGGTTGACAGGTGCTGAGTGGTCGTTGGCGCACATGGGCGTGCTGCAGTGCGGCTTCCCCACACGTCGCAGACTTGCTCGATAGGATTTGAGCCGGGGGAAAAGATAGGCCAGTCTATTAGCTGTATAACGCCTCATTCTAGGATCTCCTCCACTTGGGCAGTTCTTTGCGGTCGCACATTGTCATCCACAAAAATGAAGCCAGGTCCTCAGGCAGTCCTGAAAAGACGAACATGGGGAAGTATTATAGGTCACATTATCGTTGACCGGTGAGTGTACCTTGAAACGTCCCCTTAGAAAAATTATACAGGACTGGGCTTGAACTGAGCGCAACGCAATCTGACTTTCAAAAATCCCTACAAAAAAATGGCCCTGACTAACATTAACCTATACGCTTCACAAATCATTTACCTCACAAAAATCTTGGTTGCTCGAACTACTGCAATACAGCGAGCGCCACTAGTGCCACCTAAATAAAAGATTCAAACTACGGAAGGCACTAACTACTGATAGGGATAGTTAGCAAATGAAAGATTTTAATAGAGAACAAACAATGTATTTACCTTACTATCATCAAAAGTCATAATATATATAGCAGTTCATGACATCCAGTGTTACAAATTTCAAAACTCCGCCATCTCTCTCCCCACATCCACCACTGCTGGCGGCTCACCTCCAACTGCGCAACGCTACACGCTGTTAACATCCAGCTGCCCAACACTAGAATGGCGAGTATTGCAACAATGCCAACCAGCCACTGACTGCACACAGCACAGCCAGTGATTTTTCATACACAGCGCTATGTGGCGTTACCAATAAAAAAAACCTAAACAGCCTACTTACATAGCCCCCATGCTCCCCACAAAAAATTTTACAAATTGTTTTGGGCAGTGGCCAATACAGAGTTGAAATTTTTTTTTCATAATTACCATAACAAAGAAATGAAATGCACACACTTATCGATACAATGCTGGTCAAAAGCTAAAATTTTCTCACAGTCCATAAAGACAGTCCTGATCGTTCATCACAGTAAAATAGCAGTGTTTTTGCTCAATATCTGAGCAGTAAAAGAAAATGCACATGGAAATAGTGGATTTCCATGCAGTCTTGAAGAAGTAGTGTTGTCCTTCCAACGGAAAGACATGCTGACAGGTAATGGGCCACAACAGAGCAAACCCACAGCAGAGTCGTCGAAGTTTGGAAGAATATTAGTAGGTTGGTCATCACAGAGCAGACCCACTGCAGTCCTACTAGAGATTATGGTATTGGTGGGCCACCAGAGGTGCAGACCCACTGCAGGCCTTGTAGAAATAATGGTATTGGTGGGCCATCGAAGGTGCAGACCCACTTCAGTCCTTGTAGAGATGGCCAGCAGCCATCTGTTGCGACTGTGCAGGTGCACAATCACCATCGAAGAGTCTTGTGGACAATATAGCATGTCCATAAACCACCACTTGTGCACTCATAATTTATTGTGGAAATGTCCATAAAATGATCAATGCTGTTAACCAGTCCCTTGCTGAATTATTAACACACGTGCAAACACTATCAGTCCCTACTTCTCACATATTGACCATATACTATGACCAACAGAAACGTGTGCAGTGATATGTAACTTAAAAGTTACTTAATTTGGTGAACTGGTGTCAATTACAATTTTATAACATAAGAATACAATAACAAAGGTACAAAATACATCATTAAAACATAATAATACAGATAATATTTGTAGTAATAGGGGCTTTACAAAAGAATAGAAATAAACATGTACATCAGTGTTACAGGAATTACGACATAAGTAAATACATAAAAGATAAGAATAACTTTTGCAACATCAACTTCACACATGAGCATTAAAGCAAAACAGAACAAATAATTTCTAAACATATTTACGAAGAAAACGACATATTATTAATGCAAATTATATTTGAGGATAACAGTATTCCTCATCATAGTGAATGTAGCTGAGTATTAAATTCTACAACATAAGTCTTATCAGATGAACATATAAAGACAGGAAGAACATAAATACACAAGGGTACACAAACACATAGTGGGCTATCACAAGGAAAGGACAGGGTTTGTTTTACTGCAGTATTTTGCATAGAGATCTCCCTTCGTTCATCATTATTCACAAAAGGTCACATATATGCTTGCTTTTTGTATTCTGTTCACATCCTCTTTCAAAACTAGTTTTTCTCCACTGTACACTACTTTTTTGGCCAAACCATTTTCTTATAGCTTTTCAATGCGTTTCTTCCAATTCGTCATAACTCGTTCTCTTATATGACCTACCCCATCTTAAGCTAACCACACCCACCAATATCTTGCAGGAGAATGCCCTGGGTAACTTCTGGTATGACAACACAGTCTGACCTAAAGTCTCAGAACACCGTACGGAATCGATTTTCGCTTTTTAAAAAAAAGCATTTAAGATGACCCTCAACAATCATTTTATGTTTAGCGATTCGATAAAGTACCTGTGTCAATAAGTTTGAAGGGGAAATCCGAATAGCGCACATTTAAAGTAATAATAGCTGTTCTTTAGTCGTTTTCGTAGGAAATCAGCATCCTATAATGAGAAAACAATTGGTTATTAAAGTTTCTGTGAAGACAGTTAGTGTTGTCTTTCGTCCAGTATCAAATGGTAACAACACTGTTCGCCAAAGGCCTGCAACGCTGATAGCCGAAGATTCGATCTGAAATACAAACACACAGACCAAAGAGTTTTTAGCGTCTTTAGCTAAGGAAACAGTCTTGTTTTCGTCGTTATTACCCTCACACATATTCTCTCATACTTCTTGGCCACATATAGTTATTATAATATCCTGTCTGCGAACAGAAGATATTTTTGAAATGAAGGAACATTTGAATCTTGTGTGAAGTATGCAACAACGAGTGGAAGTTGTGTGACATTCTCCGAATTTGTGCAGATATTCAATATTCCAGTATCGAAAAATTGGGAAATCATTCGTTTTCAGTTTTTTATGTTTGATGTTGTTGTTGTTGTCTTCAGTCCTGAGACTGGTTTGATGCAGCTCTCCATGCTACATACAGTAAAGCTGCATGTCCTCGGGAAAAATTATGGCTGTAGTTTCCCCTTGCTTTCAGCCGTTCGCAGTACCAGCACAGCAAGGCCGTTTTGGTTAATGTTGCAAGGCCAGATCAGTCAATCATCCAGACTGTTGCCCCTGCAACTACTGAAAAGGCTGCTGCCCCTCTTCAGGAACCACACGTTTGTCTGGCCTCTCAACAGATACCCCTCCGTTGTGGTTGCACCTACGGTACGGCCATCTGTATCGCTGAGGCACGCAAGCCTCCCCACCAACGGCAAGGTCCATGGTTCATGGGGGGGGGGGGGGGGGGGGAAGTTATGTTTGATAGGAACGATTAATGATGGTATTAAATTTGGTTTTGCTTCATAGAACACAACTCTCCAGTAGTTGAATACCAAATTCTCCGTAAATCTTACATAAATTATCTACGAAATATTGATAAAACGTCACACTTATCATGCATATCTACATTTCTAGCGAAGTAAGTCGTAACTGAAGCAATTTTTTGAAGTTTTATCTATGATGGAATGCAAATAAATTACTTTCACACTCTTCCATAAAAAGATAGAATATCATCTCGAGCTGTAAAATACAATCGAACGGCAGAATAAATATCAGGACAATATAATCCTCGTCAAAGCACACAAAACCCGTTTCACTTTGCCGGCAGTCTTCGCCTCTGCTTACACATACGACAGCAAACTCAGGAACCAAAGGATTACCTGAAAGAATATATTCCTGATTGATTTAAAACTAACTTAAACGGCTTGATTTTGACACTGGATGTTGTTCCTATACCAATTTAATACATTACCTCCTGCGTACAGCCTCGTGTATACTTTATTAAGTATATGAGCACTCATGGAATGCCCACATCTCGTGGTCGTGCGGTAGCGTTCTCGCTTCTCACGCCCGGGTTCCTGGGTTCGATTCCCGTCGGGGTCAGGGATTTTCTCTGCCTCGTGATGGCTGGGTGTTGTGTGATGTCCTTAGGTTAGTTAGGTTTAAGTAGTTCTAAGTTCTAGGGGACTGATGACCATAGATGTTAAGTCCAGTAGTGTTCAGAGCCACTTATGGAATGACATGATGATTTAAAAGTTGTCCAATGACAACAAAATTAGATATAAAAACTCTGATGCTTGTAATGCAGCCTGTAGTTATTTATTTGATCTTCCTACACAAGCTTCAGCACCATTAACTACGTTTTACACCGGAAATGCTCTGAAAAAAAATCTTTTATCTTTCCGCAAAAATTCGTATTCGGTTAGCTTCCTGTAAGCACGCAGAGTGTATGCAATCAATGAATCACAAATATACCACTGTTGTATAGGAACATCCTTCCTGGAAAACACTCTCAAATTGTTCAAACAGTTCGAGTTTATGTGTCGCACGTGGAATCTGCCACAAAGCAAAAGGAATGAGTCTGTTCGCATAGCGGGCTTTGTAAGCGCTGCCGCCATTCTGCTGACAGCTATAGCGGCGGTCAGCACGTTGTGTGTGATCGCTGGCCCGTGGGCGGTGCCTCGCAGGTTCGTTTGTGCAGGCGGTCGCCCACACCTGTCCCCCGTCCGCAGTACAACGCGTTTGCCCCAGGGCGCTTATCTGTAAATACGCAGACCACAGCGTAGTCACAACTGAAACAGTAGTCACAACATTCAGTGAGGATCCCAGAAGCTACCCGTGGCATCAGTTATAATGCCAACTGCTGACATCAGCTTACGTCTATAAATTAAGGGACCTTCGAGAGCAAAGGAAAAGTATCACGTCGCAGTGATTTCAGGCTACACTGTGTCTAGGCAAGTTACCTATAGTCGGAAGTGTGAAAATGGCTCGAAGCACTATGGGTCTTCACATCTGAGGTCACCAGTCCCCTAGACTTAGAACTGCGTAAACCTAACTAACCTAAGGACATCACACAGCCGGCCTCTGTGACCGAGCGGTTCTAGGCGCTTCAGTGCGGAACCGCGCTGCTGCTACAGTCGCAGGTTCGAATCCTGCCTTGGGCATGGATGTGTGTGATGTCCTTAGGCTAGTTAGGTTTAAGTAGTTCTAAGTCTAGGGGACTACTGATCTCAGATGTTACGTCCCGTACTGCTTAGAGCCATTTGACATCACAACCATCCATGCCTGAGGCAGGATTCGAATCTGCGATCGTAGCAGCAGTGCGGTTCCGGACTGAAACGCCTAGAACCGCTCGGCCACAGCTGCCGGCACGGAAGTGTGAGATAAATTTTCTATACAGTCGGCAGTGTTTGACCTATCACTTAGAGCAGTGTACAATAGGTCTGCTTATCGTACCCTATAGTTACTGTAGTTACGTTACTAATTAGTTACACATGTGAATAATTTGCTGATTTGCAGTTGGGCCAAGGCGAAGCTGGCGGAAATGTCAGTCACCGGTTTCTATCAGGAAATTAGATAAACAGACCACTTTCTGCACGGTCCATGCACATTTATGCGACCACCACCAATGTTCGACGTCAACGTGCAGTAACCACTCACTGACGCACGTGGCAACACTAGCAGTGGCGTGTATATAAAGCGTGTTGCAGAACGCAGACAAAAGTGCAGTCGTTGTCCTAAAGCGGAAATGGAGCGAACTGTGCGACGTCCCAAAGGACGTGATCTAAGGCTTTCGGGCCAGAGGTATAAGCGTTTCCGAAAGGCCAAGTCTGTAAACTGTTCGCGTCAATGGGAAAATGACGCTGTCCAGAATCGGCAACAAGTCAACTGCAGTGCACCACACACCACAGATGACACCGGGGAAAGACTTCTGTGGCGATGTTTACGGGCGAATAGGTGTGCAAATGTTGAGTAACTAACCACCCAGATGAACCAAGGACCTACCAATACTGTCTCCTCAATGGCTGTTCAGCGAATGTTGCTACATATGGGCCTCCACAGCAGTAGCCTGGCTCATTACCCATGCTGACTGTTGTCCGGGTAAGGCTGGAATTTGTATGCCAGTTGCGCAGCTGGACATCCACTGAGTGGCGACAGGCGGCCTTTAAGATGAACTATGTTTTATGCTCCATCTGACAGACAGCCGTTGGTCCCTACGGCTTGAAACGTGTGAAAGTAATGGACTGCAACAAACGTCAGAAAGAACCAGGCTGAGGAGGGAGCGTTATGGTCTGGGGAACGTTTCCGTGTCTATTTCCTGGGCGACCTCGTTATTCTGGAAGGCACAACAGATCAACTCAAGTTTGGCTATATACTAGGGGATCATGCCCACCCATACACGCAATTGGTTTTTCCTCGGCACTATGGAATCTACCAGCAGGACAAGGCAACATTTTACGCAGGTCGGGTTGCACGTGCATGGTTCGAAGAGCACCAGGATATGGTTACCGTATTCCCCTGGCCACCAAACTCCTCGCACTTAAACCCAATCGTGAATCTGTGAGACCGTCTCGATCCGGGCTGCTCGCACCATGGATCCTCAACCACCTTCCGCAGTTGGTCTCTGTCCTCGAGTCGCCATGCCTCCATATCCATTTTGGTATCTTCCAGAATCTCATTACCCTCTTCCAGCAAGTCTCACACTACTGGGCCCTGAAAAAGGTGGTTATTCAGACTTTTGACAGATGGTGACAGCACTGTGTTGCGTCCCATTGCTCGCCAGTGTTGATAGTCGACTAAGAGAGAGAGGAAGCATGTTAGCTGACACACATCAACCATGTGCATGGAGAAGAATATGAAACGCTAAACCTGAAGAAGACGTTATGGAAAGCGTAGTGGCACACGCGCAATTGTCTACGAAATGCACGTAGCTGACGGGAGTGTGTGGTGGGTTTCGCATGGTGCGCACCTGCATACATTCAATTACCAACTAGCTCAGTCAGTGGGACAACCACGGAACCACGGCTACAGTTGTCACAGGGGTTCCTTCGTCATTGCGCTACTGTCCCCAGTTTTCCAGCCCTTGTGCTGCTTACTCATGAGTTTTAAACTCCAGTAACAGCCACTTTTGGATTGTTGAAAATCTACGCATTACCCTACGACAAGTTACCAGGAGACATTCGCAGTTTACAGCTGGGCTGGAATTCTTGGAGGTCCGCTTTCGACATCGTTTGATTGACACATCGTGTTTGAAATTTATGCCGAATGCCTTGCCTGAACTTCTGGAAGACTTTCCGTTGCAATTCCACGATAGTTTGAGGACGACGGTGCTCCAGCGAACTTTGATCGTCGAGCCAGAATATATACCACTGTATTTCACAGACAACTTCAGGCAGAGAATGATTAGAATGAGATACCCAGTCCCTTGGCCTGCTTGCTCTCCTTACTTCTCCCCTCCTGACTCTCCCTGTCTGGGGTTATATAACGTTCCTAATGTACTCAAGTTCAGTAGCGACAGTACCTGAGCTTACTGAGCGCTGACCACCACACAAAACATTTACTCTACAGCAGTGAAGTCAACAGCTTCTCATTAATGTATTTGATTCTACTCAACTGTTTTTTCAATGGAAGTTTTCTAAACTACTGTATTATGGTATTTCATTTACCCTACCTAGTGCGTAGAAAGTGCATAGTGCTGTAGAAACTTTATTTAACATTTACGGCTATAGTTTCCTTATCGAAAAATGTTCCGAATTTCATCCTCTACCGCCGGCCGCGGTGGTCTCACGGTTCTAGGCGCTCAGTCCGGAACCGCGCGACTGCTACGGTCGCACGTTCGAATCCTGCCTCGGGCATGGATGTGTGTGATGTCCTTAGGTTAGTTAGGTTTAATTAGTTCTAAGTTCTAGGCGACTGATGACCACAGATGTTAAGTCGCATAGTGCTCAGAGCCATTTGAACCATTTTCATCCTCTACCATCACCCAAAATTTTAAAACGTCATTCTGTAACACCCTGCACGACCCCCACCGCTTGGCAGCGTAGTGAGTAGTAACAGTGATTGTAGGCAGAAATCTGAAATACAATGGGTCTGACTACTCTTTGCATGTTTTTGGTAAAGAGTGTTTCAGTCGAAGGAAGCTCAACGACACATCAAATACTACGTGTGACTGGGCCTTTGGCAGCTTATTGGCTTGTCAAAATCGGTGTGATGTGTAGCGAGAGCTGAATATCGTCCAAGCTGTCATTTCACAGCTGTTAATAAGATTTCAGTAGAGAAATAAGATGCAGACCTTTGTATCATCCGCCACACGTCCTCTGAAACTAGCGCCTCTTGTCGTCCAGTGTAGCATACACTTGCAGAGGTTTCTTTGCTTGATGATCTACTGCACATATATATATTCATCTCACGGAGATAACCGTGTGGTGCAGTCCATATGTTTTCTTGCCCCAGAAGAATAAAAACAATGGAAACGTCAGAATGTCTATATTGTGGGCAGAGATCAATATGGTCCCAGATAGGGAACCATATGTGTATATAAATTTTTCCTTGAGAATGTGAAAGGCGGGAATATAGTACCTTCCCAAAGCAGCCCTTGAACTGCCAGGGTCTCCCACTATATGTGTGGCGGCGACAAATTCTCTTTGTCGGAAGCAGCAAGTGAGTCTTCAGAGAACTGAGTCGGAATAGTACATGAGTGCATACCCATTTAAATCAGTGTCTGTAAGAAGTCACAAAGGAAAAATCAGAAGCTGTTGGTCTGTAGATTAAATGAATTGCTATATATATCGTTCCCTCTTTCAAATGAAGTTATAGGAAAACCAAGTGAATATTTACCAATATACACAGGGTATTAGGCGTATAACTGCAGATATTTCCCGTGATGTCGTTACATTAGTATTTATTTAATTTGCAGACCAATAATTATACCTATTAAGGGTAGTATCGTTTTAGGTTGCTTGGAATCTACACGTACGCTCGCACAACACATTAGATATTGAGGTCTGGACGCGTGGACGCAAAACAGGTAGTCTATACTGACAGGTGTAGTCCACTCCGTGGCACAGATACGACCGCTCAGAAAACCGTGCAGAAAACGTCAGGTATTCAAATTGTAAGTAGGCTGTTTAGGTTTTCTTATTGGTAACGCGCTCTGTATGAAAAATCACTGGCTGTGCTGTGCGCAGTCTGTGGCTAGTTTGCATTGTTGTATGCCATTGTAATGTCTGGCAGCGGTAGCTGGATGCTAACAGCGCGTAGCGCTGCGCAGTTGGAGGTGAGCCGCCAGCAGTGGTGGACATGAGGAGAGAGATGGCGGAGTTTTCAAATTTGTAAGAATTGGTGTAATGAACTGATATATATATATATATATTATGACTATTAAGGCAAATACATTGTTTGTTCTCTATTAAAATCTTTCATTCGCTAATTATGCCTATCAGTAGTTAGTGCCTTCCGTAGTTTGAATCTTTTATTTAGCTGACAGTAGTGGCGCTCACTGTATTGCAGTAGTTTGAGTAACGAAGATTTTTGTGAGGTAAGTGATTTGTAAAATGTGTAGGTTAGTGTTAGTCAGGGCCATTCTCTTGTAGGGATTATTGAAAGTCAGATTGCGTTGAGCTAAAAACTATTGTGTGTCAGTTTAAGCACAGTCGTGTATAATTTTTCAAAGGGGACGTTTCAAAATGGTTCAAATGGCTCTGAGCACTATATGTGCTGTGACTAAGGAAAGACTGTTAGATGCAGAGGAAAAGATAACTGATACACTGAAGTGGGTACATATTAAGGTACCAACACTCACCGTATCCGTGTATGTACCTCTAACACTTTGGGTATATATACCTGTTAATTATACTAGTATTTTGGAAACCACAGATAAAACTTTACTAGAGTCCGATATTGCGTTGCCTGTGTTGTTAAAAGAACGATGAACTGTATACACAAGATAAGAATCTTATAACTTACTTTAAGCAAGCATAGAGCCTTTTTTGAGAAGTCATTACTGGATTAATATAGCATTCTTGGCTGGGAAAGCCCACGGGTTGGGTTCTGCCGTCGTCGGAAAGAGTGTTCCTCCTCCGCGCACGAAAGTTTAACCACGAACGGCATCTGTGCAATGTTCTCAATACGTAGCAACTGTCAATTGCAATAAAAACAGTGCTATGAGTGTAGTATGTTGGAGCTAAGTGAATTCAAACCGGGGCAAAATGTTTGTGCTCTTTCAATAGGCATCGTAAGGAAGATTTACGCCGCACATAAGGGAAGCGGAAAATTTGATCCACTAAGTCGCATCGTGGACGATACTGTTTATTTTTGATGATGATAAACAGTCATTGAAGAGCTTTGCGACGGAAAATACGAAGACGACAGCCATAAAAGTCACTGTAGAACAGAATTGTCACATCTCTCCTGACCACCACAGTCAGCAAATAGTGTAGTGTTCTGTTTGTGTCGTGTGATGATGATGATGATGATGGTCATGAGAGACAGGGGAGGGTGAAACGCAGAATCGGTACACAGCTTACTGCTCTCGATAGGAACCAAGGGGACAGCCGAGCCTAACGTCCGCATCCGACAGACGAATCACCATCGACAGTGTCACATGACCTCACTTCCTGAGACACCGTGGGGACGTTTGGAATTTAATCCAGGATATCGGCTATGGTGGTCATAAACTTGAAGCCACCACCGTTTCTCCCTCTGCCAACCAAGTAACGGAAGATTCATCTACTAGTCTACCACCAGGATTCGAACCGACTTACCATCGAGTCGAGAGCCACTGCACAGGCGTCCGTTAGTGTCCTCGGATACAGGGATTGGATCTTTGACAGGTAATACAACTAGCACGTGAGAATTTTCAAGGTCAGGAGCAAAACGGGCAATGATCAGATTTACTGCAGGATTCGTGAACCTAATAATTCTAAACAGAAACACTTCACATAAGCAACACTTGCGTTGCCAAGGTGACGGAGTGGAACTTAATAACACTCACCATATTACAATCTCTCCCGATACAGTTTTTGCCACAATGGTACACCAAAAACGATTGTGAAATTGCGTCTATAGCACAGCCAACTTCGTGCAAAAGTATCGGCATCTCCCACTCGTTCAAATGCAGTGGTGGTGCACGGACAACAAACGATCCGTAACCGTGCGTAGAACAACATACGTAGTTCTGCAAGGGAGGCTTCCTTTTGGCCGGCCGCGGTGGTCTCGCGGTTCTAGGCGCGCAGTCCGGAACCGTGCGACTGCTACGGTCGCAGGTTCGAATCCTGCCTCGGGCATGGATGTGTGTGATGTCCTTAGGTTAGTTAGGTTTCAGTAGTTCTAAGTTCTAGGTGACTAATGACCACAGTAGTTGAGTCCCATAGTGCTCAGAGCCATTAGCTTCCTTTTGCGTGAATTCCGTCCTTGAAGCTTGACGCAATCCCTAAAACATGTAGTACCGTTTTCGGGTATCTAAATAAGAAAAGAAACTTTCTAGAACGTGGAAAATCTATTTCTCAGAAAGCGGTCAAAGCTATGTATAAAATTACCATTGCTGGCAATACCGACAACAAACTACCACTGCATGTTGTTTGGACGTATTATGAAGCTATCTTAACCGCTATTTTGGGCTTCGTTGCCAGCGTTTGGGCACTTCGCCTTCGTATGGAAAATTACAGAACAACACTGTGACAATACACGGAGCTTACTGCTGAGACTCACTGGTGCCTTTCACACTACACCTGACGAAGGTTTAATGATGATCCTCGGGATATGTCCTTTGGATAATGTGGTACGTTACATAGCAGTGTCGTATGGGGACGGAGGGCAAGTAAAATATGATCGAGTAGGGGAGAGATCTGTAACCGTACGCAGTGAGAAATGAGATGAATAAAAGTCAGTTGCTGCCGGTCCACAGACGCAAATGAGTCGATTGACATCTTGCGACAGCCTTCTCAAGCTAGCAGTGCTGAGTCGGAGTTGCTTCAGCGAAAGACGATTGAGTCATGGTTGGATTTTTGTTTTGCTGCAGATTCTTCTAAGAAGATTTACAGGTTCTAAACAACGTAGGAAACCGCCGTTTTAATATGCACCCAAAGCACCAAATTGGCTACAAAATGCTTGCTTTACTTCATAAGGCTTATGTTCCGTTTCATTGTTAAAGTGAACAAAACTAAATGGTGTAAGGTGGGGTAGTGGCACTCGACAAGGTGCTCCATTCGGCGTCGCACTACCCTTCGAGTAATTAAGAACTGTCTCACTTTATGAAGGTTTTTAAGATTACCAATACCAGAAATTTACTGTACTTTTAATAATAGAATCGTTTTATTACCACATGGTTCGGAATTATGCCCAAAAACTTGTAAGGCTTTGTGTATCGAAGAATCGTTAGCTACAACCTTGGCTGCAATTATAAACAGAAAGAAAATGAGGGAGTCTGAATGACAGTTTCGTATTCTTGAGACTGTGTTTCATAAAATACTGTAGGTGGTACAAAAATGAGTACAAAAATGACGTTTACATTTACATCTACATCTATATTTCGCTAACCATCTTCAGCCTATGTGTGGGTTTGAATCTCTCTGTTTTCATATTCATGGCCTTTTCGCGAAATGTACGTAGGAGGAAACAATGTATTTGCTGACTCTTGTACGAACGTACGGTCTCGGAACTTTAACGTTGCAGTTACATTGGAGTGGCGCGGCACAATCAGAGCAGCGTGCCGCAGGGTCGAGAGTAGAGTTGGAGAAACTATCCATTGCAGCTGAGCGCGCGTGATTACGGAGGCGCTGCAAGAGGAGTGGTGCAGAACAGTGCGGCACAGAGCGAATCAAATACGTATGTTTTTGAGAGCGGCGATCAGAGATTTCGAGTGACTATGTCTGCAGTCCAGCAACGCCGGCAGCATTCGGCTGTTGCTGCAGGTAGCAGGTCAGTACTATTGTTCCTTTTGTTGTACTGTTGAGAAAATGGCATCAGCAGTTCAGCTAGCTCGTAAATTTCAGGTACACCGATCTTTTTATATTTAAGAAACTGATTTCTAATTACTGAGTTGTTTCTTTTAACGGTATATTTGAATACGAGTTAACTGCCAGGTGGTCACAATTAAACTTTTCTTATTTAATGCAAGGAAACTAATTACTGTACGAGGACCAAACTTTGTAGCATTAATGTCAACGACATGAGGAAGAGAAATGAAGGAGAATCAATTCAACTGAAACACTTCTATTGTGCTGCTACGCTACCATACCATTACATGCTGGAGCCATTACTGCTACAAAAGGGGCTCAATATGCAGCTCATCAGTGTCCAGAAGAGTCTGAAAGCACAGGATTGCATTTTGCACAGCAGCTGATGATTCGATCGCTTCCAAATGTGTTTCGGAGAAGCAGGTGAACATCACAAGTGATGTGCCGTGGGACCGCATCTTGCATGAAAACCTCTGAGTTCAATACATCTCTCTCCAGTAAAGTGGGTAGGAGATGCTGGAAAAGCATACCGCAGAACCGCTGGCCAGTCACACAACGCTCCTTTCTTCTTTGAGGGCCAACCTGTTCAAAAAAGAATGGGCCAATGATGAACGCAGCCGTGAAGACTCATCATACCGTGACACGTTCACCATACAGAGGAACTTCATGCACAGTGACTGGAGGTGAAGATCCCCACACTCGGCAATTCTGTGTGTTCACCTTACCCGTCAGAGAAAAATGAGCTTCGTCTGTCCATAGGATGGTCCAGGGGCAGCCCTCCTCAGCTTCAAACCTGGCGAGAAAGTGGAGGACCAAGTCAACACGTCGTTGTGCGTCCTGCGGTGCAAGCTGCTGTACGATGTGGATCTTGTACGGGTCCTGTTTGAGAATGGTTCGAGGCACCATCCGTACAGTGCACGACAAGATGTTCAACTGCTGTGACACAGCACGCGCACCGCCTCACGATCGGGAAATGTGCGCACCGTTTTCTGCCACATTAACATCGATTTCATCAGCCATCTGTGGTGCAACCGATCCTCGGCCTCTTCCTGGAACGACACCCAGTTCTCCAGTTGATTCGAAATTTTTCATCATGCACCATGCACCTATGCACCATGCATAGGTAGAGATTGAGGACCCTTCCGTAATCCTTCCAGCTGGCGACATTGTCGAAGTGCGGCTACAGCATTACTGTTTTTTGGAGGGTAGAGCTTCGCCAATAATGGCCTGCTCCTTTTGCCCGAACTCCTACTGACGCGTCAACAAGTGCACTGAGACTGGTCAGTTGTGTGATACTATGAATCACGATTAGTGATCACGACACCTGGTAGCCATAGTTCGAACTGGACGGTGGCGCTGTGACGCGTGGAAATCATGCACCCTATACTGTGAAAAGCAATGCTACGCAGTTTGGTACTCGTACGGCAATTAGTTTCCATGTTATAACGAGTTAAATAGGGAAGTTTAATTATAACCACCATGTATCAAAGGATACGAATCTGATTGTGTTTGGTATGGAAATGTTCTTGGTGTTTTCTGAAAGCTCATTGCTATTACTTACCCAGAAATTATCTTCCAATATAAAGGCCTTGGTGAAGATCTCATTAAGTCTTTAGCGAGTTTGTAGAAAGGGCAATTGCGAGTTCACAGTTGGACGTATAGGACAATGTGCTTTGTGAATCTTTTGGTCGTAATCGAAGTTTGGGGCTGAGCTTGTTGAATTACTCACGTTAGTGCTCTGACATAAATGCTTCAAATTTTATGAACAGGAAGATGGCCCTGCAATGGAAAATTGCCTAGCTAGCCTGCTGGCCGACATTTACACAAATCATTAAGAAACAATCTTTTCAACGCCATTTTGACAATAAAGAAAAAAATAATAAATTACAAATACTATGTGGATGACATACTAAACTTATTTGATGGAATAGAAGAAGAAATTGATCAGTTTGGAAAACAGCTTCACAAACTCCACCAGAACATAAAACTTACTGTTGAACATGAAACTGATAATTGCATAAATTTCTTGAATCTAAAAATTAGTAAATACAATGCTAAACATAAAGTTTAAAATATACAGAAAATCCACTACAACAGATGTCACAATCACCGTCTTATTATGTCACACTGAGCAATACAAAATGGCATATTACAGGCCGATGCTCAACAGAACGAAAAAAAATTCCTTTGTATACTGAGGAAAAACATCGAGAACTGAAAACAGACTAATAGCCCATAATAATTGTTACTACTCTGGCACCATCACTAAACTTCACTAAAGAGTTAAAAACAAATACAGTAACAAAGATAGCTCTAAGTTCAAAACAAACAGCACCTTAGCACAAATATCTCCTCAAAACCCTGTGAAATATGTTTGCATACCATACCTGGTTGCAAACCTATCCTGTGTCAAAAATATCAAAATTAGTTTTTCCACAATCAGTAATATGAAACACGAAATTGTTCTCAGCTTAAATTTCAAAACTGAAGTACACGAAAGGTCTGGCAATTCTAAGCTTAATTTTTCTGTGCGCTCTAAATCTTACATTGGCCAAACTGGTGGAAGTTTCAGTGTACGATTCGGTGAACACATGGATGCGCTCAGACCCCTTACTCTAATTTTTGTCTGTGAGTCTTTGTCGCCCAAATTTTGAATGACCATGTTCAATTTAGAAAATAAATTCAAAACGAAATTTAACCAACCATCGTCAGTTGAACTGATAATAGGGCAGAAACCAATGAAATGTTCACATGCATCTACCTTCATGCCTGTGTGATTTAGATAGATATTCCTATATATTACTGTTATTTATTCTGTATGGCTTGCATTCGATGTGCAATGTAGTATGATGGAAAAATGTTTACATTCTCTTACTTTCTTCAAAGTATGTTTTTTTTATCATTGTGCCTAGTAAATCATCAATTTCATTTTGAATGTGATCTCCTAATTAGTGGACCATAGCCATTCGATTTGAGTCAGATTTTGATTCAATTCAGCGAATATGTTCCCGCATAACTGAATCAAAAGATGCTAGCATCTCTAATGCTCTTAAAAAATTTTCGTTATCATGTTCATATATTTTTTGGAAGAACCGCGGAAAGCCAGACACTGTCGCGACAAAAACGTAATAAAAGCATTAATCTTTTCTAGTACATCACACCAGTGCTTTCTTCCATTCTCTATTAGACTCAATTGCATCTGATTTACGGTGTTGTTTGTTTGTTACATATTAATCAGTTTTACCCATGACTTCACATTTTCATTGTGGCAGTCACTTGTTTCGTGTCTTTTCAGAGTAAATGATAAATGCTGCCAATATGAAAATCCATTCATATCAGACAGATTACTTACACTTTTGTCAAACCTTTTACGACCGAAACAATGCACTGAATCCTTTGATAAATAGTAAAGAAGCCAGTCTCTTTTAACTTTGTCACCATTAGAAAGATTTCTGTAGAAACTGCCTTCCCTCTTCGTTAATGGGATAAGAGTGATTACGTACTTGAACATAACCACGTTCAACTAAAACAATAACAAGATCACCATTTACATTAAGAGGCCACAGCCTTAACTCTTCGCTAATTGTCAAACTCTCACAAACTGCCGCTGTACTTCTTGAAGATTCGTCTACAGTAAAACATCACATGTGTCAATGCTTTCGTTAGACCACCAGAGGAAGTAGGAGGGCAACATGTCTTGTCTTCACTTGTTTATGTAATTTCAGATCCAGACGTCGAGCATGTGGCAGAGGCAAGAGTTTCTTGACCTTCGTTTACAGATTTGGTCAAAAATTTTGTAATAGAACCTTCCAGTTTATCTTTTTGCTTTTCCTTCTCTTGTTACTGATTACGAAACTGAGCCCCGAAGAAATACTCGTTTTGGATATTAATTCTGATGTTGATGGCTAATGACATCAAAAACTCGTTTATGTCAGACAGCGTAATATGTTAAAGTAGCAAGTCATGTATCAGTGACACAAACAATGAAATTTACATAATATATGTAGGTGTACGGGGTGGGGGCATTGAATCTATGATGCAGGGCGGCAAAATTCGTCAAGACAATTGGGCTCATATACGGACCTAATTATGATAGATTAGAAATCACAAAAGCCGGCCGCGGTGGTCTCGCAGTTCTAGGCGCGCAGTCCGGAACTGTGTGGCTCCTACGGTCGTAGGTTCGAATCCTGCCTCGGGCATGGATGTGTGTGATGTCCTTAGGTTAGTTAGGTTTAATTAGTTTTAAGTTCTATGGTACTGATGACCACAGCAGTAGAGTCCCATAGTGCTCAGAGCCATTCCCCTGTCGTCATCCGAATGGAGACCTACTTGTTTTTTCCGTTACGTGGACGACACGTTCGTCATCTGGCCACATGGTATGGATAAACTCCTTGACTTTCTTCCACATCTAAACTCCATACACCCCAACATCAAATTCACTATGGAGACTGAAACGGAGGGTAAATTACCTTTCCTTGACGTCTTGGTCAGGAGAAGGGCTGACGGCACCCTAGGTCATGGGGTGCATCGAAAGACAACACACACTGATCTGTATTTGCACACAGACAGCTGCCACCACCCTTCACAGAGGAATGGGGTACTTAAAACTCTAGTACATAGGGCGCGCACTATCTCTGACACAGAGAGTCTACCCCAGGAATTGGAACATCTGAGAACTGTGTTTCGAAAAAATGGGTACTCAGAGTGGCAGATCCAACGTGCTCTCCGCCCAACCACTGCAGCACAACGTGTTGAGATGGATGAAGTCACGAGGGAGGAGGTAGGCACTGCATTTATTCCATACACAGGCGCACTTTCGGGGAAAATCGCCCGCATTCTGAAGAAACACCGGGTCGGAACTGTGTTTTGTCCTTCGAATAAAACTCGTGCACTGGTGGGGAGCGTCAAAGATGACCTCGGTTTGAGGAAGGCCGGCGTGTACCAGATTCCGTGTCAATGTGGCAAGTCGTATATTGGTCAGACGATGCGTACGGTCGAGGATCGATGTCGTGAACACCAGAGGCACACTCGACTGATGTATCCGAGCAAGTCGGCGGTCGCTGAACATTGTTTGTCGGAAAATCACGCTATGGAGTATGACCGCACGAGGATTCTGGTACAGACGTCGAGATACTGGGACAGCGTTGTTAGAGAGGCCATCGAAATTCGCACCAATGACGACCTCATAAACCGTGACTGTGGCTATAATCTTAGCAAGGCTTGGGAACCAGCGATTGGGTTAATCAAGAGTAAATCGAGCAAACGCATAGTTGTGACGACCACGGCGGACAGAGCCATCACACCGACGTCATCTCAGACGCCGTCGCAATCTGTTCCACCGCGCTACCGTGGCGCGGGGCGCGGACGGCGGAGGGAGCGCGCCGCGAGCGGAGGGTGTTTAAATCGGCCGCCGCCGCGACCGAACCCAGTTCCCCTTGAGCAGCCATAGCGTACTGATCTCCGTGCCGCCACGTTCACAGGAGCTCAGTCCGTCAGTTCACCTGATGATGGCGACATGTTTGATCGCCGAAATATTGTGTCCGTTGGACACTATAGACCGGCAGTACACCCGTGGATATTTTGAAAATCAGTAACAGCTTGCACTGTACGTGCTTGAGCATTGTCCTGCAAAATGTTGGTCAGGTCCTGCAGAAAGCGCCATCGCTGCTGTCTCTGTGCTGTTTATTTTTGGAACACAACCTACGACCAGCTTAGAGTCAGAAGTGATCACACTTTCTGCAGGACCTGACCATCATTTTGCAGGACAATGCCCAAGTACCTGCGGTGCAAGCTGTTACTGATTTGTTTGACTGATGGGGCTGCCAAGTTCTATACTACCTATTGCACTCCCCTGAAATGACCCCGGAAGTTCAACTCGGTTTCTAAACTGAAGGAAACACTATTCGGCATTCGCTTCAGAACTGCTACAAATTCGTCGAGCAATAGACCGCGACGCTCGAACTGTCAACACAACTGGCATTCCTAAGAGTATCCTACGACTTCCACATCGCTGGCAACTGGTTATACACAATGCTGGTGACTACTTTGAAGGTCTGTAAAACTTTGAAACACGTACCTATTTTGTACGAGCTGTAATTAAGTAGTTGCACTATTAAACTTCCAACCCTCGTATTACTGAAAAAATTTCATAAAGTCTGTTTACCACAAGAATCAAATGCGTATTTGCACAAAATTACGCTCTCCTTCCTTAAAAGGAGATAAAGATGGCTACAGTATTTTGAAAATTACCCCCCGTCGGAGGTTCGAGTCTTCCCTCGGGCATGGGTGTGTGTGTCGTCCTTAGCGTAAGTTAATTTAAGTTAGATTGGGTAATGGGGTAAGCTTACGAACCGATGACCTCAGCAGTTTGGTCCCACAAGACCTTACGACAAATTTCTAATTCTCCAAATTGAAAATTAACTATGCTATTATAGTTTAAAAGCTCTTCGTTCATAAAGTTACTTTCTGGGTGTAAATGACGTTTCCCAAGTGGCGTTACTAATAAAAATATTATCATTCCGAAAAGGCAGTAGGAAAGTAGAGTAACATTAGCCTAACTGGTCGCTGCACAAATGTTATAAACTACACGGAAAATTTAATTTATGATGTCGAAGGTAACTTGCGGCCACTTTGAGAGAACGTTACGTCCAACCGAGGGTTTGCCGACCGCGGTGGTCTCGCGGTTCTAGGCGCGCAGTCAGGAACCGTGCGACTGCTACGGCCGCAGGTTCGAATCCTGCCTCGGGTATGGATGTGAAGTAGTTCTAAGTTCTAGGGGACTGATGACCACAGCAGTTGAGTCCCATAGTGCTCAGAGCCATTTGAACCATTTGAACCAACCGAGGGTTTAACGTTCTGTATAGAAACTGCTGTCAGCAATTAATATGTGAAAACGGCGACTATAAAACAGGGAATATTTAGTATTAGAAATTAGTGCAATTAAAATAGAATACCGTACCCACCATATGAACGTTTCTTTCTCTCCCTATATTTTATGGAAATGAAAAAATATGCACTGATAGCACTCTTTAAGTTGCAACAAACAATCAACAGAGGAGGTGCAGCTTTGTGTATCGCAGTAACGGCTCGGAAACTAGTGAACGGAGAGAGTAGTTTCGTCAGTGAAGAGCACTCGCCGAGATGCCATTGAGATTCCTTGTACGGGAACCAGCATCTGGAGGCCGACTTTGCCGGGTCTACTTGGTAATATCCCCATTGGGTATGTTCCTTCGCTAGTAGGAATACCTGCCGTTGTTAATGTGGTTCCAACAAACAGACGTTTCGTATTTTAATTCGAACTGTCAGATATTACCCTCCGCCACACACCGCCAGGTGGCTTGCGGAGTATGGATGTAGATGTAGGTAGATGTAGATATACATTGCATTCTTAGTTGAGGATTAAATAACTGTGCCATGCAGATATGGAGACACTGATCGAATCCGATAAAGGCGATTTGGCTGAATTTGCCGCCCCCTAGGCCTGCCGCCCTCACGCCCTGCACGACCGCTCCCAGCGGCCCTGCTGAATCCAGTCGTACAGTTGATCCAGTATTCCACAATTTCATGAGTTACCCAGCGAGTAACAATGAGAAATGTCATTCCGGAGATCAAGGCAAAGCAATCGGCCTGGAAACTTCCTTGAAATGGCAATGATCTGCCCTATTTTCCAGCACGGCTATAGAACCACAGCGGGCCTTTTCCATCTCTTAAACCATTCTCGCCACGTACATGTCTAAGGTGTATTGCACTACGCTTTTGTGTTTTGTTCGGTCTATATTTTATATATTCGTCGCAGTTCACATAATCTGCAATCTCTTTCCGGCAACAGTTAGTTCTTATCACTTCTTTTAATATCTGTATTCATATTATAATAGCTTTATTGTCATAAATTTCCTCCTCTATGTTAAAAAAATTCGAAAGAAACTGGTCTGTTAATTATCATGATATATAAGATGTTTCCACACGAATCTGTTCTCGAATAACTCGAACCAATTTTCGGAAACCACGTTCACAACAGTGTCATTCGAATTTCTGTAACTCGCCGCTGTTTTAATAGCATGATACTCCCACTCAATAATGGGCAAGTTGATGTCTCCCCTATTACGACAGCAGGTTCAATAAATTTACCCGTAATACACCTCAATCTCCCGTCTGACGTTGCTAGTCCCCTATTCGGCGTCTCCTTTAGGTGGCAGGAAGACGAATTCCCTCTAGATATAGTTAGTACCGATGAAATAAAATACTCGGGGTGAACCAGAACTAGCGTGGCAAGGGGTAGGTCAAGAGCCGTGGAGTAAGTAACGCCTCTAGGATGGTCATTCAAACATAACACCACTTGTCCTCCAGGTTGGGGGTTGAGCAGAGGGTTACATCCCCGCTAACATAAAAAAATACATTTGTCAGAACTCTTTACAGAGCCCTCGGTATCAGGACTGCGTTGTCTGGTGACAGACACGGTGGCGCACAATGGACTTCTCTTGTGAAACCTGGACTATAAGAAGCCTACACAAACCATGAAGCCAGCAAAATGTCACCAAGGAGTCAGAGAGATACAAGCCGAAAGTTGTAGCTCTCCAAATGATTAGACGGAAGGGTACAGGACTAATCAAGATAAGCAATGGAAATGTCCTGTATGGAGCCTGTGGCAAGTGCCAAAAATTAGGTATTGGTTTATAGCGTACATGACTCAGTAATACAAACAGTTAATTCCATTAACAACAAAATCTCCTACATTACAGTCGCTTTCCCGAATAATAACGTTGGCCTGTCACTGATTAAATCAGACAAGCAGACGCACCCTCCGAGCTTGAGGAGGAATTCATAAATGAGGAATTTATACTGAATTGGACCATGTGTATAACTCGTTAATTTAATAGCCAAGCAGATTACGTATTATGATATAACCAGACTAAAAGACACAGATATTCAAAGAAAATAAGAGACATCACTATCAAAAAACTAAGTAAATATAAGGAACAGGTAAGAGACAGCGGTACCAACCACGACTATTCTCAAAATAAGGAGACAGTAAACAAGGTAGCCCCTGAAACTTTAGAGAAACGAAAGAGATCAGCTATGATGCAGTTCAATCAAGTGTGCCAGCAAAAAGGTGAACATAAAAGGATGGCTAAGAAGAGGTGGCTAGAAAATATGATGGAACAGGAGTTAAAAGATAAGTATATCAGAATAAGGAAGGAAACCTCAACTATACTAAGGTAGGAAAAACAGAAATATTACAATAAACTAATAGAAGAAGCCAGAGAACACTGTATCCATCACAGAACAACACAACTGTTCAAGAAAGTAACTCAGAAATAAAAGAAAGAAGAAACGCTTATTAAAGACATAAAGAGATGATCCTCACGATGACAATGAAGTAAATGGCGACGGGCAGAGTATGTCGCAGAATTACTAAATTGTGATGACCCCATTGAGTCTCTTCCACGTGAGGTACAAGACACCATAGACAGCAAAGTAGAGATCCCCAGCGAAGAAGAAATACGACAAATAACCAAAAACCTAAAAATCTATGACTTTCGACGAAAATTAGACTGGAGGACCGGTACTGGTTAAAAGAGTTACGAGACTGCTTGGATATATGAAAGAATTCTTGAAGAGTCGAAACTGGCTGTAATCTGCCCTGTACTAAAACAGAACGACACCTGGTATGTGATAACTATGCGTAGATTGCACTCCTTAACGTAAGCCAAAAAATACTGTCTCGGTGTTTGTTGAAGAAAGTGATCCAGATTGCAGAAGGAATTATAAGAGACTATTAAAATAATTTCAGATGGAAGAAGGAATTATATGAGACTATCAAACTGATTTCAGAAGGTACAGCTCAACTATAGATAACTTTTATCGGTCAGACAGCTAATCGAGAAAGGTTGCGAAAGCAACGTTGATATTCACACGATTTTTGTTAACTTCAGAAAAGTTTATGCATCCTACACAACAGCACAATCACCAATATCTTAATGGGTTTCATTTTATACAAAAGTTAATACGTCTACTGCAAGTTGTAGGTGACTAAAATAGTCTGACAGCAGTAGCCGGTTACTGATAAGTAGCTGTTACTGTAATAACCACTCATCGTTTACTAGCAGTTGTTTTAATAACTGCCAATAGTGCGTGGCACCATCTGACCGCTGTAGTGCATATTAAGTTTTCGAATTACCAGAGACCTGACCAAGCATAAATAAACAGGTGGAAGCACCATCGAAAATATATTTTATAGCTCATGGAAATAACTGCCAGATAGCGCACCATCTGGTTATGTAAATGTATACCTCGGTTTCGTGCTACCTAACTACGTAGAGTGGCCATAAGGAATTCGTAGGACTATGGAAATGACCGTCCCTATATCACTATAGGTTATTATTCTGGGCAGTTATAACTGTCAGACTGCCAGTGATCAATGGAAATAGCAGTCAAGTAGATGAGTACAGATGTAAGTTATTTTTATGTGGCAATTACTTTTCGCTCACAGTTCTTTTTCCCTTGAAGTTACGAGCTACCCTGAAGGTTGATAATTGTGTCCCGCACTCCAGTAGGTCGTAGCAGACGATGATGGTTCCAGAGAGGACAGATATTGGTGCGAAAAACAAGTATTTTCGTACTTCTACGGAAATAACCGTCAGGGGTTTCTCCAAAGAATTAGCTTCCCGATGATCTACTGACATGAAAATTTAAACATAGCTCGGAGACGGATTATAATTCAGTACCTATTAATTTGCTTTCTCGAAGGTGTCTGGCATAGTGTACTTTGCTTTTGTGTCTGATGTGTGGTGCAAATTAACTTTAAGCTAACCTCTCCTAGAGCTAGAGACGTGAAACTTTCAACGAATCTCAAAGGACAGTGCGATATTAGTTCGCTTTGTTGTCCATGGCGGAAGTTAGTTTCCGTACCTCTCTTATTACCCCTTTTGCTACTCCAGTCGCGATATTTCGCAGGAAGCTGGTAATCTCGAACACTTCTGATTTTTTTCCTTCACGGTATTTTCTGGATGCACTTTAAACTTGCACTGCAAAATGTTGCGGAAATGGAAAATACTATTGATGTGCGTTTTACACAGAATGGATGCTGGTATTGTTAGTCGATACTGCGGTCGCAGGTTCGAATCCTGCCTCGGACATGGATGTGTGTGATGTCCTAAGGTTAGTTAGGTTCAAGTAGTTCTAAGTTCTAGGGGACTGTTAAGTCCCATAGTGCTCAGAGTCATTTGAACCATTTGTTAGTCGATAAACAGATTGTAATAATACCTAAAAAGAGTATTGTTTGTGCAACATACACTTTTGAAGTGGAACAACGCCTATTGAAATTAGAAGTCTAAAACTAAGGTAAATTAGAATGATATTGGTGTTTGTTGCAGGATTTTAGTGCGAGTCGTTTACGAGATATCGCACTGTGAAAAGTTTCCGTCGACACTTGTTTGTGCCAATCAGCCTGAGTAGTTGTTTGGTACGATGTTGTTATGTTTGTTTACGGTATGTTTGTGTGTTCCTTGAACGCACTTCAACTTGCTAGTCAGTGTGTGATAGTCCAAGCAGCAAGTCGCAGGTGGATGATGGTATTTATCAATACAGAAAAAGCCGACATGCTCACGGTATACGGTGAATGTAGGAAGAATGCAGTGTATGCGGCAAGATGTCCCAATAGACGTCAATATTCCCGGCAGTTATTTGTCAGCCTCTTCAACCAGTTACGTGAAACAGCTAATGTTACACTTAGAAAGCGTAACAGGAGGAAGCAAATGATAACAGAATACAGGGAAATTAATGTTCTTGCTGCTGTTGTAGTTGATCGGCACATTGGCTCCCGAGCAATCACTCGAGGAAGCGGCATGAGTCAGGCAAGTGTCCTACGCATTCTCCATCGACACAGGTTCCATCCTTATCACATCTCTCTCCATTAAGAGTCACGTGGAAACGATTATGAGAATCCTGTTAACTTCTGTACATGGGCATGTAGATATTCCAGATGTATCAGGTGTTTTGTTTAGTGATGAAGCTACATTTACCAATCATGGCGAGGTAAACTTCCGAAATATGCACTACTGGTCTGTTGACAATCCCCTTTAGCTTCGCCAGATGGAACGTCAGCGTCCAAGAAGTGTAAACGTGTGGTGTGGGATAGTGAACCATTAGCTCATGGCGTCGTTTTTCATAAACAGAACACTGAAAACGCACAAGTATCGCAGCCTCCTAACAGACAATCATCCACAAGATGCTACAAGATGTTCCTCTGCAAACCAGAAGGAACCTATGGTACCAACATGACGGCTTTCCAGCCCATAGTGCACGAAGTACTACAGAATGTCTTCACGGTTTGGACTGGACGTAGAAGACCTGTACCATGGCCAGCTCAGACCCGTATTTGATGTCTGTAGACTTCTTTTCTGTGGGGAAAGTCTATAAGGACATACCGTCTACACCCGATGATGTGCAACGACGTATTACTTCAAATGGCTCTGAGTACTATGGGACTGAACAGCTATGGTCATCAGTCCCCTAGAACTTAGAACTACGTAAACCTAACTAACCTAAGGACATCACACGACGTATTACTGCAGCCTGCTCGGACATCTGCCGTTGAAATGCTAACACATGTGCAGCAGCATTGCCGCTGCTGGTGGTCATTTTGAACACAGCCTCTGATGGTCACTTTTCTCTTTAGTGGTGGGGATCCACACAGCAAGCGTATGGACTTGTGTTGTTCTTCAGCGTGCGCTGCCGTAGGGATTCCAGATGTGTTCCTGTGGAAATTTTTGAAAATACGAAATCTCATAAACGACTCGCACTAGAATACCGAAACAAACACTACTGACATTCCAATTTACCCTGCTTTTAGGCTGTTAATGTCAATAGATATTGTGTCATTTAAAAAGTGTATTGTTCCATAAAAAATAGACTTTCTAAGTTTTTACAGTTTGTTTATTGGCTAGCAATACGAGCTCCTGACTACCAATCAGTTCAGTGTGAACCGCAAATCAATAGCAGTTTCCATTCTCGCAATATTTGCGGTGCAAGTTTTAAGTGATTCATCCTGTATGTGTTGTAGGAAGTATTATATTGGTTGAATTAGATGAAGAGAAAGTGAAATAAACCTGATCTTTACCAAATCTCCCTATCGAAGTTTCATCAGAATGTCTGAAATTGAAAAATCTCACGCACACGACTCTAGAACAGACAATAATTATTAAAAGTATTTTAACATAAAACTTTTGAAAACGGATGACAAAGTATAAAATAATTTCTCCTAGCGTTTCCAGATTCCTAACGCCATACCGATAGCCCTGAAAATTTGTGCTTGTGAAGTTTTAATAGCTATGACAAAACTTGTGAAACTGAAAGTGAAAAAAGTGGGGTGCATGCGATAGACAATGGTAGGGGGCGCAGATATTGGCTGTCGTGGAGAAAAAACACAACGCCGCAGTAACATTGTTGGTGACTTTGGTGAACCATTTATGCATCATTTATCTATTACATGTGCTCCACCTTTCCCATTTTATTTCTACGGGTGTTTTCTTGGATATTAAAAGTTCAAAAGAATACATTTTCAAGACTCTCTGCGTACCACATGTGATTAGGGATTTTGTAGAAATTATTTTATACTTTTCAGTCCATTTTAAGAATGTGTTATAAATAATGCTAAAGCAAGACATACACAAACTCTGAAGGCTTAGAGAAATATAGCTAGTCATTCTCAGAGTAAAAAATTAAGACGCTGTCGATGCCTGAAGAAATTTTGTAGAAATCTAGCAGTTTTTCAAATCTCACATAAAAATTTACTACCACACACTTAGTGTTCTTAAATGGAATATCTTGTAACGGAGAAATCACGTTAAGTTTATTCTTGTGTTTTATTTCATGGCCCTATACTTATTCCAGTAAGTGAACAGCATCACAGGTTAAGTTCCAAATTTTGACTGCAGTATTGAGCTTACATACTGGTTCAAACCTGCAAAAGTACGTATTTAAAACTTCACTTTTAATAGTCCTGTGGCAAAATTTGGTATATTTTCTGTAGCATTTTCGAGAATTATTTTCTAATAGCGATCAATAACCCCTCAAACATCAACTGAGACGTGGTGGACAGTTAATTAGCTGAGGCTATAACATCATTTGCCAACATTAATGCCAGTTCTAATACCTGCAGTTTTAATTATACTGATAAACTAAGCTTATGGATTCGACCTGCTTAGTTAGTCAACTCTACTCCCGTCTGGCAAATTCAGCAGTAAAAGTAACTGAGAGTAATAGCTAACCGGTAAACGAAACTGGTAAAAAATTATCGGTATCCTTGATAACTGATGCTTCAGAATAACCGTTTGGCCAACCTTTAGTAGAGATGGGTTTAGAGGAAACGTATTGCAGGGTAAAGAACACTACAAGAATGGCATAGCATTTTCAAATTAGAACTGGTTGTAGGCAAGGAGACACATTATCTGTAATACCATTTGATTTAATTTTAGAAAAGATTGACAGAACACTAAAAATAAAACAATACTAGAATAAACCTGGATAACGAAACAATAAATCAGCTTGCATATACGGAGCATGTTGTTCCAATAAGTGGCAGCAAACAGAACTTGCAGTTCATGACAAATTCTTACAGAAATATTGCAAGGAAGGCATGTTTACAAACTAATGAAGAGAAAAATGAGTGTATGGTCGTGAGCAAAGCACCAAACGATGGTACCTCATTGACAGTTGATGAAGTAGCTTTTAGAAAAGAGAAACATTTAAATATTTGGGAAGCATTTTTAGCAATCAGAATAGAATGGACATTGACATTAAGACAGGGACCACAGAGGAAAATAGGGTAGCACAGCAGTTTCGAGACATTTTAAAACCAGGCAATACCAGAAGCAATTCTCCCGGTGTATCTCTATGCCTCTGAAACATTTATTTTAATGAAAACAGACGAACATAAACTGCTAGTCTTCGAGAAAGAGATGTTAAGGAAAATATTTGGCCCCGAAAGGGACACTAAGACACAGGATTGGAGGATAATGCAAAACCAGAAACTGGCTAACCAATACTCATAAGCTGATAGTGTCCGAAGGATAAAGAAAAGAAGTTTGATGGGGCAGGACACCTAATTAGGATGATGAGGAAAGACTACCGCGAGTAGCCTTCTCAATATCCGTGGAAGGCACGAGTGGCCAACGTAGTCCAAGAACAAGATGGAAGGATGATGTCAACAGAGATACCGAGGCGAAGGGCGTGAAAAAGGGAGAATTCGCCACAAAATCCAGAAACAGAAGTGACTGGAGGAGAAATGCAGGTGAAGTTTTTTTTTTTTATTTTGTCTTTCTTATTCTAATTTCAAGAAAACTTTCTATAACTACGGTTGCTGCAGAGGATATTATGGTGCCAGGATCGTCTGGACGCACGACGCTGAGATCTTCGTGATTTTACTAACATATGACCAGACGAGTGTTTTTGAAATGGCCTAATTAAAAGAAACTATACTGAAATGAAAGGCAATAGTTTCAGTTTTCTGGAGCAGGACCACACAAAGATAAAGTGTAAAAATATGTCCTATGTCATTATTTAAAATATTATATGAAAATAGATACAGACCGAATAAAAAAGTAATAAGAGCGTTAAGGCACGGGAGAGATATGTGGCTGGCTGAACACTACTCTCAGAACGATGCGACAGCCACAGTGCAACATTACAAAACCTCCAAAGACTTTAGTTTGCGTTCAGTGCGGGTCTCCTTGGTGCTACACCTGCTCGCACATTTTTCGGAATTACAACATGACCTGGTACGCAGCGGAATGATACCGGCTTCCCTTGCTGTTGTATAAGGGACACTACTACCTACATCATTTTCTCTCCTGTGTACATTTGCTGTAAAACTTTTAGGGCACTAAAGAATCGAAGCAGGTGAGAAACAGTTTGTTCTGACGAGGCCTCATCTGCTCTAGTATCTACAGCACTATATACGAACTGTAACGTGGCCGTCAGGTTTACTTTTCAAAAAACACGTATCACAATTAAGAATATTGGTCGTACGTGAATCGCACACACAACTATATGTTTTAACAAAAACCTTCAAACAAACGAATTACGAGTAAGGTTAAATGAAATCATATTATATAAGGAAGCTCGACGGAGGTATGATCAATGATTTATTAAAAACCCATCAGATTTGCACTTACGTAACATGAATTACAACAGGAAACTCGTACTCAATACTCTTTCATTAAGCATCTACAAAAATTACGCGGAAAATATAATGCATCAGATAAAATAATGTGAAATAACTGTGGTGAAATGCTGTTAGGACTATTTCATGAGCGAAAACATGGCCTCCTAAAAACAGATTTTACTATCAAATTGCATTAATGAACTTCAATGGTGCTACTCAAAATTATCGTTCCGTTTCAAAACAATAGTTTTCTTTCAGTCATAGTATCTGCATCACATCACCAATTTAACTTCATCATGACAGACAAAATACTTAACTATTCTTGCATCATTAATAAAAAATTTTCAATTGAAATTGTCCAAGATGTGTGGGAAACTAACCTTCACATAGTTTGCTGCACTTATCTATGTTGTTATGTTTTGGCTTTGCCGAAGCGGATACCACAATTTTAGTGGCGGACTGGCATTTCCCTCCCTCTCTTAGGGCCTATGGTTAAATTTTGTGCCTAATACTCTGTGGCCTTAAGTGGCTTCCTCCATCCTTTTCAACATATTGCCACTTTATTTCTATGAGCCACCTGTCTCCCGCTAAGCACCGCCATTAAACACCATTGCTGCTCTCAACCTGTGCTGTCCACCACTGATTATTCGTCTCGTTACTCAGCAAAAAAAAAAAGTGCAGCTTTTTCTCAAATATTAATAAAATGGTTATAAATGTACTTTTTCTTTCGTGCTATTCATTACACTATTGACATATCATTTATATCTTTAACAAAAGAACTGAAAATGTATCATTAAAAAGTAATTAAGAAAGAAAACTATAATTTTGTGCAGAAAATACAAAAACTGAAATATTGTTATTTCTTCCGTTTTGCGTCATCTCTTAGATTCTTCGAAATTCATGGAAATGTATTCCGTCTTTGTAACTAAATGAAAGACACTTTCCTTTTTGCCTTACCGATACGCGTTTTGCTTCTTTTATTTGTAAGGCATCTTCAGTGGCCTGTAATACATGTTTGTTTTATGTATTCAATAAATGCGTTCTTTGTTCCTCAGGTTATAAACAACTTTGGCAGCGTAAGTTTCATGAAGTTGAATTATCATTTGGTGTTACTTGCGATTTGTGATATTGTTACTCCATGTGCGTCGTATTTGGCAAGTATTTCATCACTCTGCATACTTCAAATGTTCGATTTTCGGCTTTTTGCACCACATTTAACTCAACACTTCACTTACACTTTTCACGGTGTATTGAATGAGCGTGTTTACAGTGTGTCGTGTTGCCAACTGTCGTTGTGTGTTTGTCCTTGGTCTTCCGTTTGTGTTGTTCCATTTGTGTTGTCATGTCTATGTGTTCATTTCTTTCGTGTGCTCGCGTGTTGTTATGTGTGTGAGTGTGTTATTCTTTGTGTGAGTGGATTGGATATGTGTGTGTGTGTGTGTGTGTGTGTGTGAGAGAGAGAGAGAGAGAGAGAGAGAGAGAGAGAGAGAGAGAGAGAGAGAAAGAGAAAGGGAGGGAGAGACAGACGGGAGAGAGAGAGAGAGAGAAAGAGAGAGAGAGAGAGAGAGAGAGAGAAAGAGAAAGGGATGGAGAGACAGACGGGGGGAGTGAGAGAGAGGAGAGAGATTAATTTATTATTTAGTCTGATTATGTTTCACATCTCTATTTGTTATCGTTTTAGTGATTAACATGACCAGTGTTTTATTTGGGATATTGACTTGATCATTAATACTGTCTTGTTCATTTCAAGCGTTTCCTATAATGTCAGTAGTTTTTTATGTAATTGTTGACTACTAATTTTCATGTCCTGCTGTATGTTGGATTGTTCATTTCTATGTTTTATCAGGTGTTTGGTGTGGATATTTTCAAACTTCTAGCTTCTTGTACGTTCGTTAGTTCTGAAATTTCTGCCTCTCGTTCGTAGATAAGCTGATTTACGTTCTTGACATTCTGTGAATCAAAATCGCCTCCAAACGCTACAGAAATTGCTGCAGACGGTGAATGGAGGTTAATTCCAATACGTTAATGAGAGAACGCTCGCAGTGAACACACGGCGCTTGTCACCTCGCAAGGGGCCATTGCTCACACAAACATAAAGAGAATATGTGACTAGTTTTCTGAGCATTCCCTCACCCTATTACGTGACTGGCCTGCAAAATCACCTGACTTGAACTCCATAGGAAATCTGTGTGACATGTTAGAATTATGAGTAAAACACCAACATCAGCATCTGCGCAATTTGGTGCAATTCCACGGTCAAATCCGTAGCGAGTGGCTTAACCTGGATTTGATGCACTTACACAACCTAGTGGTCTCATTTCCTACCCGATTCCAGGCAGTTATCAAGTCCAGGGCGGAATTACATGGTATTAAGTGGTGCTTATAATGATTTCTCTACGGGTGACTACTTATTTGTCTGGTGAGCTTATTTGCACTATTGGTTCACCTGCCACAAAGATTATAGCATTTTTGAATCTGTAGAAGTAAACAATTTTATATCTTCTTGGTGTTTAAGATTATATCGAAGATTGTGTTTTCTACGTGTTTAGTAAACACATGTGACAATTTGCTTGATGCTGGGGATCATACTGGAAGGATATCCTTTTGAAAGTAAAAGTGCTTTTTACATTAGGAACAATTTTTAGTGTAATTATCTTACGTATTTGGTTCTCTCTCTAATATTATATGCAGATAGTTTTCTGTGTGTGTGCCATGGGTACTGAAGTACATTGGGTACTGAAGTATATCTGTTCTTTATGTTACAAGAAATTAGTGGCGCTGTTTGAAGAAAGTGTACACCTTTTACTTGAGTTTTTCGCTGTTCTCTTATTCTTTATTTTAAAGTGTTAAATTATGGTTCTTCTCATGTGTCTTGCCACATAATTTAATGATACGTTCATTAAGTTAATGCTAGGACTCACTGGCGTGTGTGGTTTGTGAATTTTCGGTTGGTTTCTGGGTGTTGGTCTTTCTGCGTTCTTCTGTGCGATATGTCGTTCTTATTTGTCTGTCATTATATGTTTGATGCGGTTTTTTATATGTGTCTGAAAATGTGCTGTTGGACTTGATTTCAGTTTTTTTATGTTGTTTCCTATTTTATTCATTCTTTGACGCACTAATTACGTTCTTTATTTTCTCCTTCACTGCGTTTTGTGTTAATCTAATATTTACAGCATTAATTTCTTGTTTCACTTCCTCTAGTAGGATGCTTTCTATTCCTACGTTTAGATTTTCTGTGCAGTGGTTGTCTGTCTTTGTACTGACGATGTGTTTGAGCCCTTTTTCTAACAGCTGAATTTCTTTATCTGTTAATTCTGTATGTGTGGGATTTTTTAGTGTAGGATGCAATTTTTGGAGATGCATGTTTTGTACTGTGTTGTTTTTGTTTCTTATTATGTTTGTTAGTGGGTGTTTAATTTGTCATATATGTTTGTTCTATGTATATTCCAGACCATGTGTTGTAATGTGGTCAATTAGACATGAATCATTTAACATGGAACAGGACGTGAAAACTATTAGTGAGCAGTGCCAACAAAAAACTCCTAACATTAGAGGGAAATTTTTATATGCAAAGATCCCTTGCAAAGAACAAAAAAATAATTCGTCATTTAGTCAATGTAATGAATAACTCACTGACAATATTAGCCACTTATACTCCTGGAAATCGAATAAGAACACCGTGAATTCATTGTCCCAGGAAGGGGAAACTTTATTGACACATTCCTGGGGTCAGATACATCACATGATCACACTGACAGAACCACAGGCACATAGACACAGGCAACAGAGCATGCACAATGTCGGCACTAGTATAGTGTATATCCACCTTTCGCAGTAATGCACGCTGCTATTCTCCCATGGAGACGATCGCAGAGATGCTGGATGTAGTCCTGTGGAACGGCTTGCCATGCCATTTCCACCTGGCGCCTCAGTTGGACCAGCGTTCGTGCTGGACGTGCCGACCGCGTGAGACGACGCTTCATCCAGTCCCAAACATGCTCAATGGGGGACAGATCCGGAGATCTTGCTGGCCAGCGTAGTTGACATACACCTTCTAGAGCACGTTGGGTGGCACGGGATACATGCGGACGTGCATTGTCCTGTTGGAACAGCAAGTTCCCTTGCCGGTCTAGGAATGGTAGAACGATGGGTTCGATGACGGTTTGGATGTACCGTGCACTATTCAGTGTCCCCTCGCCGATCACCACAGGTGTACGGCCAGTGTAGGAGATCGCTCCCCACACCATGATGCCGGGTGTTGGCCCTGTGTGCCTCAGTCGTATGCAATCCTGATCGTGGCGCTCACCTGCACGGCGCCAAACACGGATACGACCATCATTGGCACCAAGGCAGAAGCGACTCTCATCGCTGAAGACGACACGTCTCCATTCGTACCCTCCATTCACGCCTGTGGCGACACCACTGGAGGCGGGCTGCACGATGTTGGGGCGTGAGCGGAAGACGGCCTAACGGTGTGCGGGACCGTAGCCCAGCTTCATGGAGACGGTTGCGAATGGTCCTCGCCGATACCCCAGGAGCAACAGTGTCCCTAATTTGCTGGGAAGTGGCGGTGCGGTCCCCTACGGCACTGCGTAGGATCCTACGGTCTTGGCGTGCATCCGTGCGTCGCTGCGGTCCGGTTCCAGGTCGACGGGCACGTGCACCTTCCGCCGACCACTGGCGACAACATCGATGTACTGTGGAGACCTCACGCCACACGTGTTGAGCAATTCGGCGGTACGTCCACCCGGCCTCCCGCATGCCCACTATACGCCCTCGCTCAAAGTCCGTCAACTGCACATACGGTTCACGTCCACGCTGTCGCGGCATGCTACCAGTGTTAAAGACTGCGATGGAGCTCCGTATGCCACGGCAAACTGGCTGACACTGACGGCGGCGGTGCACAAATGCTGCGCAGCTAGCGCCATTCGACGGCCAACACCGCGGTTCCTGGTGTGTCCGCTGTGCCGTGCGTGTGATCATTGCTCATTGCTTGTACAGCCCTCTCGCAGTGTCCGGAGTAAGTATGGTGGGTCTGACACACCGGTGTCAATGTGTTCTTTTTTCCATTTCCAGGAGTATATATATATATTTAAACTCCAATCACACTGATGCTGAGTAGATGTCTGAACGCAAAAATGTTAGATTGCATTTTATGATGTTGAGAAGTGAGAACGATCGATCTGATTCACTTTGCAAAAAAAATTCTATGGCCAAGATCGCACAAATACTTTTTTATTTCGGACTACCAGTTCTGACAGGCTTTGCTGTCGTCTTCAAATTTCAAAAAAGAAATGTTAACAAAGGTGTTCATTGTGAGTTGGTTTCAACATGATCAGGTTCCAACTCAAGGTGAACCCATTTTGTAACAAAATTTCTTGAATACCTGAAAATGATAGTAAAGTCTGTCGAAACCGGTTGGCGAACATGTAGAAGTATTTATGTGATCTTGGCTATAAAACTGTTAGGCTACACCGACATTCGAAAGTCCACTCAGTGGTGCAGTTACGACCGTTACATCAGCTCATACGGTTTGTGATATGTGTGCGTTGGGAAGACTGTTCAACAAAGAGAAAAAGACTATCAAGAAATTGATGTGTGTAGGTATTATGGAACGACATACAAAAATATCTGCACTTATACTCATCACATATACATAAAAGCACAAACACACAATTACACTCCAATCATACAAAGAACAACACATTCATACATATAACAATACATGAACAAATATAACAAATGAACACATATCAGACTACATATAGACACCACATCACAAACAAAATACGTAGAACAAACACACAACTATAGCTGTCAAGACTACACACTGTAAACGCGCACATTCAGCACAGAGTGAAACACGATGTGAAGTGATGAAATAAATGTGATCGAGAAAACGCTGAAAATCCGCCATCTGTAGCATGTGTTGCAAAGTTTTTTCCAATCTGAGAAACAAGAGAAAACGTAATAGAGTTTCATATTTGTAACTACTGTACAATGCGTTTATTAAATATATAAAACAAAAATGTATTACAGACAACCAAAGAATCTTCACAAATAAAAGAAGCGGAACTCGTACGGCACAAAACAAAATGTATTCCATTTAGTTGCAAAGACGGAATACACCTACATGAGAAGCTGAAATATTTCCATACTCCACAAACACATGGCACTGGATGTCACCTTTGTAACACAGTGACACATGTATTAATGAGATACTTCGGAGTAAATTTCATAACAAATTGAGGAAGAAGAGAAGGTAAATTAAATGTTGTATCAGCAGCCCAAATTAACTCTGTCGCTACAGCCTCAGCGCTGATCGGTGAGTCGAGGCCGGAACGTTCACTTGGGGAAAGTTACTGGCACACAACCAAAGAATGCCCTTGTTTTGAGCCGTCAGTATACACATAAGCAAAGCTGCGGTGCTCGTCTTAAATGTTATAAGAAAAAGACTTCAAAATTACACTCGGAGTGCTTCTTTCTTGAATACAGTAAATCCTGAAAAATTATCAGCCTCTTATGAAGGCAAGACTTTAATCATCAATACCTGTGACACCCATTTCTAAAAGTAAATCCTTTGCGTTTATCGGAGAATACGTCCATTGTTTGCCGATAAAATCTAGAAAGTCGTTAAAAAGGCGGGAAAGCAATGGAACGGTATGTGGATGAAAGTGAAAATGAGTATGTTTTGTATGTGTATCGCACCATGGGGAATACCAACCTCTATGAAGTGGCGGCTCACCACCCTCGTTACAGAGGCTGAGTCGGGCTGGTTTTAAATTCCCCAGTGGTCAGTCTAATTTCTTCGTAGCATACGGCAGGAGGGGGGCCAGAAGAGCGTCACCCCAAGTACCATTATCCAGGATTGCGGCGATGACGTCATACAAGACGGGGGCCGTGAAGATGGCGGATTATGGCGAGAAGTTTGAATTTTAGTGGGAAAGTACCACGCCCTCTCCCCCAGCAAAATGGCGTGAATTTCAAATTCCACCATGATAATGCACCATACCCCGGTTATCTCTACTAAGCAAAGAAAAAGGACTTGTCTTTATTATTTAACCAATTGCTAACTCGTGTGTTCGCCACTGGGTCTGGACTCCAACTGGCTTAGTTCATATCGATGCTACCAGAGGGTGCTCTGCTGACATCAGATCATGACGCAAGTAGTATTATTCAACATCTCGTAAAATCGGGTGTACTGCCGGTGGTACGCGTCTTCCCAACACAATATTTCGACGTAGTAACTCGGCGTCTTCGTCAGGTGTTCCCTGAGACTGTTTAGCGAGCTGACCTCGCCCCATATTTATGCCTGGGCGGTGTGTGGTGCTCCCTATGCCGTCCGCGCCCGCTGTGGCCATTTCTGTTGGTGGTATCAGTCTCTAGGCGCTTCCTCTTCGGTCCGCGCCCGTTGCGGCTCTCTTCTGAGGTATCGGACGTCCCAAGGCGTTCCCTATCGGGTCCGCGCCCGATAGGCACGATCCTAGCACTATCATGGCTCTGCTGAAGCTCCTTATGCTGTCCGCGACCGCGGCGAGTTTCTCTCGTGGCCAACCCATTGTCCTCGCCTTCTGAACCCGGTATGCGCCTGTGAGGTGCGCTTCCTGTGGCATCCGGCTGTTGTTGGAGCTGCATATTATGATGGCCATCCTCCAAGGAGCTTGCTGCCGTCTGGTGTCGCGTATGCCTTTCTGTTCCGTTACTTATACCCTTGGACGTCTGTAGTTCATTCCTGGAGGATGGAACTTCCTTCCGTTGTTTCGTAGTAGTTCCAAAGCAGGATTCCACGCAGTACTAAGCTGATATCCTGCTTCTCGGTTGATCAAGTTCTCTGTCATCTTGACTTCAATCGATTCATTAATGACACTAGCCCAGGATCGGGGGGTCTGAGCCAGGATCCTAGTTTTGTCATACTCCATGGTGTGCTCAAGGTCAAGGCAATGTTCTGCTATTGCAGATTTAGTTACCTGTCGTAACCTGGTGTGTCTCTGGTGTTCTTTACATCTTATTTCAACTGTTCTTGTAGTTTGATCGATGTAAGCCATCCCGCATTTACACGGTATATGGTAGACACCAGGTTTCCTTAACTCCAAATCATCCTTGACAGTTCCAAGGAGCGTCCTGATCTTGTTAGGTGGGCAGAACACACTCTTGATATTGTGTTTCTTCAGGATTCTGCGGATCTTGGCAGATATAGGCCCCGCATGTGGTAGAAAGGCTACTTTCCTGGCCTCTTCTTCCTGCTCCTCTTCTGTTGCCTCAGGTCGTCTGGTGGGGAGCACCACACACCGCCCAGGCGTAAATATGGGACGAGGTCAGCTCGCCAACCAGTCTCAGGGAACACCTGATAAAGACGCCGAGTTACGACGTCGAAATATCGTGTTGGGAAGACGCGGACACCCGGCAGTACACCCGATTTTACGAGATGTCAACAAATCGCTGGGAAAGTCTTAGAAATTACATTGCAAGACTCTACGGGGAGGAAACGTACATGAAAATGAAGTTATTGGACAAGCTATGACAGCGAAAAGAGAGGATGTTGAGCTCTCTCAACTTCCTGCTCAGATGCAGAGAAGGGGACGTGGTGCCTGTCTTTGCCAAGATTAAACATCATATCACATCCAGCGTGGCTAATAGGATCAAGCATCGTGCCAGTATTGCCATGGTGAGGGAAAGGATCCGGGACATGCGGCATAGACTGGACGTCACCTCCAGGGATCTACTACGTCTACATCTGGATCTAGCCAGCAACTTGGCACCTGAAGACTGGGACAGGATAGATGGTACATCGTGGGCGCTGGCGGCATGCATCAAACACAATGCTACAGCTCGACAAATGGCGAAATGTGAGCGCCTGAATAATAGAGTGCAACCAACATATGACACACGCACAGTGGTAAATCTGAGCGGTCGCACATTTGATGATGTCACCTTGAAAGTACTCGGTAAGGGCCTAAACCTTGCTGTCACTCCCAGACAACCACCAGTTTCCAGCTTCATCAGCTCTGTGGAGCAAGTGGTAAACACTCTACCATCAAGTGTTGCAGAAGAGGTTCGGAGAGAGACATACAGGGCGCTAACTAGAGCCAGGCCGCCCAAAACAAACATCTCAAGAGACGAGAGGATGGCGCTCAAGAGTTTGCGAGAAGATGAAGACTTGGTGGTGTTACCAGCAGACAAGGGGAACTCGACTGTCATACTGCTGAAGACTGACTATGACCAGAAGATCTGTCAACTTTTGGAGGACCCTGCTTATAATCTATTAGAGAATGACCCCACCGATAGAGTGGACAGAAGAACCCGGTCTCTTCTTAAGGAAACAGGATGGCCTGAGAAGGTAGTCAAACAATTAAAAGCTAAAGCACCGGTACCACCCAGACTGTATGGATTACCTAAGATCCATAAACAGGGTGTACCACTTCGCCCGATTGTCAGTAATATCGGTGCAGCCACATACCCTACAGCCTCCCACCTTAAGAAGATGTTGGCACCATATGTGGGAAAGTGTGTCCACCACATCCGCAACTCCTCGGACTTTGTGGAACGTCTCAACAACCTACGGATCTCGGACACAGACAACATGGTCAGTTATGATGTGGTGTCTCTGTTCACCAGGGTACCACTTCAGGACACACTCGATATTATTAGTGAGAAATTTGACGGAGCCTTGCTGGATCTCTTCAAGCATATTTTGACATCGACGTACTTCCTTTGTGGAGGCCAATTCTATGAGCAGACTGAGGGAGTGGCCATGGGCAGCCCCTTATCTCCGGTAGTGGCGAATCTGTTTATGGAGAAATTCGAGGATGAGGCAATTACAACTGCTGCCTACCAGCCAACGTGTTTCTTCAGATACGTTGATGATACATTCGTCATCTGGCCACATGGCAAGAGAAGACTGGATGAGTTCCTGGACCATCTGAACACAAGACACCCCAACATCAAGTTCACCATGGAACTAGAGAGTGATGGTCAGCTCCCGTTCCTCGATGTCCTGGTAAAGAGGAAGGCAGACGGCACCTTAGGCCACAGTGTGTACAGGAAACCAACACACACTGACTTATATCTACAGGCTGACAGCTGCCATCACCCAGCACAGAAGCATGTAGAGCTGAGAACACTCGTGCACCGAGCCAAAACACTCTCTGACACAGACAGCCTGACAGCGGAATTAGAACATCTACAAAGAGTGTTCACAGACATTTGATACTCCACCAGGGACATCCGCAAAGCGCTCCGTCCCACCAGACGACGTGAGGCAACAGAGGAGGAGCAGAAAGAAGAGACCAGGAAAGTAGCCTTTCTACCATATGCGGGGCCTATATCTGCCAAGATCAGCAGAATCCTGAAGAAACACAATATCAAGAGTGTGTTCTGCCCACCTAACAAGATCAGGACGCTCCTTGGAACTGTCAAGGATGATTTGGGGTTAAGGAAACGCGGTGTCTACCATATACCGTGTGAATGCGGGATGGCTTACATCGGTCAAACTACAAGAACAGTTGAAATAAGATGTAAAGAACAACAGAGACACACCAGGTTACGACAGGTAACTGACTTATATCTACAGGCTGACAGCTGCCATCACCGAGCACAGAAGCATGTAGAGCTGAGAACACTCGTGCACCGAGCCAAAACACTCTCTGACACAGACAGCCTGACAGCGGAATTAGAACATCTACAAAGAGTGTTCACAGACATTTGATACTCCACCAGGGACATCGGCAAAGCGCTCCGTCCCACCAGACGACCTGAGGCAACAGCAGAGGAGCAGAAAGAAGAGACCAGGAAAGTAGCTTTTCTACCATATGCCGGGGCCTATATCTGCCAAGATCCGCAGAATCCTGAAGAAACACAATATCAAGAGTGTGTTCTGCCCACCTAACAAGATCAGGACGCTCCTTGGAACTGTCAAGGATGATTTGGGGTTCAGGAAACGCGGTGTCTACCATATACCGTGTAAATGCGGGATGGCTTACATCGGTCAAACTACAAGAACAGTTGAAATAAGATGTAAAGAACATCAGAGACACACCAGGTTACGACAGGTAACTAAATCTGCAATAGCAGAACATTGCCTTGACCTTGAGCACACCATGGAGTATGACAAAACTAGGATCCTGGCTCAGACCCCCCGATTCTGGGCTAGTGTCATTAATGAATCGATTGAAGTCAAGATGATGGAGAACTTGATCAACCGAGAAGCAGGATATCAGCTTAGTACTGCGTGGAATCCTGCTTTGGAACCACTACAGAAACAACGGAAGGAAGTTCCATCCTCCAGGAATGAACTACAGATGTCCAAGGGTATAAGTAATGGAACAGAAAGGCATACGCAACACCAGGCGGCAGCAAGCTCCTTGGAGGATGGCCATCATAATATGCAGCTCCAACAACAGCCGGATGCCACAGGAAGCGCACCTCACAGGCGCATACCGGGTTCAGAAGGCGAGGACAATGGGTCGGCCACGAGAGAAACTCGCCGCGGTCGCGGACAGCATAAGGAGCTTCAGCAGAGCCATGATAGTGCTAGGATCGTGCCTATCGGGCGCGGACCCGATAGGGAACGCCTTGGGACGTCCGATACCTCAGAAGAGAGCCGCAACGGGCGCGGACCGAAGAGGAAGCGCCTAGAGACTGATACCACCAACAGAAATGGCCACAGCGGGCGCGGACGGCATAGGGAGCACCACACACCGCCCAGGCATAAATATGGGACGAGGTCAGCTCGCCAACCAGTCTCAGGTAACACCTGATGAAGACGCCGAGTTACGACGTCGAAATATCGTGTTGGGAAGACGCGGACACCCGGCAGTACACCCGATTTTACGAGATGTCAACAAATCGCTGGGAAAGTCTTAGAAATTACATTGCAAGACTCTACGGGGAGGAAACGTACATGAAAATGAAGTTATTGGACAAGCTATGACAGCGAAAAGAGAGGATGTTGAGCTCTCTCAACTTCCTGCTCAGATGCAGAGAAGGGGACGTGGTGCCTGTCTTTGCCAAGATTAAACATCATATCACATCCAGCGTGGCTAATAGGATCAAGCATCGTGCCAGTATTGCCATGGTGAGGGAAAGGATCCGGGACATGCGGCATAGACTGGACGTCACCTCCAGGGATCTACTACGTCTACATCTGGATCTAGCCAGCAACTTGGCACCTGAAGACTGGGACAGGATAGATGGTACATCGTGGGCGCTGGCGGCATGCATCAAACACAATGCTACAGCTCGACAAATGGCGAAATGTGAGCGCCTGAATAATAGAGTGCAACCAACATATGACACACGCACAGTGGTAAATCTGAGCGGTCGCACATTTGATGATGTCACCTTGAAAGTACTCGGTAAGGGCCTAAACCTTGCTGTCACTCCCAGACAACTACCAGTTTCCAGCTTCATCAGCTCTATGGAGCAAGTGGTCAACACTGTACCATCAAGTGTTGCAGAAGAGATTCGGAGAGAGACATGCAGGGCGCTAACTAGAGCCAGGCCGCCCAAAACAAACATCTCAAGAGACGAGAGGATGGCGCTCAAGAGTTTGCGAGAAGATGAAGACTTGGTGGTGTTACCAGCGGACAAGGGGAACTCGACTGTCATACTGCTGAAGACTGAATATGACCAGAAGATCTGTCAACTTTTGGAGGACCCTGCTTATAATCTATTAGAGAATGACCCCACCGATAGAGTGGACAGAAAAACCCGGTCTCTTCTTAAGGAAACAGGATGGCCTGAGAAGGTGGTCAAACAATTAAAAGCTAAAGCACCTGTACCACCCAGATTGTATGGATTACCTAAGATCCATAAACAGGGTGTACCACTTCGCCCGATTGTCAGTAATATCAGTGCAGCCACCTACCCTACAGCCTCCCACCTTAAGAAGATGTTGGCACCATATGTGGGAAAGTGTGTCCACCACATCCGCAACTCCTCGGACTTTGTGGAACGTCTCAACAACCTACGGATCTCGGACACAGACGACATGGTCAGTTTTGATGTGGTGTCTCTGTTCACCAGGGTACCACTTCAGGACACACTCGATATTATTAGTGAGGAATTTGACGGAGCCTTGCTGGATCTCTTCATTCATCTTTTGACATCGACGTACTTCCTTTGTGGAGGCCAATTCTATGAGCAGACTGAGGGAGTGGCCCTGGGCAGCCCCTTATCTCCGGTAGTGGCGAATCTGTTTATGGAGAAATTCGAGGATGAGGCAATTACAACTGCTGCCTACCAGCCAACGTGTTTCTTCAGATACGTTGATGATACATTCGTCATCTGGCCACATGGCAAGAGAAGACTGGATGAGTTCCTGGACCATCTGAACACAAGACACCCCAACATCAAGTTCACCATGGAACTAGAGAGTGATGGTCAGCTCCCGTTCCTCGATGTCCTGCTAAAGAGGAAGGCAGACGGCACCTTAGGCCACAGTGTGTACACGAAACCAATACACACTGACTTATATCTACAGGCTGACAGCTGCCATCACCCAGCACAGAAGCATGGAGTGCTGAGAACACTCGTGCACCGAGCCAAAACACTCTCTGACACAGACAGCCTGACAGCGGAATTAGAACATCTACAAAGAGTGTTCACAGACATTTGATACTCCACCAGGGACATCCGCAAAGCGCTCTGTCCCACCAGACGACCTGAGGCAACAGCAGAGGAGCAGAAAGAAGAGACAAGGAAAGTAGCTTTTCTACCATATGCGGGGCCTATATCTGCCAAGATCAGCAGAATCCTGAAGAAACACAATATCAAGAGTGTGTTCTGCCCACCTAACAAGATCAGGACGCTCCTTGGAACTGTCAAGGATGATTTGGGGTTAAGGAAACGTGGTGTCTACCATATACCGTGTAAATGCGGGATGGCTTACATCGGTCAAACTACAAGAACAGTTGAAATAAGATGTAAAGAACATCAGAGACACACCAGGTTACGACAGGTAACTAAATCTGCAATAGCAGAACATTGCCTTGACCTTGAGCACACCATGAAGTATGACAAAACTAGGATCCTGGCTCAGACCCCCCCGATTCTGGTCTAGTGTCATTAATGAATCGATTGAAATCAAGATGACGGAGAACTTGATCAACCGAGAAGCAGGATATCAGCTTAGTACTGCGTGGAATCCTGCTTTGGAACTACTACAAAACAACGGAAGGAAGTTCCATCCTCCAGGAATGAACTACAGACGTCCAAGGGTATAAGTAACGGAACAGAAAGGCATACGCGACACCAGGCGGCAGCAAGCTCCTTGGAGGATGGCCATCATAATATGCAGCTCCAACAACAGCCGGATGCCACAGGAAGCGCACCTCACAGGCGCATACCGGGTTCAGAAGGCGAGGACAATGGGTCGGCCACGAGAGAAACTCGCCGCGGTCGCGGACAGCATAAGGAGCTTCAGCAGAGCCATGATAGTGCTAGGATCGTGCCTCTCGGGCGCGGACCCGATAGGGAACGCCTTGGGACGTCCGATACCTCAGAAGAGAGCCGCAACGGGCGCGGACCGAAGAGGAAGCGCCTAGAGACTGATACCACCAACAGAAATGGCCACAGCGGGCGCGGACGGCATAGGGAGCACCACACACCGCCCAGGCATAAATATGGGACGAGGTCAGCTCGCCAACCAGTCTCAGGGAACACCTGATGAAGACGCCGAGTTACTACGTCGAAATATCGTGTTGGGAAGACTCGGACCACCGGCAGTACACCCGATTTTACGAGATGTCAACAAATCGCCGGGAAAGAAATTACACTATTATTCAAGATGGCGGCACCCAGTGGGTTCACCATGAGCTCCAGAGCCCAACTGAGAGTTCATATCGTGGCCACCAGAGGTCACTACCGTGACATCGGGTGATAACACAAGATCGTCTCCTCTCTCTCTCTCTCTCTCTCTCTCCTGCTCACTTGTTATAACTGGACATGCGCTGCATCAGCGGCAAGCGAGCGTGCGACTGTTGACCTCACACCCTCCACCATGCATGTTCATACCCACGCTACAGAAAGTCTTTTTAAAATATTCTAACCAATGTAAGTGAACACATGTGACTCCCACATCACACATCCCCTTATCATTTACCTAAGTACTAAAATTCCATTTCAGTTTTAATCATATTCCATAAATGAATGTACAATTTCCATGTTCAATTATGAAATGACAATTTTCAAATTTTCCCACTAGGAGTGCAATATTCGTTCATTCATCACGTACCACCCCCCACCCCTGGAATGCTGCAATCCTATTGGCTACTGCATTAGTCACGTGATTCTACGTCATAGAACCGCCGACTGTGGTCTGTATCGGGAAAATGGTGGGAAAATGACTCAGGCTGCACTGATTTGCTGGGGAGAGTAAGGAAGGAGTGCAGTCTATTTATTTTGGAACATTTTATTTATCACACTGATAGAAAACACATACTTTTGGCCATCTCATACAGCTCACAGACCTTTAAATTAATTCTAATTAACGCTCTACAGACACGCAAACAACTCCTAATTTACCGAAATAATTTCCTTACATACCTTTAGACTCGTTCAAAATAATGCACCACAGGGATGTGTAGACGGGCTTAGTACTCGTATACTGTTCAAATAACGCATAGCACAGGCTATAGACCTGCTCACGAAATAATTCAATCAACACAACTATGTAGAGGCTCCCATATTCCAGGACAAAGCATGTGAATGAATCCAACATTATCATTTGCTCTTATCGAATTTACTCGCCGAATTACTGATGCCGCTAGTATCCCAGCACCACCCACCTCTTCTTTCTGGGACTTTCCGCGGTAAAATTATTTAGCACGGATCGCTAAAGTCTACGGTCTGACACCCATCATTGTACAGTTAATGTCTCCTCTTGATGGCTGAGCTTCTGGAACCAATCTTACTATCTACAGCACACATAATTCCCAACATAAGAAATCTCTCTCCATTATCCATGTGCTGAACCTGTATGTCCCTCATGATAGCACACACAGTCATTCTCTCTAGTCATGCCACAACATAAACAACACTAACTTTACAATGCAATATGTACACATTTTACATAGCATACTCCATATTAACTTTTCAATTCAATGTATACACATCTTACACAAAAAGTGCAGTGATCTTTTACATCTGCTTAGCACCCAAAAAAATGAAATATGCCTACACTCACACCCACTTTATGTCACTATGCTCCGCAATCCTAGGGAAGCACCGTCCACCTTTTCTTTCTTTCTACAGACGTGAGATTCAGCCGCAATAAACTATTTTACACTGATCGCCATATTGCACCGACAGCTAAACCTCGCAGAATGGCATACATATGGTCAAATACGTACACACACCTACTTATTTACACTCTCTTCCCACTGGGGCCAGAAGCTTGAATATTAGTCCGTCAAACCGATCTCCATCTCAGCAATATACACTCCTGGAAATGGAAAAAAGAACACATTGACACCGGTGTGTCAGACCCACCATACTTACTCCGGACACTGCGAGAGGGCTGTACAAGCAATGATCACACGCACGGCACAGCGGACACACCAGGAACTGCGGTGTTGGCCGTCGAATGGCGCTAGCTGCGCAGCATTTGTGCACCGCCGCCGTCAGTGTCAGCCAGTTTGCCGTGGCATACGGAGCTCCATCGCAGTCTTTAACACTGGTAGCATGCCGCGACAGCGTGGACGTGAACCGTATGTGCAGTTGACGGACTTTGAGCGAGGGCGTATAGTGGGCATGCGGGAGGCCGGGTGGACGTACCGCCGAATTGCTCAACACGTGGGGCGTGAGGTCTCCACAGTACATCGATGTTGTCGCCAGTGGTCGGCGGAAGGTGCACGTGCCCGTCGATCTGGGACCGAACCGCAGCGACGCACGGATGCACGTCAAGACCGTAGGATCCTACGCAGTGCCGTAGGGGACCGCACCGCCACTTCCCAGCAAATTAGGGACACTGTTGCTCCTGGGGCATCGGCGAGGACCATTCGCAACCGTCTCCATGAAGCTGGGCTACGGTCCCGCACACCGTTAGGCCGTCTTCCGCTCACGCCCCAACATCGTGCAGCCCGCCTCCAGTGGTGTCGCGACAGGCGTGAGTGGAGGGACGAATGGAGACGTGTCGTCTTCAGCGATGAGAGTCGCTTCTGCCTTGGTGCCAATGATGGTCGTATGCGTGTTTGGCGCCGTGCAGGTGAGCGCCACAATCAGGACTGCATACGACCGAGGCACACAGGGCCAACACCCGGTATCATGGTGTGGGGAGCGATCTCCTACACTGGCCGTACACCTGTGGTGATCGGCGAGGGGACACTGAATAGTGCACGGTACATCCAAACCGTCATCGAACCCATCGTTCTACCATTCCTAGATCGGCAAGGGAACTTGCTGTTCCAACAGGACAATGCACGTCCGCATGTATCCCGTGCCACCCAACGTGCTCTAGAAGGTGTAAGTCAACTACGCTGGCCAGCAAGATCTCCTGATCTGTCCCCCATTGAGCATGTTTGGGACTGGATGAAGCGTCGTCTCATGCGGTCTGCACGTCCAGCACGAACGCTGGTCCAACTGAGGCGCCAGGTGGAAATGGCATGGCAAGCCGTTCCACAGGACTACATCCAGCATCTCTACGATCGTCTCCATGGGAGAATAGCAGCGTGCATTGCTGCGAAAGGTGGATATACACTATACTAGTGCCGACATTGTGCATGCTCTGTTGCCTGTGTCTATGTGCCTGTGGTTCTGTCAGTGTGATCATGTGATGTATCTGACCCCAGGAATGTGTCAATAAAGTTTCCCCTTCCTGCGACAATGAATTCACGGTGTTCTTATTTCAATTTCCAGGAGTGTATCAACGTGTACGGTATACATGTACTAAACATACAATTCGTATCCTGTGCCATACAAAATCACCCATTTAAAACAGAAAGCCCTCACTGAATCGAAGTCACTCTCAAAACTGATGTGCAAAGACAGGCTGCTTTCCGCCTCGATAAAAACGTGCTACTGTTTCTAGTCAGGACCTGTCTGCTTGCTTGCTTTTTTACACCCATCTCCAGACTCTGGGTTTACACGAATACAAGTATTTCCCCATCGTCAGCCTGCTACTTCCCGATATCAAGCACACAGCAGTAGCCTCCCGATCTCTCACACAACATACTTCCAAAGATATAGTCTGGAAATTATTTCTCTACAAACCTGAAACCTTAGCTAGGTGGAGCATGCTCTAGACTATTGAGTAACAACAGACAAACAGATGAAAAATGATATCTCCACCTGCGAATACCGATCTCGCTAATTTAATATATTTCAAATCATCTCTATAATTTACAAGCCAACTAAGATCTTTCCCACGTCTAGAGAACAGGCAAATGTGTCTTCCACATGCCAAATACACAAACCACAATCGATCTTCTCTCAACTAAATAAAGGCCCGACATGTGCAGGAGCAGTCAACCGAACAATTTACATGGGAGGGAATAACAGTCCAGCTCAAACGCACTTCCATACACAATCTTCTCAAATTTCCAATTCATTACGAAAGCCGCCCAACACATACTAAGTATTAGTTCTCTATTCGATCGTCTAGAGACGTCAAAGTTCACTCATATACATTCCTACACTCCAACAGGCCTCAGCATTCGGATGGTTGCTGCTGTTAACGGGGAACGTGAATCATTCCCACCACAGCCCATGCATACAAGGAATCATTCCAGAGAACCGGTGACATATATCTTTTATCATTATACTTACAATTAAATGTTACGATCGCGGTCTCAGCGGAACAGCATTCGACAGTGAGCGAAGTATTGGAAATACACACTGCTGTCGGCAGTGGCTCTGGAAATAGAAAAATCTGTACCTTCCTTACGACTGGACATACTCTTCCCTTTGCTATCACAGTACTCCAAGCCAAATCCATACCCTTGTTATTTCGTTTCCACAAACACATACTTTATAAACCTGATGCTCAAATACGAACATATCAGGCATTCCTTACTACTACTACTACTACTACTACTACTAAATATAATACTTCGTGAATACATGATTGACTGCAATATTAAATGATACTGACCAAAAATCAACGATCTTTGTGCATGTCGCTTACGTTTTTCTTGATAGTCCTTCCACTCCTGTCCTAGAACGAGAGACGTAATCTGTGAGATGTTAAAGAAAAACACGATCGCAGGAACCACCGTATTTCACTGTCACAAGCGGTCTTGGTTCTACAGGTGCACACAAGTATCCATGTTAAAAGGTTTACCTGCTTAAGGAATCAAGGTACGACATTACCTCTGAATTAGGGTTTTTTTCTGGACAAATACCGTCACAGTGATCGTAGGAATGTGTATTACTACCCCACGATGCAACCTCGTGATAAAATTATCCCATTTTGAATGTGATTTGCCTGAGGAACGTCGTATGTGAGCTGTATTTGCGACTCCCTGACACCACCCCAACTAGATAATTCTATAGTATTTCTAGCGGATTCTGTTTCTATACTACATCAGACGTTCTGCCATATATCCACTGAGTTATAGGCGATGGCTGATTGAGAAGGAACACAAACAATAGTAGATGATGTGCCGATTGGGGTCGTAAGAAGAAAAATGTACACTACCTTCTCAGATCTCTAGTTTTACACTATCCGCTAGAAATTATGTCAAGCACATACCTGCATCCGATCACAACCCCAAGTGAATCATATTTCTGGCACTCCATATCTCGAAACGAGTGACCTTTTCTGAACCTAGCTGCTGCAGTAAAATTGCAACCCCCTAAGCATCTTGCAACTGCTTCCATTTCTACAGCTTCCTGCACGTGATCGCTCCAATTTAAGTCTGAACTGAGCAGAAGGCGGAGAAAGACATGCCCACCACCTTCCGCAACCAGTGTAGAAACAGAACGACCTGAGTTAGTACAACAGGACAGTGTTTTGACCATTCCGCGGAAATTTTCGCAATGTTGTACGTCCCCAAACTACATACAAGTACTACAGATCCACGTCCATTCAAATCAGTCAGACCATCATCGTTATTCTCTATCCCCAACATAGAAAAATTGTGAACTATAAAAGCTCATCTCATTTAAAAGTCATCTAGGCACCGATGAGGGCGCAAAGACGCATAGCTGTGGAATGATACAGCACGGAGAAACAGATTTCCCAGTGCTTCCCCAGAATAGCGAAGCATGCAGCCATCCAAGCATTCCTAACTGTTTATCAAGTCCTTCACCGAATTTACACCTCAAACTGCTACTGCTACTATCGCCTATTGATATTGCTTGTTTCAATTGGGGAAGAAGTTTTTTTGGTTGTATAGCAACTTCAGAGGTGGATAGTGCCGAAGCACTGATCGCTTACATGAGTGCAATTGAGGAATCGGTCGAAACGGAACGGAGAGTCATGAGCTAGTCCGTCAGTGTGAGAGACGAGTATAGATGTAGAGCTAGTGAATCACCTACGGACAGTAGTTTTGAGACCTATACCAATGCTGACAATCTCTTTCAGTTTCCTTATGTTGTAATTGTCTTTTATTTAAAATACACCGATATGTAGCGAGTTATGCTATCCACCGTAAGAAAATCATTTACACAATTCAAAGTATAATTTCCTGCGAAAGGCTGTAGATCAGAACTTCTTAATGTCAGTTTAGAACCTGACACCGGCCTCGAACTCGTGTCAGAAAAACGAAATGTTTGGCATTGTATAAAAGCGTGTTAGAAAACATTGTTTGAACCAGGACCGGAGAGAGCGTCTCATGCGACTTAGTATAGTCTGCGGGATAAGATCATTCACCTAGAGTATAGCTGGTCAAACTTAAATGTGGCCTCTGCAGCGCCTGTATATTTAATAGGCGATAGTAGCAGTAGCAGTTTGAGGTGTAAATTCGGTGAAGGACTTGATAAACAGTTAGGAATGCTTGGATGGCTGCATGCTTCGCTATTCTGGGGAAGCACTGAGAAATCTGTTTCTCCGTGCTGTATCATTCCACAGCTATGCGTCTTTGCGCCCGTATCGGTGCCTAGATGACTTTTAAATGAGATGAGCTTTTATAGTTCACAATTTTTCTATGTTGGGTATAGAGAATAACGATGATGGGCTGATTGATTTGAATGGACGTGGATCTGTAGTACTTGTATGTAGTTTGGGGACGTACAACATTGCGAGAATTTCCGCCGAATGGTCAAAACACTGTCCTGTTGTACTAACTCAGGTCGTTCTGTTTCTACACTGGTTGCGGAAGGTGGTGGGCATGTCTTTCTCCCTCTTCTGCTCAGTTCAGACTTAAAATTGGAGCGATCACGTGCAGGAAGCTGTAGAAATGGAAGCAGTTGCAAGATGCGTAGGGGGTGACTAAAACCACGTATCATTACGTGGTAACCAGTACACGGATAGAATGGAAAAGACAACACCCATTTAGTGTAATAATAAACATAACAGTCGATAGCGTGAACAATTTTACAGCATCTACAACACTGACCAGTAATGTGACAGCATGTTCCCACAATCTCAGTACTGGAGGTAAACCAGCGCTTCTCCACGTTGCGAGTATCCGTGCGAACGTGGATAGATGACTGTGCAGTTAATCCATTCAGTGTTAATTCTCGAGCACATAAATCATGAATGTATACCAGACAGCACTCCACATACTTCTATCACGTCGAGCGTAGTGTTTAATTTACTATCTATCTCTATGCATATAAGAGTCACAGAGCATTCTCACCATTAGAGGTTGAAAGACCCTGTTCACATTGTCATTAACCAACCTGCCATGCAACACAGTTAGCGAATTAATCTGCAACTACCAAAAGAAGACCGCCACACTCCATCTCTCGTGAATGAATGGAGCTTTCGGAGTCCTCACCCATCTCGAGATGCGTCCATGTTGAGGAACTGAGCACTCCTTATCGACGTATTGTAACATATTTAAAAGTGCCGTGATATATTACAGACAGTTAAGAAGAAAAAGAAAGGAATAAATTTTATAGACGATGGAGCTCCAGACGGAAGGAGTTTGACGCATTTTTACGTAAATGAACGAAGCTATCAACTCTAAAGTACTGTTCTAGAGTCTCGGATCGGTACATGGACGGTACTGGTAAGAGAGAACATAAACACAAGCACTCCTAAGGCTACAACGTTCTGCACTTAATACGGGTCTATAATGTTAGATCACCTATGTTTCCAACCTATGAGACATATGGAATATAGCCTTGTTAATATTCATTTGTGGAAAATATATTTCAAGCGCATCACATACATCCTCCTTCAAACTTCCTCTACGAAAAACTATATTATCGAACCGTAAAACACTCGCTCTGCATGATACGAGCAAAATATATCTTTCCAGAGACGTAGTGTCCACCGTTCACATCCAAACACCGTTCAGAAATTATACGATGCCGGCATCAGACCTATATAAAATGATTCTTAGTAGTGAGGGATACATCATGCAAGGAAACAAATAAACGCATAGCAACAGCGTCCGACATGTCAAAATTACAAGTCATTCTATCACTAACTCTGCGAACAGCACATCTTCCAGGTAAATGGGTACACGAGCACTGCAATGCCTCACAAGCTCCTACCGCTAACTTAGTTATCATGCTGTGATAGAGGGCATGGACTACATCACATAAATCAAAGTTTATTTAGAGGAATGTGTCAAGTTTCATCACACATGAGATGGAAGTCCTCTGATGCTGATGGGGGACCAGTCAGGAGTAGAATGCGTTATTTACTAAAATAGCAACTCCTTCTTCAGCCCTCTCTCCACACAGGTCGTCTTTTCGTAGAGAAAAGTGTCGGTTGGCCAGTCAGTGTGCTCCCTGCCGCCGTTGGATAAGCAGCCGCTGCAGCAAGTCGTATAACCCTAGCTTACTTATTTGTTAGATAGTTTAATTAATTTCTTTGCGTGTTTTTGGGTACTTGCATTGTTTAATTCATATATTTCGGGCGTATTATAGTATTTGACAGTTGTAGCATCGCGCTTTAGTGTTTACTTCGTAGATTCTTATTTAAATTGCGTGTGAGTTTCGTATAGGAGGTGCAATTTCGAGTTTTAGTTACTGTAATCGTAAATTCAGCAGATTGTAGCGCAGTCGTTAGGCATTTGTACAGGTTAGTTGATACATTCTTTGTGTGTTCCGCTTGCGTTATCTAGGCACGGACTCGTGTTTCAGTAACTGTTGTTAAACGTCGATTAGAATGGACAGGGACTGCGATTGCTGTGTTCGGATGAGGGCTGACTTGGCATCCCTTCGCTCACAGCTGCAATCGGCGCTGACTTCGGTCGCGCAGCTTGAGGCTGTTGCCAATGGGCACCACTGTGGGGAGCCGGAATCGGGTATCACGGGGATGTCAACCTCGTCCCGTCTGTCCCCAGATCGGTCTGCCGCTGTGGTTGCCCCGGTTGCTGCCCGCAGTGGGGCTGAGCCCTCGCCTGTGGTTGATTGGGAGGTCGTTCCAAGGCGTGGCAGGCAGCGAAAGGCGTCCCCGGAGGCTGATCAGAAAGCCTCCCCGGTGCGTCTGACAAACCGGTTTCAGGCACTGTCTCTGGCTGAGCCAGATGCAGCAGCCTGCCCTGTTTCAGAGGATCATTCTCAGCCTTCAAGGTCCGGGCAATCGCAGAGGGTGGGCTTACTGGTAGTTGGAAGCTCCAATGTTAGGCGCGTAATGGGGCCCCTTAGGGATATGGCGGCTAAGGAGGGGAAGAAATCCAGTGTGCACTCCGTGTGCATTCCGGGAGGAGTCATTCCTGATGTGGAAAGGGTCCTTCCGGATGCCATGAAGAGCACAGGGTGCAGCCAGCTGCAGGTGGTGGCACATGTCGGCACTAATGACGTGTGTCGCTTTGGATCTGAGGAAATTCTCTCTGGATTCCAGCGGCTATCTGATTTGGTGAAGGCTGCCGGTCTTGCTTACGAGATGAAGGCAGAGCTCACCATCTGCAGCATCGTTGACAGAACCGACTGCGGACCTTTGGTGCAGAGCCGGGTGGAGGGTCTGAATCAGAGGCTCAGACGGTTTTGCGACCGTATTGGCTGCAGATTCCTTGACTTGCGCCATAGGGTGGTGGGGTTTCGGGTTCCGCTGAATAGGTCAGGAGTTCACTACACTCAGCTGGCGGCTACACGGGTAGCGGAGGCTGTGTGGCATGGACTGGGCGGTTTTTTAGGTTAGAAGGCCTCGGGAAAGTGCGGGATGGGCTGCAATGTCAAAGGGTGCTTGGCAATTACAGGACGTGCTTGGATCAAGGAACAGTCGGAATTATAGTTGTAAACTGTTGTAGTTGCGCTGGAAAAGTCCCTGAGCTTCAAGCGCTAATAGAAAGCACAGAAGCTGATATCGTTATAGGTACAGAAAGCTGGCTAAAGCCTGAAATAAGTTCTGCAGAAATTTTTACGAAGTCTCAGACGGTGTTCAGGAAAGATAGATTAGGCAGAATTGGTGGTGGAGTGTTGGTGTCTGTCAGTAGTGGTTTATCTTGTAGTGAAGTCGAAGTAGATACTCCGTGCGAATTGGTGTGGGTGGAGGTTATACTTAACAGCCGAATTAAGTTAATAATTGGCTCCTTCTACCGACCCCCAGACTCCGATGATACAGTTGCGGAACAGTTCAGAGAAAGTTTGAGTCTCGTAACAAATAAATACCCCACTCATACGGTTATAGTTGGTGGGGACTTCAACCTACCCTCGGTATGTTGGCAAAAATACTTGTTCAAAACCGGTGGTAGGCAGAAAACGTCTTCCGAGATTGTCCTAAATGCATTCTCCGAAAATTATTTCGAGCAGTTAGTCCACGAACCCACGCGAATTGTAAATGGTTGCGAAAACACACTTGACCTCTTGGCCACAAACAATCCAGAGCTGATAGAGAGCATCATGACTGATACAGGGATTAGTGATCACAAGGTCATTGTAGCTAGGCTCAATACCATTTCTTCCAAATCCATCAGAAACAAACGCAAAATAATTTTATTTAAAAAAGCGGATAAAGTGCCACTAGAAGCCTTCCTAAAAGACAATATCCATTCCTTCCGAACTGACTATGCGAATGTAGACGAGATGTGGCTCAAATTCAAAGATATAGTAGCAACAGCAATTGAGATATTCATACCTCATAAATTGGTAAGAGATGGAACGGATCCCCCGTGGTACACAAAAAAGGTCCGAACGCTGTTGCAGAGGCAACGGAAAAAGCATGCGAAGTTCAGAAGAACGCGAAATCCTGAAGATGGGCTAAAATTTACAGACGCGCGAAATTTGGCACGTACTTCGATGCGAGATGCCTTTAATAGGTTCCACAACGAAACATTGTCTCGAAATTTGGTAGAAAATCCGAAGAAATTCTGGTCGTATGTAAAGTACACAAGCGGCAAGACGCAGTCAATACCTTCGCTGCGCAGTGCCGATGGTACTGTTATCGACGACTGTGCCGCTAAAGCGGAGTTATTGAACGCAGTTTTCCGAAATTCCTTCACCAGGGAAGACGAATGGAATATTCCAGAATTTGAAACACGAACATCTGCTAGCATGAGTTTCTTAGAAGTAGATACCTTAGGGGTTGCGAAGCAACTCAAATCGCTTGATACGGGCAAGTCTTCAGGTCCAGATTGTATACCGATTAGGTTCCTTTCAGATTACGCTGATACTATAGCTCCCTACTTAGCACTCATATACAACCGCTCGCTCACCGATAGATCTGTACCTACAGATTGGAAAATTGCGCAGGTCGCACCAGTGTTCAAGAAGGGTAGTAGGAGTAATCCATTTAACTACAGACCTATATCATTGACGTCGGTTTGCAGTAGGGTTTTGGAGCATATACTGTATTCAAACATTATGAATCACCTCGAAGAGAACGATCTATTGACACGTAATCAGCATGGCTTCAGAAAACATCGCTCTTGTGCAACGCAGCTAGCTCTTTATTCGCACGAAGTAATGGCCGCTATCGACAGGGGATCTCAAGTTGATTCCGTATTTCTAGATTTCCGGAAAGCTTTTGACACCGTTCCTCACAAGCGACTTCTAATCAAGCTGTGGAGCTATGGGGTATCGTCTCCGTTGTGCGACTGGATTCGTGATTTCCTGTCAGGAAGGTCGCAGTTCATAGTAATAGACGGCAAATCATCGAGTAAAACTGAAGTGATATCAGGTGTTCCCCAGGGAAGCGTCCTGGGACCTCTACTGTTCCTGATCTATATAAATGACCTGGGTGACAATCTGAGCAGTTCTCTTAGACTGTTCGCAGATGATGCTGTAATTTACCGTCTAGTAAGGTCATCCGAAGACCAGTATCAGCTGCAAAGCGATTTAGAAAAGATTGCTGTATGGTGTGTCAGGTGGCAGTTGACGCTAAATAACGAAAAGTGTGAGATGATCCACATGAGTTCCAAAAGAACTCCGTTGGAATTCGATTACTCGATAAATAGTACAATTCTCAAGGCTGTCAATTCAACTAAGTACCTGGGTGTTAAAATTACGAACAACTTCAGTTGGAAGGACCACATAGATAATATTGTCGGGAAGGCGAGCCAAAGGTTGCGTTTCATTGGCAGGACACTTAGAAGATGCAACAAGTCCACTAAAGAGACAGCTTACACTACACTCGTTCGTCCTCTGTTAGAATATTGCTGCGCAGTGTGGGATCCTTACCAGGTGGGATTGACGGAGGACATCGAGAGGGTGCAAAGAAGGGCAGCTCGTTTTGTATTATCGCGTTATAGAGGAGAGAGTGTGGCAGATATGATACACGAGTTGGGGTGGAAGTCATTACAGCATAGACGTTTTTCGTCGCGGCGAGAGCTTTTTACGAAATTTCAGTCACCAACTTTCTCTTCCGAATGCGAAAATATTTTGTTGAGCCCAACCTACATAGGTAGGAATGATCATCAAAATAAAATAAGAGAAATCAGAGCTCGAACAGAAAGGTTTAGGTGTTCGTTTTTCCCGCTCGCTGTTCGGGAGTGGAATAGTAGAGAGATAGTATGATTGTGGTTCGATGAACCCTCTGCCAAGCACTTAAATGTGAATTGCAGAGTAGTCATGTAGTTGTAGATGTAGATGTAGAAAGAGGCCGTTTAGCTCAAGAGAGTTAGGTAGCTTGTAAGGTGTCAGGCAAATCCAAAACCTTCCGTGAAAACCCTGATTTGATAGCAACTCCGACAGTATGTCACACAGTTCCAAATAAATCCTGACATTAAATGAACCAAAGTAATACGATCAATGAGTGAAAAATGGAATACCACAGACTAACACAAGAACGCCAAGATGCATGTCATACCTTCTCACCGTGAAACAGACGCAGTTCTGAGGGGAGAAACGAGAACAGAAGTCGAGAGCAGAATCGTAGAGGCTAGGAGGCCCTACGATAAGGGACGGACACCCACGTCGCCAGATGGCCGCCAAAACCACCCCCAGCCCATGTTAAAAGAGAGAGCCCTCCAGAAGAACAGTATACATCTTACGATAACACTAAAAGGATCACACCAGCTGCAAGTTTCAGCGAGAGACTTTTTCACGTCTCTGCGACGTAGCAAATATTAAAAACATTGCCCCACCAAGAAAAGCATAACGTTTCTCATTGGATAGACAGAAGTTTGTAGGCGGAGCTTAAGGTTAACATTGAGACCCTGATTGGTCAGTGGAAAACACTGCCAGATAGCTTTCTAAAACCAACTTCGGTAAATTGTAGTAAGGAGAGGTTAGACAGAGTTGCTTCGGAAATGGCTAGGTGCATGGAGCTGGGCCGCCCGCCGTCCTCTGATGCTGCCTAAACACCGACAATGTAATGAACGCATGCGATGCCGCATTTGTGAGCGCATAAGGCTTCACTCAGAACTGCAGAGTCTCATCTGTTACATCCCCTTTTTACGTAATACTAGTGTCAATCGTCAATTAAATCTAATGGTGTTCACATTTGCTACTTGAAGTAAAAATCTGGAATGCGATGATTTTTCTGTTATGTAAAATAGCAACGCGAATTCTTTACAGACGAATGGAAAAACTAGTAGAAGCCGACCTCAGGGAAGATCAGTTTGGATTCCTTAGAAATATTGGAACATGTGAGGCAATACTGACCCTACGACTTATCTTGGAAGCTAGATTAAGGAAAGGCAAACTTATGTTTCTAGCATTTGTAGACTTAGAGGAAGCTCTTGACAAAGTTGACTGGAATACTCTCTTTCAAACTCTGAAGGTGGCAGGGGTAAAATACAGGGAACGAAAGGCTATTTACAATTTGTACAGAAACCAAATGGCAGTTATAAGAGCTGAGGGGCATGAAAGGGAAGCAGTGGTTGGGAAGGGAGTGAGACAGGGTTGTAGCCTCTCCCTGATGCTATTCAATCTGTATATTGAGCAAGCAGTGAAGGAAACAAAAGAAAAATTCGGAGTAGGTATTAAAATCCATGGAGAAGAAATAAAAACCTTGAGGTTCGCCAATGACATTGTAATTCTGTCAGAGACAGCAAAGGACTTGGAAGAGCAGTTGAACGGAATGGACAGTATCTTCAAGGGAGGATATAAGATGAACATCAACAAAAGCAAAACGAGGATAATGGAATGTAGTCGTATTAAGTCAGGAGATGCTGAGGGTATTAGATTAGGAAATGAGACACTTAAAGCAGTAAAGGAGTTTTGCTATTTGGGGAGCAAAATAACATGATGGTCGAAGTAGAGAGGATATAAAATGTAGACTGGCAATGGCAAGGAAAGCGTTTCTGAAGAAGAGAAATTTGTTAACATCGAGTATAGATTCATATGTCAGGAAGTCATTTCTGAAAGTATTTCTATGGAGTGTAGCCCTGTATGGAAGTAAAGCATGGACGATAAATAGTTTGGAAAGGAAGATAATAGAAGCTTTCGAAATGTGGTGCTACAGAAGAATGCTGAATATTAGATGGGTTGATCACATAATTAATGATGAGGTATTGAATAGGATTGGTGAGATGAGAAGTTTGTGGCACAACTTGACAAGAAGAAGGGACCGGTTGGTAGGACATGTTCTGAGGCATCAAGGGATCACCAGTTTAGCATTGGAGGGCAGCATGGAGGGTAAAAATCTTAGAGGGAGACCAAGACATGAATACACCAAGCAGATTGAGAAGGATGTAGGTTGCAGTAGGTACTGGGAGATGAAGAAGCTTGCACAGGATAGAGTAGCATGGAGAGCTGCATCAAACCAGTCTCACGACTGAAGACCACAACAACAACAACAACAATTATTGAGAAGGCATATCAGCACTGTAACTTATGACAAGTTAAATAAGTAATTAAAAATAATTAAGGGTCACTGTAGATAATTTGGATAGTTTTTTTTGTGAAACTTAACTTAAATCTAGATTATAGATGTGATATGGCATAGGTCATCCTTCGATCCATTGTAGAACTTGGAAACCCCATTCAGGGAATATTCGTTCCCTTTTTTTTGTTGAATGCAGTTGGTTTTTATCATCCTGTATTAAAATATTTCCTTTTATCAATAGTACAATTCATAAACAGTGTTTGTGAGTAGAATAAAATTTCCAATCCTAAACTTAACTGCTTTTTCGGCGTTATTTTACCAGCTAACTAAAAATAGGAAAGCCTTGAACCCCTTTCACTAAATTTAGTTATTATTCAGATTCTTTTACAGGGAGTGCAGTGGAGATGACGCTCAAATCATTAAGTATTTGATTATATCATCGCTAGTCTCACTGACTCTTCTGAACTCTACATGTCATGTGTGGTCTGGCGTCTCCTTACCAGCAACAGGCCCCAGGTTCGAACTAGTCAATTCCCTAAAAAACACGCTCAGAGCGTCGTTGCGCGAAAGTGGTAGGGAGACACGGGTTAGAACAAACAGACACCATGCAGAATGTTAGAAGCTTAAAAGGTGTTCCTGTACATACGCTGATCAACCAGAACATTATTATCATCTGTCTGTTATCGATATAAACGTTCCAGGCGATAGCTTCGTCACCTGGCGATAAATGACACATGCAAGATGTGTGTAGTATGGGTGAGCGTGTTGTCAGTGTGTAGAACGGGGAAGGCGCGCGAACTATCCGAGTTTGACCGCTGAGGCTCAGCACGAGCGTTTCGGAAACTGCACGACTTTTAGTGTGTTTGAAGAGTCCTGTGGTGAGTATCTTCAACACGTGGCGAAACCAAGGTGAAACGACGTCCATACGTCATGGGGTTCAGCAGCCACCCATCACTACAGATGTCGGGTATCGTACCTCGAGCAGATTGTCAAAACAGGGCAGGTGGCGAACTGCAGAGGAACTTGTGGTGTCACCGCCAGCCACCACACTTGCTAGGTGGTAGCCTTTAAATCGGCCGCGGTCCGTTAGTATACGCCGGACCCGCGTGTCGCCACTATCAGGATTGCAGACCGAGCGCCGCCACATCGCAGGTCTAGAGAGACTTCCTAGCACTCGCCCCAGTTGTACAGCCGACTTTGCCAGCGATGGTTCACTGACTTCTACGCTCTCATTTGCCGAGACGATAGTTAGCATAGCCTTCAGCTACGTTATTTGCTACGACCTAGCAAGGCGCCAGTATCCGTACTATTGATATTGTGAATCATGTACCATAAAGAGCGACATTCTCCATGAATGGATTAAAGTTAAGTATTCCACCAGCTACGTCCGTTTTTCTCAATTCTAATCCCCTTGTCATGTTCCAGACCTCACGCCAGCCTGCGTGAGCTAAAACGCGTGCATTTCGGCCTCCTTTAGGAACACGGTTGGCTCTCCTGCCAACCACAACATTTGGCGACGAGGCAAAAGCGCGTTCTTATCGATATTGCTCTGATTAACTTGTGTAATGGCTTCGCCACAATCTCCAGATGTACTGTCCGAATTTTATCGCTTACAGAATCAGCAGACGCACGCCTTACTGGATGCCCTTGACAGCTCGTCCAGGGTCAACGTGCGATGCAAAACGATGCGGCAGCAGCCGCTTCACTGCTAACGCAGCCACAACACGCTGTTGCACCAACTTTCCGACCTTTTGATGCTGCACTGGAAAGTTGGACGGAGTGGTCACGCCAATTTGGATTCCATCTCGCCGCCTACAGAGTTCAAGGTAACGAGCGGCAACCATTTCTGTTGTCTTCCGTCGGCGTGAACACGTACCGTGTGATAGTCAAATTATTTCTCCGACGCGACATAGCAACTCTGTCCTACGACGAAATTTTGTCTGCATTAGATGCATATTTCAAATAATCTGTCAATGTGGTTGCGAAAAGGTATACCTTCTTTTGTACAAAACGTACGGCAGGTCAGACTAATCGGGAGTGGGTTGCAACCTTGCAAGGTCTTACTAGGGATTGTGCTTTTGAGTGTCAGTGTGGACTCCCTTATTCAGATACTATGGTACGTGATGCAATTGCACAGAACGTTTCTGATGTTCGTATAAGGAAACAGATTTTGAAACTAGTCAATCCCTCCCTTCTACATGTGATGGACATATTGGATTGGCAGGACACACTTGACTTTGCTCAGGAATCATTTGAAACTTCGCAAGCAGTGTGTCAGGTTAACCGGCCCGCCGGGCGAGCTGCACGGAGCAGTAAACAGCCCTCGCGCCCGGCCGCGCCGCTGCCGCCAGGCTCTCAGCCACGTGTGCCGCGCCGGCATGCACATGCAGTGATCAAATCATGCCCGTGGTGTACTACTAAACATTCGCGTGAGAATTGCCCGTCACGCCAAGCTATTTGCTTTTATTGTAATAAAAAAGGACATGTTCAGAGTGTTTGTCAGAAAAAGCTCAGATCGGAAGCTCAAAACCGTTCCAGGCCCTTTGCTTCTCGCCGGAATCGGAATCGAACCAAGGATACTCAGGCTCGCGAAACTTTGCCCATGGAAATTCATGTAGTTCATTCCACTCCGCTCAGTGCCCCTCTCTCTAACAGTGACTGTGTTCGTCCCAAAAATAGTGTGCGTCGACATCGCCGGAACTCCCGTCAAGTCGCACGTGACTATGTACCAGTGTCAGTTCACGTTGCACGAGAGAGTCGCTCTTGTCGTCAGCAGGACAATAAACTTTTTGTGGACTTGGACATTAACGGCAAAGTGATACCATGCCAGCTCGATACCGGAGCTGCAGTTTCATTGATCAATCAAGACTCTTACCTGCTGGGCACACCTCCGTTGCGTGCCGCAAAGGTTAATTTAAGAAGTTATTCCGGTCAAGGTATCCCTGTGTTAGAACAGTGCAGCCTTCTTGCAACATATAGAGGACAAACAAAATTTGTGTCAGTTTACGTCCTTCGTTCTTCTTCTGCAGTGAACTTGTTTGGTTTCGATTTATTTCAGTTGTTTAACTTGTCTATAGTAAATCAGGTCCTATCAGTGAACCAGACTGTTCCTTCAGACAGTGTTTCTCGTCTATGTGAAGAATTGCAGACATTTTTGCACCGGGCCTCGGTTGCGCTAAGAACTATAAAGCACATAAAATGGCTCTGAGCACTATGGGACTCAACTGCTGTGGTAATAAGTCACCTAGAATTTAGAACTACTTAAACCTAACTAACCTAAGGACATCACACACATCCATGCCCGAGGCAGGATTTGAACCTGCGACCGTAGCAGTCGCACGGTTCCGGACTGCGCGCCTAGAACCGCGAAACCACCGCGGCCGGCTGTAAAGCACATTTGTAACTGAAAGTAAATGAGCAAGCGATATTTTTCAGAGCGCGCAATGTTCCCCACGTATTGCGTGATGAGGTCGCAAAAACATTACACGATTTGGAATCACAAGGTGTAATTGAACGTGTGCAGGCTTCTCTCTGGGCATCACCCTTAGTAATTTTGCCAAAACCTTCAGGCAAATTGAGACTTTGTGTAGTCTTCAAGGCAACAGTGAATCCACAACTATTGATTGCAACTTTTCCTTTACCCCGCCCGGAAGATCTTTTTGACAAACTGTGCCCGGGTAAATATTTTTCGGGGTCGGACCTAGCAGATGCGTACTTGCAAATACCGGTGGACAAAGAATCCCAGCGCGTTTTGGTGGTTAACACGCATCTTGGGTTGTATCGATTCAAACTACTGCCCTTCGGGTGTGCATCCGTCCCTGCATTGTTTCATCAATATCTACAAACTTTGTGCGTCGGTCCCTACTGCAGCTAATTATCTGGACGATATTGTGATCTCCGGAAAGACGGAAGAAGAACATTTGGCCAATCTCAGAACATTATTTCAGGTCTTGCGACAAAATGGTCTTCGCTTGCGAAAGGATAAATGTGTGTTTTTTGCTCGGGACTTGCCATATTTGGGACATGTACTCAATGCCCAAGGCATACATCCCAGGCCAACGCACCTTCGTGCCATACACGACTTGCCTTCGCCGCAGAATTTGAAGCAGCTACAGAGTGTGCTGGGAAAAGTCAACTATTATCATAAATATGTTCCACACGCCTCTTCCATTTCAGCTCCGCTTAATCGCTTACGCCGTAAAGGTGTTCCGTTCGTCTGGACGACGGAATGCGAACACGCCTTTCGCCAGTTGAAATCGGCGTTGCTTTCCAATACTTGCCTTACGCCATTCGATCCACGGAAGCCCCTTTTGTTGATGGTGGATGCATCGGATTTCGGGATCGGTGCTGTGCTTGCTCACAAAGATGGATCCCACGATCGCCCTATTGCCTTTGCGTCCAAATTGCTCTCGTCTGCGCAAAGAAATTATTCACAGATCGGGAAAGAAGCATTGGCTCTCGTATTTGGTGTTACAAAGTATCATGATTTCTTGTATGGTCGTCACTTTACCATAATCACAGACCACAAACCATTGACATCGCTTTTTCATCCGACCAAGCCTGTACCTCCACGTACAGCGCAGAAATTCATTCACTAGTCTATTTTCCTCTCGCAGTACCGCTACGATATCTTGTATCGCTCCACCTCTAAGCACGGAAACGCCGATGCGTTGTCCCGCTTGCCTGTTGCTGAGGATAGGGCATTCGATTCCTCCGAAGTTGCTTGCATGTTCATTGATGCGGAAACCGATGACGCGGTCGATTCGTTTCCGATGGATTTTCGTCGTGTAGCTATAGACACAGAGGCCGACCCTGCCGTTGTGCGTTTTGTTGCTACGCAATGGCCCTTGTCAAAGTCACGGATCGGTTTTTTGCTCGCAAGGAGAGACTTTTTGTACGACGTGGTGTTTTGCTGTTGCGTTCTGATAATGATCAGTCCAGGGTCGTGGTCCCACGTTCGTTACATTCCTCTGTCTTACAGCTTCTCCATCAAGGACATTGGGGTATAGTGAGAACGAAACAAATTGCTCGTCAGCACTGCACTTGGGTCGGAATCGATACCGCGATTACGAATATGTGCTCTTCTTGCATGGTGTGTGCCGAACGACAATCAGCACCACCGCGGAAATTCTTTGCATGGCCAAAAGCCACTTCCCCTTGGCAACGCTTACACATCGATTTTGCTGGTCCATTCTGGTATGCTCGATGGTTGGTTGTGGTAGATTCATTCAGTAATTTTCCTTTTGTTGTTCGGATGTCTGCCACGATATCGTCTGCCACCATCCAAGCGTTGTCTGCAATCTTTTGCATTGAAGGTCTTCCACAGACGATTGTTTCCGACAATGGACCACAATTCATGTCCGCAGAATTTCAGTCATTCTGCAAGGACAATGGTATTCAACATCTGACGTCCGCGCCATTTTCGCCACAGTCAAACGGTGCCGCTGAACGATTGGTCAGGACTTTCAAGTCACAGATGTTGAAGTTGAAAGAGTCGCATTCTCGGGAGGACGCGTTATTGCTCTTTTTGTCCTCGTATCGCTCTCAGCCCCGAGATGGTCGCTCGCCGGCTGAGTTGCTCCACGGTTGCCCTTATCGAACCTTGATGTCTTTGCTACATCCGCCGCATCAGGTTCCTGTGCAGCGGCAGACACCTGCTTTTGCTCCAGGCGACGTTATCTACTATCGCCCCTACCGAGGTTCACGGCGTTGACTCGAAGGGTGCATTCTTCGCTGCCTCGGACGCGCTATGTATCTGGTTTTGGGGGCTTCTGGTGAGGTGCGTCGGCATCTCAATCAGCTGCGCCTCTGTCGTCGCACGGGATCTGCCGCTCGCCGTCTGCTTTCAGCGACCGTGGCGTCCGGTCCGCGCCCTGGGGACCCATCTACGGGCTCGCCTCAGCCCCGGGTGTTACCGACGCTGCCTTCCATTTTGCCCCATGGCGACGCGCCGCCGCCGCCACCGTCGCCGCCGCCGTCGCTGCCGCCGCCGCCGCCTGTTCTCCCGCCTTCGACGCCCGCAATGGACGCGTCGCTGCAACCGCCGGGCGCATCCCTCGGTCACGCGCCGCCGATCGCTACCCGTGACCAGCTGTCCTCCGACGTGGAACTCTTCCCCACTCCGGACCAAATGTCGCCTTCGCCCGTCGGGTGCCCCTGCCCGATGGAGGTCGGCCCCTCCTGTCTCTCTACGGGCGCATACACCGCATGTTGGCGTGCACCCTGCAGCAGGTTTTCAGGCGTTTCCTCGCTCCCCGCGGTCCGAATGGCAGGGTGCGGGTGGCACAGCCTCGCCTGTTAGGCTCCCCACCTCGTCGCATACGTCAACATGTCGTCCTCCCCACTGCTGGCGGAAGCCTTATACCACAACCGTACGCCGATTTGCGGAGGAGGAATGTGATGTCACCGCCAGACACCACACTTGCTAGGTGGTAGCCTTTAAATCGGTCGCGGTCCGTTAGTATACGTCGGACCCGCGTGTCGCCAATATCAGGATTGCAAACCGAGCGACACCACATGGCAGGTGTAGAGAGACTTCCTAGCACTCGCCCCAGTTGTACAGCCGACTTTGCTAGCGATGGTTCACTGACAAATTAAGCTCTCATTTGCCGAGACAATAGTTAGCATAGCCTTCAGCTACGTCATTTGCTACGACCTTGCGCCATTATTAGCACTATTGATATTGTAAATCATGCACCTTCAAGAGCGACGTCCATCATTAACGGATTAAAGTTAAGTATTCCACCAGCTACGTCCGTTTTTCTCAATTCTAATTCCCTAGTCATGTTCCAGACCTCACGCCAGCCTCCGTGAGCTAAAACGCGTGCATTTCGGCCTCCTTTAGGAACACGGTTGGCTCTCCTGCCAACCACAACAGAACTGACTTCAGACTTAAATGCTGGGTTCAAATGGCTCTGAGCACTATGGGACTCAACTTCTGAGGTCATTAGTATCCTAGAACTTAGAACTCGTTAAAGCTAACTAACCTAAGGACATCACACATATTTATGCCCGAGGCGGGATTCGAACCTGCGACCATAGCGGTCTCGCGGTTCCAGACTGCAGCACCTAGAACCGCCCGGCCACTTCGGCCGGCCGTTGAATGCTGAGTAGAGTGCCAGAATACACAGTGCACCGAGCACCCCAGAGATGGGCGCCGCAGACGGCGACCCATTCATGGTTCAAAATTGGCTCTGAGCACTATGGGACTTAACATATGAGGTCATCAGTCCCCTAGAACTTAGAACTACTTAAACCTAACTAACCTAGGGACATCACACACATTCATGCCCAAGGCAGGATTGGAACCTGTGACCATAGAGGTCGCGCAGCTCTAGACTGAAGCGGGTAGAACTGCTGGGCCACTCCGGCCAGCTGACCTATTCATGTGCCAATGTTGACACCACGACACTGACCAATAATAGTGAAATGGGCACGTAACGATCGGTACTGGACATTAGCACAGTGGCAGAGCGTAACGTGGTCTGGTGAATCCCATCATGCCGATGGGAGAGCGCGAATCTGTCACCTTCCAGGGGAACAGCTTGACAGCTATGCTGCAGGACGGAAACAAGATGGCGGCAGCCCCATTATGCTCTGGGGAACTTTCTCATGGGTATCCATTAGTTCAGAGAAGCTAGTGCAAGGCACCATGATAGCCAAGATGTTCGTACACTGATTTCAGACCACGTGCACCGCTTCATGACGATCATTTTTCCCAAGGAATGTGGCATTTTCAGCAAGATAATGCACCATGTCACAAGGCCAGGAGAGTGATGGAGTGGTTCAGGGAACACAGTGGAGAGTTACAATTAATGTGCTGGCCCCACAACTCGCCAGATCTGAACCAAATCCAACATATCTGGGATGTGGTTGAACGTAGCTTCAGAACTCATCGTTCCCCTCCCCGGATGATCAAGTAACAAATTTAAATGTGACTATAATCCTCATGATGCTAAATGTAATTAAATAATGTACTATTTTACCTAAACAGTACTAAAATAAGAAAAAAAGAGGAACAACTTTATAATTAATGTAACAGTATCAGTGTCTCTGTACTAGTGTAAAAAGCATTTCAGTTGCATAAGTGAATATATGATCCTTTCCAAACACAGGACATCTTCCATTGTTACGATATATCATAGCATCTTTGATACTCATATGTTTGTAAGCTCTTTGTATGTATCAAAACATGTGGTATGTAGTAGAAATCTTTTCAGTGACAAATCTAAAGTGTTCAGTGAGAAAAAATTTACGTGTGCAACAATCAGAATGGTATGGGAATGTATCCACACCTGTTGGACGAACGTAATGAAAACAAACACTCCAAACCGACATTTCACGTAAGTCACATCCAACGAAAATGTGTAACGCAACCATCTGTGTATGGCGTGCTTATAATTATGTATTATTTATATTTTAGGACAATTAATCTGTAAAAAAAATGCACCACATGCTATAAGGAAAGCGTGTAAACCGTCTGAGGATGAATCATAATGATTCGAAACCGATAACGGTACACTTTGAACAAAGGATCTGAAAGTAAATTTGTTGCTGGTTGCTGTCCCAACACCAACATAAGTCTTCATATAACAGCTACGGTCTCGAAGCATGTCATCATATGACAAAATTGCATTTTGATTTAAGTTTGGTGAGTACTTTTACGTGCACTAAGTCCACAATAATTCCTTGTCAATAGGAACTCACTCGGCATTTCCACTGCCCATTAAACGAGTTGCATCTAGCCTGCGAATGGACAGGCACGCTCCATTTTGTCAGTTTACCGCTAGATGAAGTGCTGGATTCAGTTAAACCAGGCTTTGTTGGGTTCAGGAGAATTCCACCACCCTGAAGAGTTTACCTTGTTGTATAAAATTTTCCTAAAGCTAGGATGAAAATAATAGCAACGAGTGGTCGTGGCAGGAAGCGACACCTACCAGGAAAGGACTAGTAACAGAAGAGGGGAAGGAATGAATGGGAATGCTTATACTGGAGCAGGAGCCAGTGAATCTGTTACCACACCACATGTTGACCGAAAACTTTAGATCAGTGGCATTATTTGGCAGCTCTGATTACAGACGGTTGTATAGCTAATAGTTGAAGAAGGCTTTTGATCGAGAGAATGGACTTGTTTGTAGCTATGGCTAGAATCAGTGGCATAGTAGTTGTGACGAACCATCCTTTTCTAGCGAATTAAAGCGTACCCTTAACTATTTCTACAACCGTTGACAAAAATTTAATTAACATTCCCTTTAACGAATGTGATTTAATTAAGATTACCTTGCATAACGAAATAGAATGCGTCCCACCTCACCTGGAGCAAAGTGACGAGGGCAGCGGATGTTCTCACAGACGTGGCGGAAACAGGAGCAATGTAACAACTGCACTATGTGTTGGATTCGTTCTCCTCTGTTGTCCTAGGTATCTTGTCAAACAGAGAAAAATGGAAGCATATAAAATTACACTATTAACATCAAAACTAAGAACATTGTATTACAAGTACATAATGATATTTTTTGTTATTTGTAACATTATTCTGCTTTAAAGGAAAAATTATTTAGAGCCCCTCATACAGTCCAGCGATACTGCCTGCAGTCGGTCGCTTTCCGTGATCCTATCACACACAAGCGATTTAGCAACCAATTTTAACAATTATTTCGAACGTCACTGTAGTTTCAAATTCAGCCATAAAAAATGAACTGCTGTGTTTACGAGCTTTGGCAATGATCACCGTATGTTGATTAATACATGAAAAAAATAGTAATAAACGGAATTAAATTTATTAAACTTGTTTTTGAATGCTTTTATAGAGAACTCAAGGTTAAACTCTACTCTGTCAATAACTTGAGGAGCTTGGTCTAGATTCCATTCCTCATCATCAACGCCAAATATTGCTGCAGGCCTTAGTAAGGCATATATTTTGGTCAACTTCTGGATCTGCTGGAGCCTTTCTCCAATTCCAGCAGTTACTCTATCTAACGAATAAAACATTTTTTGTTTTAAATTGTCTTCAAGCGATGAGCCTCTATCTCTACTTTCGTCGTCAGAAAGTTGCCTTCCTCTATTTCGTCCTGGACGTTCAATAGGTATGTCAAGTTCTTCACACTAACTTTTAGCGTAGCTTAAAGCATGGTCTACGAATGGCTCTCGATTCTCTTCCATTACCCTCTGTAATATGCTTATTTTCTAAGTGCACTATGTACGTTAAGTCACCCCGTTTGCGAATAATTTTGGGAATTTTTCACGTAGCAATTGTTGCCAGAGATGAAAAGAATATAGAAGCGAAAACGACTTCATCTCGAATAACAAAGTTCGCGTGTCCTTCCGTGTGTTCATGCCTTCGTCTGTTTGTCACCTTTTCTAGCTTTGTCAAAACTTCTTTGTGATGATTTCATGCCATGTTTATAAGCATCGACTCTTCCGCTCCGACGTGTGCCCTGAACCGTTTTCGAACCCTTTCCTGTAGCCAGCATGTGTGGACATACAAAAGAATGCGTCCCAAGGAAAGTAACTGAATTAATCTCCATCGAAGCCAAGAAAATTGGGTTCAATGAGCTGTTTGAACAGGTCACAAATTCGTCGTTAAGACTGATGTATACTGACAGAAAAAAATCACAGCAGCAGAAAATAACAAAGAGCAGTAAAATTTCGGGAAGACATTTGTCTAGGTAACATAAGTGATTAATATTCCAAGCTCACTGGTTAATGTAAGCGCGTAATAAGCCATTTCAAATGTGAAATTTTGGCACATTAATAACCGGTATAACCTCCAGAATGTTGAATGCAAGCAAGTAAACGTGAGGGCACTGTGTTATGCTGGTGACGGACGTCAGTTTGTGGAATGGAGTTTGGAGTTCCATGCCTGTTGCACTTGGTCGGTCAATACACAGACGGTTAATGCTGTTTGCAGAGAACACTGGAGTTGTCTTCCGATGATGTCTTACATGAGCTCGATTGGAGAGAGATTTAAGGATCGAGCAGGCCAAGGCAACATATCGACATTCTGTAGAGCATGTTGGGTTAAAACAGCGATATGTGGCGTGTGTTATCCTGTCGGAACATACCCCCGGAATGCTATTCATGAATGGCATCATAACAGCTCGAACCACCAGATGGTGTAGAGTTTGGCACTCAGTTGTGCGGCATAATCACAAGAGTCCTCCTGCTTCACACGAAATCGCACCGCAGACCATAACTGCAGGTTTAGGTCCGTTGTGTGTAGCACGCAGACAGGCTGGCTGTAGACCCTCATCTGGCCTCCTTTGAACCAACACACGGCAATCACTGGTACCGTGGCAGAACCAGTTTCTTTCAGAAAACACAACAGACTTCCATCTTGCCCTCCAGTGAGCTAGCGTTTGACAGCAGTGAAGTCGCAAATGGCGGTGGTTTTGGGTCAGTTGAATGCACACTACAGGGTGCCTGGCTCGGAGCTGTCCTTCAAGTAACCGATTTGTAACAGTTCTTTGTGTCACTGTGGTGCCCATATTCCTGCTGCACATGCAGTATGATGAGCCAGAGGAATACTCCGAACACGAAGGTCTTCCGTCTCAGCAATGCCACGTGGTCGTCCGAAGCCCTGTCTTCCTGCTTCAGGTCTTGCTTCTCGTGATCACCGCTGGCAGTAGTCATGTATAGTGGCTACATTCCTGTCGTGTCTTTCTGCAATATCGCAGAAGAAACGTTCAGATCTCGTAGCCCTCTTACATGGCATGTTAAAAATTCACTGTGGTGTTGATGATGGCTGCGTTGTCAACTTAAAGGCATTCTAGACTGACATCAACTAGCACAACTCTCAGGCGAATGGTGCGAAATTTGAATTGACATCATCTCTCAAATGTAGAAACACGTTTACCAACTTTTGGCTATGTCGCACAACTTCTTCTTGTTGTTTCTGTGTGTTCCGTCAGTGTATTTTAATCGTCGCTGCACACCTATCTGTCTTCCAGTCGTTGTAGCAACAGTATCGTAAACGTGTCCTGAACAATTCCCTCTTCATTGTCATGCCCATTAGCGTTGACCTTACTTACTTAGTATCGCGTCACTAACACGAACGACTGTTTTGTTTTTCGTTTCATTGAAATCTATAAGAGATTCCGCAAAGGTTCCACCAATCTTACTTGCTATTATCAATTATCACGTATCGTAATACTTGGCCTGTTTGATCTTTGTGGGGTACATTCGGATTACTGTCGAATATCATGGAATAATACTTGGCGTTATGAGCCTGATCTACAATTTTTGGCGTTCGTAAAATTTCAAAAACCTTGTTTTGAATTTCTGATGACATTCAAGTAACTGAAATGTTTTACCTCACTTGTATTCTTAGAAAATTTTCACGGACAACAGGATCGTACTTAGCTATTAGATTCACCAGTTCTAAAAAGTTGCCACTCTTGGTACTGGTTTGATTTTTCTTGAAACCACGTAACGCCAAACATTGTTTTGCCACGAATTTTATTGTATCAAAAACTTTGGCTGGAATTTCATGTTTTTTTTATTCTTCTGTCATCATTTCTTGCTCTTTTCTATCAATAGACTGATCTTTTTGAAGTCTTGTTCCCAGCTCCTTCCAGCTGCAAAAGTGTTGGTTGAGTATAGTACTTGAACCATAGTTGGCGACTTTGAGGTTCAGTTTCTGCAAAGTATTAAACCCGTCAAAGAAGTAAAACATCGACGTGTTCGCTGAGTTTGTGTTCTCCAACAACCGACAACAGAACAAATCGATGATGCTTTAGAAAAAGAATTAGCCATGCAAGTACATATAAATTATTCGCCGTTTGTGAGTGTGCGCCAAATCCATTGTTGCCTCAGCCGCCTTCTTGGCATTATTTTCAATGTGATTGAGCCGGTGTGTGACTCTGAACCGTGCTTGGTACTGTTGGTACTCCAGCTAAATCTGTAATAGCATGCAGAAAGACTTCAGCACCTCGCTATACTAACAGTAATCGTATATTTTAAACACAGGTCACTCGCGGGCTTTCGAGAATGGTCGTCGAACAGATGTGCAAAACTATAAGCCTACATGTCTGACGTCGATCAGTTGTAGAATTTCGGAACATGTTTCATGCTAGTGTACTATGACATTTCTGGAGACCGGGAATCTCCTCTGTAGAAACCAACAAGGATTCCGAAAGCAACGATCTTTTGAGACCCAGCTCGTTGTGTTCGTCCGCGATCCACAGAAAGCGTTAGAGGCAGCAAATCGTGTTCCTTGACTTTTTAAAGGCCGCATAATGACCAAAATTCAGACCATCTCTGTGAGTGGATTGAAGAGTTTGTAACACACAGAACACAGGTTGTCATTCTGAACGGAGAGAAGTCTTTAGACGCAAGAGTAGCTTCGGGCGTGCTTCAGGGGAGTGTTTTTAGGACCGTTGCTTTTCACTATATATGCAAATGACATAGTAGATGGCGTCGGAAGTTCCATGACACATTTCGTGGATGATGCTGTTATTTACAGAGAAGTCGCTACACTAGAGAACTGTAGGAAACGCAGGAAGGCCTGTAGAGGATCTACGCTTGGTGCAGGAAGTGGCAGTTGACCCACAACATGAACAAATATCATGTATTGCGAACACGTAGAAAGACTCTTTACTGTATGATTACAAAATTGCAGAAGAATCATTGGAGGCATTATTTCCATAAAATGTCTGGAGTGCGCGTACAGAATGACATGAAGTGGAGTGACCACATAAAATTAATTTCGAGTAAGGCAGAAGCCATACAGATTTATAGAAGAATCCTAAGGAAATATAGACCATCAATAAATGAAATAGCTCAAAAAACACTCGTTCGACCAATACTTTAATGTTACTCTTCTGTATAGGACTTATACCAGACAGGACTGAAAGAGGAAACAGGGAAACAGAGAAGATCGAAAGAAGAGCAGTACGTTTCGTCACAGGTTCATTTAGTAATCACGAAAGCGTCAGAGACTCTCAGTTAACTGCAGTAGTAGACGTGCACTAGGGGCTTTCTGTATCTTGTTATGGTCTACTTTTAAAGTTCCGAGAGCGTATGTGTCTATGTTTATCTCGCGAAAAGACCACGAATATAGAATCAGAGAGATTCGAGCTAAAAGGGGGGGGGGGGGGAAGTGACACGGGTACATAAAGTACCCTCCTCCACACATAGTAAGGTGCTTTGCGGAATATATATGTAGACGCATACGTAGGTGTAAGGTATCAGATACGTTGTCTAACCATTATTTCCTTGAATTTTTGAATACTGATTTTTCTTGGCTCCAGACTTATTGGTTTTGGAAGCAGTTATCAAATATTGATGGGGCAATGGTTCGTGTGTCTGATTTCTGATTTTCGAGCAGCAGAACCATATATTCCGCATCCTTGCAAACCGTGAAGTGTGGCGAAGTGTTGACATTTAAAGCAGTATTTAGTGTTCGGTATGTAGGGCCTATCTTTAATATCGATAGAGCCTGCTGAAATATGCTTGATAAATTTCTATAAGCTGAATGTCAGAATAAAAGATGGCGTCTTTCCGAAGCCATGATTTACACTTTTCATTTCACATTGTCACATCTATCGTAGCTCTTTCCCTCCTATATCCGTCATAGCCCAGTGGGCTACAACTGTCTCACAACAGTTCAACGCAGTGTGCAGCTTACTGTTAATGATATACTATACATGTAACTTGGCACTGACAACTTGTGGACTTGAACAACTTCCACTTTTTCGACCAGAAGAGTAGTTTTACGAAGCATTCTGATACGTTTAAATACCCTGCAAGTCCCTCTAATGGTTTATGTGTGTAGAAAGGTGACAATTTATCAAATGTACCTTTCACATTTTTAATAACCGTGAAACAGGTATTTCAAAGTAGTTCAGAGTTCAACATGATGATACACAAATTAACACACACAGTACAAAAAAGTAACTCATGCTTTGTCTGTTCTCTGTGTCGCAAATCAAGTGGCAAACGTTAGTCCTATCTCTCGAAATATAAAGTCCCTTCAAAAATTAGAGTACCGTAACGTCTGTTCACATCCCAGAAATAATCACCTATACGAGTGGCTCATACATGTTGCTCCAGACAGGTCTCCCTTCTTCCAGAACTCGCCACAAAGCGTCCCGAGTCTCTACCTTGTGCTCTGTTACTGATAAATCCCAGTCTCAACGTGGCTCCCACAGTGTTCTACTAACGTCTGCTTCTCCATTGGCTGAAGGCCATCCCCACCAAAAATACAGTGTTCTTACGTGATATAGACGTGGTTTAACTCATCCTGACCACTCCCTGGAGCAACACATATTAGAACAACGTGTGCTCTGAGTGTGACTGTATGTGTATAATATACACAATAAGTCACACTCAGATAATTTACGATAATTATAAATAAAGGTTTGTCCATAAGTAAATATGCCAGTATTATTTCGCAAGTTCGCTCGCTTTAAATGATAACGAATTGTCGTTATACATTATTTAAGCAATTATGTATGCCTTCTTGACAGAAGTGTCCTTTGATTCTCTTTTGAATTGTGATGTCTGCTGACATATGCGACTGACCACTTTTAAATTAGCACAGGTCTTTAGATAGCACTTGTAATCAACGTTTAAATAAAGTTAGTGCCAAAATAGTAAACTCTTCATTAAATAGAATCACAAGTATGAAAAAATATTAGCTATTGATGCTGTATTCATTACCTGTGTGAATGTGGTGGATACGATGTTCTGACAAACATTTGCATGATGAAACAGATATAAGAGATATCGTAAATCAATAAATAAAATAGATACAGGTATACAGCTTCCAGTGATGATAGCTATAGTGTATTGCTGTCATCTCAGGTTGTTGAAATTGTATGAAGTGTTTAAAAGTTATTGATTCGGAGGTACACTGTGAAAATGTTTATTCACTGATAAATATTAACTTCTGTAGTTTTAAAGATATTGAAATCTTATTGTGTAATTGGATGTGCCTTATTTTTAGGAGATCTCAGATGTATTCAGATTTAAAATTGATACCTGACTGTGAGTCATTGTCGAATCTCAAAAAGTTGTAACTTACCCGTCTTTAACATTGTCTGACACGCCACCATTTCTTGGAGCATTGTCTCCTGCACAAAGACAATGCGAGCGACAGCCGTCCCAATTCCTAGCGTTGGGATTTACAAACTTCCAGTTGTTGTAACCGCAGAAAAGCCAAGTCTAAATGCAGTTGTTCTCAGACGATACACCAGAAATCATACGGGGAGATAGAGTTAACAGGGGACGCCAGGCGTGTCAGAGGGGTCACAAAAGATAACGACGCAGCCAAATAGCCGAGGCGGCGGTCCAAGCGGCCAGGCAGCTGCGCGTGATAAGCAAGGAAGCAGACTCAGCTATTAAGATAAACAGGGCGCTCTGGGCAGGTCCCTTAATAAACAATAACTTGCAGTATCAACACTCTTGGCTAGAGGGAGAAGTCTGGGAGCGGAGAGAGAAAGAAAGAGGGCCCTAGGTGGGGACCGCACTACGTCATGAGGAGCCAATGAAGGGCTCAGGACGCAGTGCGTGACCATATAGGGAGAGGCCCCTCTACCCCTCCACCCAGCTTCTGAAGAAAAGTACTGAAGTTAATACTAAAACAATCCCTAATAAGGAAAAGTTGCACTCGACGCTACGTCATGCCAAGCGCTGGCGGGGTCGAAGGGGAAGAGCTAACAAAACTCGGAGGCACGCCGCTCCGGGGATCGATCTCTCTCTCTCTCGGGTTTAGGCAGCGACGGTAGTCAGCGTGAGTAGCAGCCGACTTGGGCTGAGGGCGGGCTGCAGGCAGACAGTTGGAGATAGTCGCCGATGAGCGTTTAGGCAGCGACCGCGGGACTCTGACTTAGGGTGCTAGTGTGGGCAGCAAAGTGCTGGAAAGTTCTATCAGGCAGCCAGAACGGTGGAAGTCAGTCACCGTCTCTGTAATGGGCTTGGCTATTCTGTAGGTACAATCACTACGCAGTTAGGGTGATCTGTATTCTTTATGAATAAATTAGAACTTTTACAACGTCCATACGAGCTTACTTCTACCAACATCCTAGCCTTGTACCTTCACACCAGGGAATTTAACATCTTAGCCAGATCAAAAGTCTCCCTCTCAATTAGGTCAACCGGCTAATTCCCGTTTACGAACCGTGTCGCTCAATCCCTCGCAAAACCCACGCTTGGGACGCGACACAGTGACACTGCTCGTCTCTGTACCTGGACACGCCGGGGGCTGTGGCTCAACGGCCATGTCCAGCCGACTTGCTCCCACCCCAACAAGCAAATTCATCTCTCCTCAACAGCAGTAGTAGGTGGACGAATAACTCACCTACATTCTCGTAACGCTACGAGATAAATAAGCTACTATTTAGACTGAACAGGAAATACAGTAAAAGCTTCGAGGACGTAATCTCTACAGAAATGTGTACTTAGAATTTTTAAATCTGCTATAGTCAACGTAAGAAATAATTATAATAAAGATACATATCAACCAACTATATGACTCTTTACACATATTAAAAGCAAGAAATAAAATAAATATAAGATATAGTGTACCGTATTATTTCAAAATACCTTCAATGTGCGCATTGTCAGCAGCCACTCTGCTTAACTGCATCTTCAAAATAACGTAAGTAGCACTGCAAACGGAGTGTGGTGCGACCAAGTAGCACAAACTGAAGCTACGAATGTGTCATGCAGACCTTTAGTTCATACAAACAATTTATTAATTTCAAAGAGCGAAAACTGTAAATTCACATATGCATACCCACAGACTGAAAATGTTAACGTTACTGTGAATTTCCAGGTGGAGTTGGCTACACAGTATGTCCAGAGGACGTGCGTGTGCAGCTTTCAAGTATATTTTGGATTTTGAGGAAAATGTAATCCTTAGCATGTGGGACATGAGACCATCACACTACTGCACTACTGAACATCCAGCTTCTGTTCTGTCGGTCAGATTTAAGCCAACAGGTCCCCAGACTACTTGGAGAAAGGCCACAAGAAATAACGATTACCAAGACCAATAGCTTTCCAACTAGTGGTGTGAGAAGCTGTTAGATGTGACAACGGGATTGATTTCGTAATCATCATGTGAGATTAGGTGAAGTTAGTACTGAGCAAGAGGCAGTGATGAGAGCTTGATAGCTTGTAGCGGTCTGACAACTGGCGGGGTATGCAGGTAGGCTCGTGGCTGAGCAACGGATGCAGTGATTTTCCCGAGGCCTAAGCGTTCTTGCTTCATTGATGGCTGCAGCTAAGGTGGACCAAACGAAAGAAGAATATTTCATTTTTATACAAACTACGTTCCATATCCTTCAAAACCAATGTAGGAAAAACAGGTAGGCTTCAGCACAAAAGTCGCTGCAGTCATTCGAATTGCGGAAACGGAGCGGTTTATCTGACGCCCAAAAGGGCATGATCTTTGGCTTTCGTGTCATGGATTGAAGCTATCCGAAATTGCTAAGTTTGGAACCTGTTTCATGCCGCCGTGGTCAAAGTATACTGCGTATGGCAAAATGGTGCTATTCAAAACCGATGCCGAGGCAACCGTGGTTCACCACAGGCCATAGATGACAGAAATGGATGACTGCTGCGGTGATGTGTGCAGGCGAATAGACGATCAGCTACTGGCCAACTGACTGCCGAGATGAACCAAGCCGCTACCAACAGCGCCTCCTCAAAGACTGATCAGTGAACGTTGCTGCATGTGAGCCTCTCCAGCAGGTGCCTGCAGGTGACTGTTGTTCTCCAGCGGCAGTGGATATGATTTAAACGCCAATACCGCATCTGGACGTCCACTGAGAGGTGACAGATGGCCTTTTCAGATGAATCACGTTTTATGCTCCATGGGATGTGTACGGTGCGAACCGTCTGAAAGTAAACACCCTGCAACAGTTACAGTATAGCAACGTTTTCGTGTCATTCCTTAGATAATATAACCATTTTGGCAGGCACAGTGCACCAACACATGTATTCATCTGACCTTGAGGACGATGTCGGAACGTACATGGCGTTTGCTTTTCCTTGGTACGAAGGCATCTTCCAAGAGGACAATGCAACGAGTCACAAAGCTCGCAGTGTACATGAGTGGTTCAAAGAGGACCAGAATGAGTTCACCGAAATGCTGTCGTCATCAAACTATCCATATTTAAACCCAGTGAAAATCTGTCGAACCTCCTCAATCGGGCTGTTCACGCCATGGATCCTCAATCGAGATAGCTAGCACAGCTGAGCCATTCTTACTTCGTTGAAAGGTTAAGAATCAGTTTTGTAGTAAATGTATGGACTTTAGGTAGCTAGTTCAAGACCAACCCAGTATTATAACGTGGCTAACCAGGAACGCAGGTTATTGATTCCGAGAACGACTGTGGCCAAAAAACTTGCCGATATGCAACGAGAATGGTAATCCCTTCCGTGATGGCCTTCATGACCAGGGTACCAAACGGCACGCTCCAGTAAGGTAATGCAAGACTTCACACAGTACTTCATACTACGTGGTCCTTGAGGAACGTACAGAAATATTAAGCCGTGCTGCCTCTACACCCGTCCACAACTGCGAAAGTGTTGCCGGTGTAGGATTTTGTGCATGAACTGACTCGTAGACTATGTCCGACAAATGTTCACTTCGGGCTATCTGTGTAACCAAACCATTCGCTCGAACTACCCACAATTTTCTTCAAACCAATCGCGAACTACTATGCCCGGTGACATGCCGCATTGTCATTCATAAAAATTCCATCGTTATTTGAGAACACGAAATTCATGAAAGGCTGCAAATGGTCTCCGGGTAGCGAAATATATCCATTTGCAGTCAGTGATCGGTTCAGTTGGGCTGGAGGATCCAGTTCATTCCATGTAAACAGCCCATACCATTATGGAGCCACCACCAGCTTGCACAGTGCCTTAGACAACTTGGATCTATGGCTTCGTGGGGTATGCGCCAAACTCTAACCCTGCCATCAGCTGTTACCAACTGCAATGGGAACTCATATAACCAGACCACAGTTTGCCAGTCGTCTGGGGCCAGACCGATATAGGGCCAGAGAGAACTGCTGCAGCCGATGTCATACTGTTAGCAAAGGCACTCGCGTCGGTTGTCTGCTGCCATAACCCAATAACGCCAAACTTCGCTGTACTGTCCTAATGGATACGTCCGTCGTACGTGGTCTTTGATTTCTGCGGTTATTTCACGCAGCGTCGCTTATCTGTGGCATTGACAACTCTATGAAAACGTGCTGTTCTCGGTCGTTAAGTGAAGACCACCAGCCACTGTGCTTTTCGTGGTGAGAAAAATGCCCGACATGTTTTATTCTCGGCGCACTCTTCATACTGTGCATAGGGGTATTGAATTTTCAAACGTGGAGTGTCCCATGCGTCCATCAGGCATTCAGAGTTTAGAGTCTGTTAATCACGTCGGAATCCTTTTCACTTGTATCATCTGAATACAAATGACAGCTCCACCAATGCACTGCCCTCTACAACTCGTGTACTTGATACTACCGCTACTGTATACATGCGTATCGCTATCACATGACTTTCGTCATCTCAGTTATATTTACATACCAGCCTCTGCCCACTGACCTCCATGAACACAAGGTGTGTTTCAGTCACGACAAGAAATTCCTCAAGATGACATTCGCAGGCTGTTTGTTGCAATGAATGCAAGAGTATATTTGCGGCTGTTTGGAATATATCTCAGACTCATGTTGATGACAGTCGTCTACTCTGAATGGAAAAAGTTTGTTATGTGATGCAGATCTCCAGAAATTGTAATAAGTATCGAACTGGTAGCCTACGTTATGTTGTGAACCCTTTTTATTTCCATTGATGTATGCATGTATCCGGAATTTGATTATCAAAACGCCCTGCTATAACTGCAAGCGGCCAGGAAATACTGAACTTCGGCCACAGTTTGCACAGAGTGCTCCAGGGCAAATGAGGTCCCGTGGCGAGCAAAGAGGTCAGCGCGATTAAAGGACTGCGGCGCACTGGTAATTATGTCGGCAGGCGAGGCGTGAAACACCGCCTCCCGCTGCTTTTTTGCGCCATTAATCGGCGACCGAGGGCGGCACGCGGGCCGCTCCAGTAGCCAGTAGCCGCTGCGGCTGCGGCGGTGCAGCAGCCGCGGCTTTGACGTGCAGCGGAGCGCGGCCGCCGGCCTGATACGATACAGCGCGCCACCTCGGTGGTTGCCCATCGCCGCTCCTCAGCCGGAACATCGCGTGTCGCGCCCTGATGCCGCTACACGACCACCTTAGGGGCTGCGTGCGCGTCTTGTGGCCCAACACAAGTTGCAGGTGGACGCTGTGGTAATTGCCTTCTCGGAGTAGGAAACGGAAGTGCTGCAAGATGACCCATGAGAAACGGAAGGTTTTTAAATGAACATTAGTTGGTTTATTTTTAAGATAGCAGAATTTTTATTTAGACAAAATCCAAGGTTAATATCTTCTGTTTGCTTTAGATCACGGGTGGCCAACCCGCCGGATCCGGCCCGCGATTGGTTTCAATCCTGCCCGCGGAAGAAATTTGTGGGAGGAAGAGGGCAAGTTAAGGGGCTCTCACATGTTCAGTACTATTGTTAATTTGTCAGTTATTGACGGGGTGAGGGCGAGTATTGACGTACTGCCAATACAAGAACTATTGACGAGCGTTACTGACGCCGTTGAGGGAAGTATCATTGGTTTGGAATTTGCCATTCTCTTGCTAGTATGTTTCTAGCTTGTCTTCTGTATAATGCAGTCTATATATCTCCTGTTCAAGCGACTTCTACATCTACGTGATTACTCCGCTATTCACAATAAAGTGCCTGGCAGAGGGTTCAATGAACCACCTTCATGCTGTCTCTCTGCCGTTCCACTCTCGAACGGCACGCGGGAGAAACGAGCACTTACATGTTTTCGTGCGAGTCCTGATGTCTCTTATTTTATCGTGATGATCATTTCTCTCTCGTCCGCAGCTCGTGGTCGTGCGATAGCGTTCTCGCTTCCCGCGCCCGGGTTCCTGGGTTCGATTCCTGGCGGGGTCAGGGATTTCCTCTGCCTCGTGATGACTGGGTGTTGTGTGATGTCCTTAGGTTAGTTAGGTTCAAGTATTTCTAAGTTCTAGGGGACTGATGACCATAGACGTTAAGTCCCATAGCGCTCACAGCCATTTGAACCGTTTTTATTTCTCCCTGTGTAGGTGGGTGCCAACAGAATGTTTTCGCAATCGGAAGAGAAAACTGGTGATTGAAATTTCATGAGAAAATACCGTCGCAACGAAAAACGCCTTTGTTTTAATGATTGTCACTCCAGTTCATGTATCATGTCGGTGACACTATCTCCCCTATTTCGCGATAATACAAAACGAGCTGCCCTTCTTTGTCCTTTTTCGATGTCATCCGTCAGTCCCACCTGATGCCGATCCCACACCGCACAGCAGTACTCCAGAACAGGGCGGACAAGCGTTGTGTAAGCAGTCTCTGTGGTAGACCTGTTGGAGCTTCTAAGTGTGCATCAATTAATCGCAGTCTTTGGTTTGCTCTACCCACAATATTATCTATGTGATCGTTCCAATTTAGGTTATTTGTAATTGTAATCCCTAAGTATTTAGTTGAATTTAGAGCCCTCAGATTTGTGTGACTTATCGCGTAATCGAAATTTAGCTGATTTCTTTTAGTACTCGTGTGAATAACTTCGCACTTTTCTTTATTCAGGGTCAATTGCCACCTTTCGCACCATACAGATATCTTATCTAAATCGTTTTGCAAGTTGTTTTGATCATACGATGACTTTACAAGACGGTAAATGACAGCGTCATCTGCAAACAATCTAAGGCGGCTACTAAGATTGTCTCCTATGTCGTTAATATAGATCAGGAACAATAGAGGGCCTATAACACTTCCTTGGGGAACGCCGGATATTACGTCTGTTTTGCTCGATGACTTTCCGTCTATTACTACGAACTGTGACCTTTCTGAGAGGAAATCAGGAATCCAATCGCACAACTGAGGCGATACTCCGTAGGCACGCAGTTTGATTAGAAAACGCTTGTGAGGAACGGTGTCGAAAACCTTCTGGAAATATAAAAATATGGAATCAATTTGACATCACCTGTCGATAGCACTTATTACTTCGTGGGTATAAAGAGCTAGTTGCGTTTCACAAGAACGATATTTTCTGAATCCGTGCTGGCTGTATGTCAATAAATCGTTTTCTTCGAGGTAATTCATAATGTTCGACTTCTAAAGATTTTAAAACAAAGAAATTATGGCTTAATTTATTTAGTGTTACAGAAATAACCCATGCCTATGCGATCATTCATCAAAAATACTTTCGGGAAAAATATTTAAAAACTGCTTGCTTATAGTATTTGTAGATATAAACACACTAAATTTCGAACACTCCCATGAGCCGCCTGTGGCCGAAAATCACAGAGCTACTCCTAACTGCTTGACGAGTGGGATTGCCCATCCCAATGCCTCATTTTGTCTTTCTGTTTTTTTTTTTCTCTTATCAGTTTTGATAAATAATTCTTGTCGGTTGAGGACGTATTATAATACTGCAACTCTTGAAACTGAATGTAATGTGTAATGAATTAGCTGCAACCAATGGCTTTTATACAGGTTTATTTTGCCGTGATGACATTTCAAGGTACCTGGCATCCCATGTTCAAATGTTAACATTATTTACGTGTGGCGAACGTTATTTCTTTACTAAAGGCGTTGTAAAATTTTGTAACGGAGGCTTTTAAGGCAATTGCTGTAGAACGTCGTAAGTAAAGAAACAAAGCTGACGATGCTTGATTAAATGCAAAAATCTGAAGATGGGGTGAAAACAAAATGAATGTATTCCAAAAAACGCATTTTTGAGGCGTAGTTTGCTGGTACGGAGGGAGAGCGGTGGCATCATCTCAGTACGCTGCCCCACGAACATTTACGTTGCTGGCTTTCCATGAAAGGAAATGAAATGGTGTGATGGTGTGGCCCTCTAACTACGTACCCTCCGACTCAGAGTTGAAATGTTAAAAGTTATGGCTGGGTTTCGTTGTCTAGGGGCTGGGATACTTAGTTTCCGCATTACAGGCCAAATACTGCTGAGTCTACTGTGTACAACATGTATAAACACATGAATCGAGTGGTGGAAGGTTTCTATCACTCGGCAATTGCGAATTATGAATGAAACACATAAATTTACAAACGAAAAATTGCAATTAAACAAATCTGTAGGTATTATCTTAACGAATTTAAATGATAACTACGATAGGAGAAGTTCTTTTGAGAAGGTGGTATATTTCTGCAAAACACTTATTGATGACGATGGTCCAGCTTAAAAATGAAATATAAGTTGAATAACAGGGAAACAATAGATTCCTACTTCACGTAATTAGTTATGAACAAGAACACAGCTCGCGAGATATTCACTTCTAAATGCACACTACGTCTTCACTGCAGAAGCCACGGAAATCACACAAGAGCACAGGTTGGCACTCCGAAGTATTTCTCTCCCCCGCGACCACGCGCCAACTGCTCCACTGTCCAAGTCTTTCCGCCGCGCTGTACTGTCCGCGTAGAGCACTCACCCCCGTGCCCCGTGCCGCCCTGTCCAGAACTGCACCAACTGCCTGAGCTACCTGTCCAGAACTGCACCAACTGCCTGAGCTACCCCTCCACTCACATCGGTAACTGCCTCCCTTTGTAACGAGCGCTGTGATTGGCTAGAGCGCTCCCTCCATGTCTCCGAGCCAATGAACACTCACGAACATATTGAAACACATGCGAAATACTGGATTTACATTTAAATAACTTGAAATTAAATAAATATTCCTACGGCTGGACCATAAACACGCTCTAACACACATTATTAAATACATAAACAAATCAAATAAACATTATTCAAAGGAATAGCAAGCAAAAGGTAGGCCGGTAGCCTAATGTCTCTGTGCTTTATAAAACAAAGTAAATATTTTACCAATTTCTTCATGAATAGTATATATCGGATACAAACAAAGACATAAATGAATAAATATATTTATAAGCATCCTGCTACAGTATCTTCGTATAATTGTGGAGTACTTATAGCCTGACACGATCGATAGTAATCGGCCACTTTGCCCTACAATACCTCATGTACTATTTAAGTTAAATGCCTGCAATCCATACCAATTTAGGTTTACACTAATAGCTTTCTAAAGACACGTAGATCGACGAAACTGGATGAATCGTCTGGATTTTGGAAATTCGTTGTTGGGTATTACTAGTATAATTTACCGTCAGACAGTAAACTTTAAGCTAATAAATATATTGAAAATCTGATTACACCATCAGAATCGTCATGCAAATAATAGTAATGTACATGTTTCTTTTTGAGGTATCATGATTCATCTGGCTACTATTAATTTCTATACGAACTGTGAAATGTCTGCCAGTAAGGTTTCACAAAGTTCGCCACCTCTGGCCCTCCCGGCGCACAGCGTCACCAAGGAATTCCCAGCCACACGGCTGGCCCACGTGCTCCGGCCGTTGTGCGGCACCGCGCCGTTGCTAACGAGCCGCGCCTTGCCGAGCGGCCGCCGCCAACTCAGAATATTTTCAGGGCGCCACGACTCGCCCGTTGCCTCACAGCGTGAAGGAAGCTAAAGTTTAGAATTTGTGCTCTAGGAACACTGCTATCGCGGAACGTGAAAGGGTATCCAACACGCATAAGCATGCGAATCGGGCCCGCAGGTTACCAAACGTTACCCATGTATGCTTTAGTTCGTCATCTCTTATTCGAAACCAAACGAAACAATGAATTATTTTTCCTGCAAATCATAAAACAGTCAGTCCTTAAGTATCTGACTGCGGGTTTAAAACGTTCTCAAATAACTCCTTTGGAATATATTATTTAAACATTGACAGCCTTTACACAGACCTTTAATTATTCCACAATGTCTGTACTCAACAAATATGTTTCTGGCCACAGGAAAGATACGTATCTTACTCTCACTGTATGCATACACAAGTCCGGCAGAATCCTTTCAGTGCGCAAGCAACCAACAACTACATGCAGCAAAAAGCTAAATTACCAAAAAAATCCTCAATTAATTAATACCAAAGTCTCCTCCGGCGCGACCTGCACGATCACGGCAGGCTGCGTCCTCTCATGTCGCGCGGCTTCTCTGCATGCTGCAGCCGACCAATTCCGACTCCTCTCAACAACTGTTCGCTATTATTCGCGGTAATAATATCTTAGTCTCAGAATTTATGTATTCTCACGACAGCAGAATCATTGGTCCACTCTGCAAAGAAGTATTATCGTTCAGCTTTCAAGGTGACGTACAGTGTAACTTGCCATGCCTTCCCACGTGAGACTGCGCTAGTTCAACAAACCATTCCGTGGTTTGTCTCAATAAATCAGTGTGCAGCATTTCTTTCAACCTCTTTCCTCAGACTCTCTCTTTCAAGTTGTCCACTGAAACAGTTCTGGTAGTGCAGTGAGTTCTTCAGAAGCTGCAAGCAGGCTTCCTATGGTTATAAGAGGACAAGCAGTTAGCTGATTTACTTGAAATAATTCCCGGGATGGCATTAAGATACTTTTATTAGCAAGCAACTAACACAGGAACGATTTAATACTCTGAAAGGATTCATTTCAAGAACTTAATAAAATCGAAGATCATGGTAAAGCGGACTATCACATAAGAACAGGCTCTGAGTACATCTTATCGCAGACTAAAGAGATTGGCGCGCGACTGAAATCTCTCGCTTACTTCTTAGTTCTTGATGCATCTTCGATAATTTAACACTATGCGTTTCACCACTGAACTAATTGGTTTACAGCAAAGCGATATTATAATATTAAAGTCCTGATGATCCGTAGTCTTGTTCTGGTATTTGCTACGTCAAAATTGGACTTTACTACCTAACACTTAAAATTCTGAGTTCCACGACAGAACATTTGTGGTTCCCCTGCTTGTCGATTGCCAAGCCACATCCACTCTCAAGGCTCGCGTACTGCTCAGGAGTCCGATCATTCACTACAATGCCATATCGTCCACTCGTCACCATTACATTTATTTTCACAAGGCCGTCTTGATCACATAGATTTCTTTACACTTTATGACCGGTTTCGGCTTGTCGCCATCTCCAGATCTGTTGCAAATATAAATACTGTGTAAGCGACCAGGATTAATTAATTAATATTAAATCTATAGAAGTCTTAGTCATTCATGAAACATAAAACATAAAACATTTATAGCCATGTATGGCAGCCATACATCCCGTTAAAATATTCTGATACAAATCATCGTCAAGTTACACATGTCGTATGCAGATAAACATTAAAAAGCTTCTTTCTGTAGTCCCTATATTCAAGTAATCGAGATGTATTGTACTAAAAGGATGCATAAATATATGATGGCTATAAATAATTTTAATTACATATCTTGGAAGTCGCGGAATGTTCACTGCTTGAAGTTCACACATTCAAACTGCTTGTAGCGCGATATCATGCTCTTCAATACCGGGTGCGGAGAAAGGAACGCCCAATGATGTTTCCCCGAATGGCAAACAGTCTGAACGTCCTTACGGAAAAGAGAGTTTTTGTACTTGTAGTATCGAGCCACAGCATACCTCAGACAGAGGGCTCACTATCTCCGCCTATATAGAGTGATGAAGTAACATAATTAACAGAGAAGTGATCAATATATATTAGAATCTACTCATTTTTCATCCTAGTTCCAATATCCACATAGCTGAGAGAGCCTATGTCACGTGTAAATACTGTAAGTAGGCTGTTTACGTTTTCTTATTGGTAACGCCACGTAGCGCTCTGTAAGAAAATCACTGGCTGTGCTGTGTACAGTCTGTGGCTGGTTTGCATTGTTGTCTGCCATTGTAGTGTTGGGCAGCGGCAGCTGGATGCTACGAGTAACAGCGCGTAGCATTGCGCAGCTGGAGGTGAGCCGCCAGCAGTGGTGGACGTGGGGAGAGAGATGGCGGAGTTTTGAAATTTGCAAGAATGGATGTCATGAACTGATATATATATTATGACTATTAAGGTAAATACATTGTTTGTTCTCTATTAAAATCTTTCATTTGCTAACTGTGCCTATCAGTAGTTAGCGCCTTCAGTAGTTTGAATCTTTTATTTAGCTGGCAGTAGTGGCGCTCGCTGTATTGCAGTAGTTCGAGTAACGAAGATTTTTCTGAGGTAAGTGATTTGTGAAAGGTATAGGTTAATGTTAGTCAGGGCCATTCTTTTGTAGGGATTATTATAAGTCAGATTGCGTTGCGCTAAAAAAATATTGTGTGTCAGTTTAAGCACAGTTATGTATAATTTTTCTAAGGGGACGTTTCAATACACCTGCGGGCGGTGTATATTCAAACACACCTCTGATACAGTGCTAGCCCACATTGTTATCGATCCTACGTGAGAATGTGGGGCAGAGTGCTGGGGTGGTGCACGATAAAATAAACTGAAGTGCAAAGAAACTGGTATAGGCATGCGTACTCAAATACATATAGATATAAACAAGCAGAATACGGCGCTGTGGTCAGCAACGCCTATGTAAGACAACAAGTGTCTGGTGCAGTTGTTAGATCGGTTACTGTTTCTCCAATGGGATGTTATCAAAATTTAAGTGAGTTTTAGCGTGGTTTTATAGTCAGCGCAAGGGCGATTGGACACAGCGTTTCAGGGGTAGCGATGTAGCGGGGATTTTCCCGTACGGCCATTACACAAGTGCACCGTGGGTTTCAGGAATCCGCTAAAACATCGAATTTCCTACACCGCTGCGGCCGGAGAAAGATCCTGTAAGAACGGGACCAATGACGACTGAAGAGAATCGTTCAGCTGTGAGAGAAGTATAACCCTTTCGTAAACTGCTGCAGATTTCAACGCTGAGCCATCAACAAGTGTCAGCGTGCGAACCATACAACAAAACATTCTCGATGTGGGCTTTCGGAGCCGAAGACCCATTCGTGTACCCACGCACGACACAAAGCTTTACTCTTCGCCTGCCAGCCGCGGTGGTCTCGCGGTTCTAGGCGCGCAGTCCGGAACCGTGCGACTGCTACGGTCGCAGGTTCGAATCCTGCCTCGGTCATGGATGTGTGTGATGTCCTTAGGTTAGTTAGGTTTAACTAGTTCTAAGTTCTAGGGGACTAATAACCACAGCAGTTGAGTCCCATAGTGCTCAGAGAGGACTGACTCTTCGCCTAGGTCGGTTGACACCGACATTGGACTGTTGAGGACTGGAAACGTGTTGCGTGACCGGACGAGTCGCGTTTCAGATATGGTGTGGGGCGTCTGCAATTGGAATGATATGGGAGTTCCGATACGTCTAGATACGAATCTGAGAGGACACATACGTAAGCATCCTGTCAGATCATCTGCATCCATTCGCGTTCATTGTGCATCCAGACGGTCTTGGACAATTTCAGCAGGACAATGCGACATTCCACACGTCCAGAATTTCTCCAGAATAGCTCCAGGACCACTCGTCTGAGTTTAAACACTTCCAATGTCGAGCAAACTCCCCAGACATGAGCATTATTGAGCATACTGGGATGCCTTGCAACGTGTTGTTCTGACGAGATCTCCACCCCCTTGTACGGATTTATGGACATCCCTGCAGGATTCATGGTTTCAATTCCCTCCAGCAATACTTCAGACATTAGTCGAGTCAATGCCACGTCGTGTTGCGGCACTTCTGCGTGCTCGGGAGGCGGTGGGACGGGGGGAGGGGGGGGGGGGGGCTACGCGATATTAGGCAGGTGTACTACTTTCTTTGACTCTTCAGATTAGCTTTATGAGGAAAGTCATGCTCACCTTGTCCAGAGCCATGTTACGTCTGCACACTGGTGCCTGTCTTTCAGTCCTACATCACCGTACCGGTAATGGTATACATAAAGTCTGGTATCCATACAGTAAATAATTTTCCGTCTGTACTGGTTCAAGTAGCGATAGATTAATTATAACAATACTGGAGGACCGCTATGAAACACTATCAACAAAGAAGATTAAAAGTAATTATTTGCATTATCAGACTATTCTTCGAGATTCCGCTTTCGCCTGTTCGCCATATCCAGTGTTTACCATAGTAGTGACGACTCATGCAACGAATGGTGTTCATTATGTGCCCTTTGTTACTAGACAACCAGAAAGACTTAGGATGTGTAGCAATTCGAGTACTGAGGAGTGCACTAACAATCATGAATCAAACCTAGTGTTTGCTGTGAATGTGTGCAAGGTACATCGCCCCTACATGAGGTAAAACAAATAGAGGATGTGTAAATACGCTGCTTAAGTAAAGTAATTTTGATTCCACAATACAGCATTTGTCAAGTCACCAAACCCATAATTATCACTCGATATTTCTTTCTTGCACAAACAACAGAATTTAAAAATTTGTGATTTGCAGGGACAGAGCGCTACAAACGCTTTAGTTGTAAAATGGCGCAGTGTGTGTTCTTTGGTATCACGAGATCATATGGAAGAGAAGCATCATCAGTACTGTTTTGTGGTAAATGAAGTTTGAACAGATGGGCCGTGTGTTGGACTTTGCGCAAACCAAGTTTCAGAGCTGTGCAACAGGTGTCCTTCCAGATCTCCTCACCGCGCAGTTCGTGAATATTAAGGATTCCTATGCCCACAGTGCGAAGTATTCCACATGTAAGGTCCAGCTGATGGAATTTAATGAGCAGTTTCTGTGGTGAATATATTAGCATCAGCACCGTGCACTGTGGTTACGGTGGCCTTGGTTAGTACATACATGGTTACGGTGGCCTTGGTTAGTACATACATGGTTACGGTGGCCTTGGTTAGTACATACATGCGCCACCAGCGTTTGGTCCACGTAGTCAGCAGCCGCCCCATCTTCCGACAGCTGCAATGCAGCGAGCCAAAGAACAAAATCATCCTACATAAACTGTCAAAGTATCAAATTATCTGTTTTAACTATCCCACTGTGGTGGGGTACCGTCACTATAGTTTTTGTAAAATAATAACCATAACAATAATAATAGCAAAACGCTTTGGTAATTGTTCATCATGTGCTTCGCACGATGCGCACAGTATGTGTCTATGAAGTTACTGATTCCAACTAACGGACTAAACGTTTGAAGTTATGAACTGCTGTCTCATTTAGCTAATCCGGTAGCGATTATGCGAATTTTCTGCAAGTTATTCTCGGCTAGCGAGAGTATTTCAGACATTACTACAATTCTTTTTTTCCTCTTCTCCATTCTATGGCGTGTTCGATAGAATAAATAACCATCTATGGGACAATACGAACCATATCTCTTAAACTATGTGAGTTCCGGACATTAATGCGAGATCTTTCAACAGAAAGTGTTGCTTGGAAATTCGATGGAGTGCCCTACATTCAATCTAGCACGGGGATCGCCACACATGCACAGCTAATGGAGCGCGTAGCAGGGCGATGCGACACTCGAACAGCATGGGGGAGCGATAAGGCGGCTGCACTGCCCTTGTTATACGATACGCAGCACACAGAAGAAAATTCTACAAGCGAACAGTAACAAAAACAAGATTGTTATCCACTACTCAGTCTTCCTCTCTTCGCTGATTAAACATAGCTTTTTAATAGTATCTCCAGCTATGAAAAAAAATTAGACTGATTCCAACTAACCGACTAAACGTTTGAAGTTATGAACTGCTGTCTCATTTAGCTAATCCGGTAGCGATTATGTGAATTTTCTGCAAGTTATTCTCGGCGAGCGAGAGTATTTCAGACATTACTACAATTCTTTTTTTTCTTCTTCTCCATTCTATGGCGTGTTCGATAGAATAAACAACCATGTATGGGACAATACGAACCATATCTCTTAAACTATGTGAGTTCTGGACATTAATACGAGATCTTTCAACAGAAAGTGTTGCTTGGAAATTCGATGGAGTGCCCTACATTCAATCTAGCACGGGGATCGCCACACATGCGGAGCTAATGAAAGGGTGTATGTAGTTTCTTAATCATCTGTGGGACTCCCAGCAATGACACATTATTTTTTACGACACAAGCGTAACCTAATCACCTCGGACAATGAGGTTTATTCACATAGATGGTATTTTCCTCATTTGACTTCCATAATGCTATCATAGCGCTCAGAGGCTTATAACAATCAACCCATGTATGTGTTTTGTTATTCCATGGAAGAAAGTCAAAATAATTCTCCCGAAAATTCTACCCTCAACTATGTATATCTCGCACAAACACTACTCCGCTGCTACAGCTAGTGTGCAATACACTACACACTACAGACTCTGATGACAGTGTGTTGGATACGAGCTATATATTAAAACTGAAGAAATTTCAAAAAGGTAAGAAATTAAGAAGATTGGACCTGGATAAGTTGAAGGAATCAGATGTTACTGAGAATTTCAGATGTAGCGTTAGGCAATGATTGATTACAACAGAGAAAAGGAATACAGTAAAGGCGAATAAGTATTTTTGATAGATGAAACAGAGAAGGCAGGAGAGGATCAAATATTTAAAAAGACAAGGTTTATCAGAAATCCTTGGAGAGTACAAGAGGTATTGAATTTCATTGATGAAGGGAGAAAGAACAAAAATTCAGTAAATGAAGCAAGATAAAGAAATACAAACGTCTGAAAATAAGATTGACAGGAAGTGCAAAATGGATAAAGAGGAATTGCTAGAGGAAAAATGTAAGGTTTGAGAAGCATACCTCACTAAGGTAAAGATGGTCGCCCGGTTGGCCGTGTGATCTATCGCACGGCTTTCCGGGTGGGAAGGAGCAGCGGTCCCAGGCACGAATCCGCCCAGCGGATTTGTGTCGAGGTCTGGTGAGCCGGCCAGTCTGTGGGTGATTTTTAGGCAGTTTTCCATCTGCCTCGGCGAATGTGGTTTGGTTCCCCTTACTCCCCCTCAGCTACACTATGTTGGAGATTGCTGGGACCAAACTGCTGAGGTCATCGTTCCCTAGGCTTACACAGTACTTAATCTAACTTAAAGTAACTTACGCTAAGGTCAACACATACACGCATGCCCGAGGAAGGACTCAGACCTCCGACGGGAGTAGCCGCACGAACCGTGGCAAGACGCCTGAGACTGCAGGGCTACCCCGTGCGGCCACGAACTTGAAAGAAAACTTCAACAGAATCGACAGTCTCTTGAAAGGAGCGCATAAAATGAACATAAACAAAAGCGAAAAAGGATAAGTAGTCGAAATAAGTTGGTTGATCCTGAGACAAATAAATTAGGTCTCTACTTAGGTTTCTACTTTAGGTTTTTCGTTGTAGGCAGATTTTTCATGATAAATGGTGGCAGACACGATTTCTGCGAGGCATTTAGTTGAAAGACTGATGTGAGTTGATCAATACTTCATGCTAAAATCCGTGTGGGCATGTGTAGTGTGACGGTAAAAATTAGTGCATGAGGGGGCCTGAGCGCTGAGTGAGTGGCACAAGAAGTTCTTACAAAATCGCACATGAGTAAGAGTGCATTTAAAAAAATTTATTTCTTGTCCAAAAAATTATTTTTGCATACCTGAAATGCAGGCATTTATTTAATATGCCGTTATGCTCATAACTTGTGTTCGTTTAAGTTTATTTCGCAATTCATGCTGCTCCCACACCACTACAAAAAATTTTGTAAGTGCTATTGGCCTGGCTTTTGATAATGTAACTCTTTTCTTTGTAATTTGTGTTATATGTACTTGTATGAACTGAAGGGTACTACTTCTGAACATTCTCAAAAGCCATAATGTCAATAAGTGGAGGTGTGTGAGGTAATGGGTGAGTCGTGATGCCCTGAAAATATTCTAAGATCGGAGTTTGCATGGCCACGCTGTGGCTTCTCGGCGGGCCACAGCTCGCCGGAGACCACGTGGTGCTGAACGTTAGCTAGGCTCCAGGCCGACAACACATCTGGGAAGTCCGAGGCCAACGACAAATACCGTTGGCCTCGGGGAATTCCATGGTGACGCTGTGTCGATGAAGGAGACATGCCGGGAGTGCCAAAGATGTCGGACTTTGTGAAACCATAATGGCAGACATTTCGCAGTTCATATAGAAATTAATAATAGCCAGATGAATAATGATGCCTTAAAAAGAAACATGTACATTACCATTATTTGCACGACAATTCTGATAGTGTAATCATATTTTCAATATCTTTATTAGTTTAAAGTTTAGTATCTGAATGTAAATTATACAAGTAACATCCAGCAACGAATTTCCAAAATCTAAACGGTTCATCGAATTTCCTCGATCTACATGTCTTTAGAAAGCTATTAGTGTAAAACTAAATTGTTATGCATTATAGGCATGTAACGCAAATAGTACATGAGTGATTGGAGGTCAAAGTGGCCGATTACTATCGAGCGTGTCAGGCCATAAGCACTCCACAGTTACACGAAGATACTGTAGCAGCAATTTTGTCTGCAATGTAAATGCATTGTCAGTAATAAAAACAAACTGAAACTTTACTGCACTGCTTGCGATAATATCAGGGCGAGGAATATATAAGACTCCACCTCTCAAACAGATCACAAAAGTTGGTATGACAGATGGCACAACCATCGAAAATTCTTCCACTGAACCCAACGTCATCAGACAGAAATCTGTACCAAGTGTTCGTGGCTGCCTTTAACAATAAACTGAAGTAAGAACGCCTTGTAATGTGGTAAACAGATCCCGAATTCATTGGTTTCTCAATTCTTTTATGTTTACCATCTGTAGCACCTAAGCTGTGTGAAGATTCCACCTGTTCCAACATTCCCAGCGATGTCCCTCCATTGGCCTTGTGTTTTTGGTACTTGGGTAAAATTAATATGGGGTATACCAACATTTATTAGTGAAATTCTAATATTGTTTCTTTCTACAGATATTTGAATTAGATGAAGATGACAGTTATGTATAATTTCTCTCACTTCATTGTCAAGGCAGCATCCAAGTCACTACATAGTAAATTCATGAACAGGCAGTAAAAATTATCATGATGTACCCAGCAAGGCCTACGGATTCCTTACAAAAGAGGAAACGCGAGGAGGCAATAGCCAAAGTGTGGAGTTGAAAACTTTTCTTTATTTAATAGAAGTGCCAGGCTGAGGAATATGCATTACAGACAGCAATTAAGACTCTTTTAAAGTATTTTGCATAGTATTAACACTGTTTATGAAGTGTGCTGTAAAATGCAAGATCCATGTATTTACTTGCAGTCTTTATTGCTCCAGGAAATATATTTTCTAACAATAAGTATTCTTCGATGATGCACTATAGTGGGAGAGAGCTTCCATACCAAACCAAAAATTCTCCACATGATTTGTTTATGAAAACACGTGCAGTTCCATTTATTGGGATTTATAATTAGCATTATTAAAGTGAACACTAGACTCACGTAAATTTTACATATATTTATGTAACATTAAAAGACAGTCTCAACCATTGACTCGTACAATAGAACGTACTTTGCGTCTGAGCAGTTAAATAAGTACTATAGTAAACAGAGTAGGTGTAGAGTACAGATAAATATTTTGTTAAAATATTTGACGTGTTACTTTACAGAAATTCAGATTCAGGTTAGGATTCCTTGTCTTTAAGCAAATCTTAGATCTGTTCAGCAACATTGTTTATGTTAACTGTGGTACTTAATAAGAAGTTTTCAGCATGAAGTGGGTACAGTTGCTCAGTTACAAAGCATTGTCGAAAAACGATTCTACTCCTTCAGATATATCGAATATATGTAGTGAGCTAGAGTGTGATATTGGAGCCCCCGTCAAATCTCTGTTATCATTATCAGCCCATTCAGTAAAAGTTATACAGTGAAACCCGTCTTAAATTTTTCGTAGTTTAATTACGTTTTATGAATTCATATTGTATCTTTAGTTTCTCTAAAAGAATTGGAGCCCCCGTCAAATCCCTGTTGTGGTGACAGACATCTGTAGTATAGGCACAGGTCTAGGTTAGGTTGACAGGCGATAATTATGAGTTAGAGAATCCAACAAAAGTGACTGTCTAATAAAGATTGCACTGACAGACTAACCTACACCAATCCGCCATCACATAAACTAAAGCTACAATATGAATTCATAAAACATAATTAAACTACGAAAAATTTAAGAGAGGTTTCACTGTATAACTTTTACCGAATGGGCTGGTAATGAGGTATGTAAAACGCATGTCAGAATCACCATATTATCACAAAACATAAACAGGGTTTCGCATTTATTATCTGAATATATTCTTGCATGGCAGATATGATTGGTTCACAGGCTTCCATAAAAATTTTGCTGATTGTGTTTGGTGACATTGCAGCACTAAACTTCAAGCATTTGAATGACGTGCTGTCTTCAGAAATCTCACGGTTACTCCTAATGTCTCGTCGGCTGTGACTGCCTCCCTCATTAGCACATTTTGCTTCCCTGGCTTATCTCATATGAACATTAACAACTTGGTATACGATGCAGGACTCATATAGAAATAACTTACGAAATCTTTAGGGTATGTGGTTCTGTTTTCAGTCAGTATATTAACGTGTGACGCGTCACCCCCATTCTCAGACCATTCTCTCTTTTTGTTGTTTTCTGTTGTTTACAAGCTATAGCTCATATAATAGCAGTACAAGATTTCTTTTGAGATTTCGACATCTTCATCTTGTAACCAACTAAAAGTGTTTGTCAGTAACAGTCATGATGCGATGATGCTTCAATATATAGCATTTCTGACAAACTAGCATTCTCAATCGATACTGAACCTGGACAGATCTCTTCAGCTGTACACTTACCACGCTGAACTGTGTACTTGACGTTTACAGTGTACAAAGCAGCCGCTGTTTAAAACTACTAATTTCTTCTGCATCCAGTTCCAAGTGCTTGTTTCGGCTTTGCAGACGAACAAATGAACGAGAGAGGCAACCAGACTGGTCTATCACGGTAAAGACGGAAAGGGTCTTAACGTTTACAAAGGTGTTCCCCTTCCCAGGCTGATTACATTGACACTTTTGCACGAATGCACCAAATCGCTCACACTCTGTACGAACGGACACATCCGTTACAAGCTTTTAATTTTTAGAAAAGGCTTGTTCCTCGGTGCGTCAGTTTCCATTTTGAATTTGTCTACAGAAATGTGTTGTTTATGAAGCCGCAGTGAGAGGCACAGGGTGGTAATGGAGGCAGGCACATGCGGTCGACCGGAAGGCGCCCGAGAGCCCCTGCAAGGGGCCATTAGCGACAGAGCGTCGCCCGCTTCCCCTCCTCCCTGCCCACCACCTCTTTCACGCTGCCAGGAAAACTCCATACCAGCACGCAGTAGCACACTTTGCGGTTGTAACCGAATTATAAACGGCCCGGTGCCGCTATGCGTCAACATCATTATGGCCAACAAACGGTAACCTCAAATTGTGTGTGTAAATGGAGCTCTGAACTCAAGATCTGGAGCAGTTCAGGAAATAAAGCAACGCCTGTGTCACCGTCACCATGCACAAAAAACGGTCTTGAGTCTACAGGCGCAAACACGGAAGTTTTCAAGTAGAAATGCTGTCTGCGATTTGGAATCAACTCTATCCACTCTACCCGTACGCAAGTTGAATCTTGTAGAGACGTATTTTAACGGTTACAGTCACTGGTCAACCATATTTGTGCCACTCTCGTATCTCGCAACGAGTCGCTGTTTTTTTTCGGTCCTATCTGCTAAGTATCCCATACACCAAGAACTCCAGCGCTATTTTTAGACATTATTTCTGCACCTTGCAACTGCTCCTAGGTCTCTGCCCCGCCCTCCCAGCAGCTTAGTCCATGTGATCGTCCCATTTTAAGTCTGACCTGTACGGAAGTCGGAGAGCACTGTATCTAAGACCTTCTGCATCTAGTGGGGAAACAGGATGATCTAAGTTAATCCGACAGGAGCGCGTTTTGACCACTAGGTGGAAATGAGAACAGGGTGTCATAGCTCTGCCAACCATGTAAAGTGTGTAAGGCCAGCGCCAAACGAAGCTTTCCCCTGCAACACCCAGGTAGTAGACGAGATAGTACGAGCAGGTTCGGTGGTGTTTCTTGTTGGGAAAATTAGGAAGATTACACAACATACATGGCATGGAGGAAGGACGAAGATTTTGTGACACATCTCCAAACTACATACATGTACCCTGCAGAAGATCTGTGTCTCTCAGGATGCATTTATGTCGATCACCCAAACATATGTGGCGATCCTATCAAATATACAGATATTTATCCATTGGAGCACGTGGTTTGTGATCAAAGTCGCTTCGACAGACCGATGTAAAGTTTCATCACCTGTACTGTAGAATTACCATATCCAACAGACTATCAATCACACGAGAGGGTTCCTGTATTGCTCCTTCATAAGCACTTAAATACATTGTTTTTTTCGGTTGCAACACACCCAATTAGTGTACAGCGCCATCCACTTTGTTTTTGCTACCATGACAAAGAGACTCGTTTCACCTGCAGCTAAAGTGACAGTAACACGTTTCGATCCTCTGACTCGCACAGAAAACTGTACGTCACATGACATAAACTACACAGATACCATACCACAGGGTGGTAGAAATAAAACACAGATGTGATGTTTCTCATTGACAAAATAGGGAAAGACATCATAACATATGGAAACTGGAAGAGTTTGCGGTGTTATAGAGCATTTCCAACAACTATTCAAAGGTTACCTGTACAGTAATTCTCATCTTCCTATAGAAAGGGTAGCGGATGTGTTGGTGCTCCATTTCTAAAAGCATTGCTCCTTCATTTTGCAGTCATGTACATGGTTACTGTTCCGGTGTTGGCCATCGTCGGAAGGTGCTGTTCACAACACGCATGAGGTAGCACAAATAAAAAGAGCTACTGTTGTCTTATTGGTGAAAAAAAGGTATATGTAGGGTAACGTAACATATGGAAATAGAAAGAATCTGTAGCAATGACAAACACTTCCGAACAACTGTATTAAGGTGATGACCTCTACATTTAATCCCATGTTCCACAGTGAAAAGTAGCAGATATCCAGTGTTCCATCAAGATTCCCTCCATCTCAGCGGACTGGTGTCAGTCAATCAATGTTAGGCATTCGAAAGATGCCATTGATGTGGAGGATATACCGTAATACACACCACAGTTGATAGTGAGATCAGTTTCACCAGTTTTACCCAGAATTCAGAGAGAGCAATATCCACCACAATCTGCAACCTGTTTAGAAACAGAGTGATCTGAGTTAATGCTATAGGAGCGTGTTTTGACCACTCGATGGAAGTGGGAACATGTTATCGTAGCTCCGCCATGCATGTAAGATGTGTGAGGTCAGCGTCAAGTGAAGCCTGCTCCTGCATCACGACGTCGATACGAACAATTACAGTGGTGCTTCTTGCTGGGAAAATTAGTAACACTCACCATCGAAACAGATCCATGTCCCTCAGGAGGTCATGTAGGACAACTGTGAAAGTAATCGTGCGTTCATACTTTCCTACCTGAAGGTAAATAGGAATATGGTTAATTCTTTCAGTAGATAAAATGCACGCTACATACGTCATTGGAAGAAAGAAGAAAAGAAAATCATATAGTGTACAAAAATCTAAAATCCCAACTAATCTTATCTATTTACATTTGAAATGGAAAGTTAAGACACTAGGAAGAGTGCATTATGTTAGGTGACTGGTCCAAAGTGTTCCTCACTAACCAACGTTGTCTTTCAAATTGATCTTTTATTTTGTTCTTCCCGAGGAACCTTTATAAATTACCCCGAGCTTGGGCGGAAGTAACTCAAGATGATGTTGACACAACTTAGGACTCTGCAAGAACAGTGTGCCTTTAGAAAATTACATCATGACAATTTCTGTGGTCTTTTTCTTTTTTAAAAAAGATATTTATATTTTGATCAAATTATTATTCTCCTGTGAAGATTCAGAAATCGGTTGTGAGTTTTGCACCGCTTCTTGGCGGGAAGAGCAAAGACTTTAAAAAAAATTAAGCACTGTAAGTGACAGTTTACATTTCACCTGAAATCGTTTGCAGAAGGCGTAGCTTTCTCAAGATTAAGAACAGAGTTATCATTGCCACTTAATTTATTTGTGTCGTGATCATGTTCGATCACGACCGGATATGATACATAGCAACTACGAACAGATAAACCTAAGGGACCAGACAGAGCTGGTGTTGCGATACACGCAGCTGTTTTGCTACACTACGTGTACTTCGCTGAGGTTCTTGGTGTATGTCCTCCAGAATAGCTTCCTCAGTAGCTGGAGTATGACGAGTCCGTGGACAACCTCTGTCACGCGATAGTGGAAGGAGAGAACCTGACTCCTGAAGGCGCAGCTCCAGACGACGAAACACATTTTTATCTGGATGGCGTCGACAAGACTATCTAGAAACATTAAAAGAAGTTGGATTTAAATCACAAACAACGTAAAATAGCAATGCGCCTTCTGCCTTAACTACGTCGTTTGCCGACATGCAGTCGGCCCTGGTAGCTGTATTAAAACTATAAAAACATCGTTATTTCTGTTGCTATTTATAGGAAATGGATGGCATAGAAATACTTTAAGTAATACGCAGGCACTACAGCATTTGAGAGCACAATAACCAATTTAATTACCTTAATTAGTATGGCTAACAATAGGCTCCGTACATTTCAATTTTCTATTTTGCTAGCTGTTTCTTTAAATAAAGTCCTTCAACATTGTTGACATTTCATCATAGCTGCACACATAAATTCTTACGTAGCACTGCACAATAGAATATTTTATAATAACTAATTAGTGATTGCGTACCACGCCATATACGCGTCCGCCGTCTTTAAAAAATACCACGACTGTGGTAACAGAAGAGGATTACAATTCTTCAGCTGTCAAAAAATAAGAAACACAAAATATCTCTATCGACACAATTTATGGACAATTCGTATTCCGCGCCGTGGTGCGTAAGGTATTCTTTGAAATATCAGGTGGTCGCTGCTCAACGACGATCTAAGAAATTTGTACACAAATTGTATGGCTTCTATGAGCCTGCGTGGTTAGATTATCGAATGTAAGTTTATTTAAGCTATCGAAACAGATACTAATATTACATGTCTCATGAGAGGTTAAGTACATTTTAAGAGTTATATGAGCATAAGTCATAGACATTCATTAACCTCTCACTAGATAAGGTCGTGGTGTAATTATCTAAAAGATCCACAGCTTCGGGCGAGTCAGATTCTATAATAGTATTCTAATCATAAGCAGATAAGCCTATTAAAACCTACTGCGAGGAAGAAAGCAAAACAGCTAATAGCTGTGTGTACTATTTTTGTTTAGTATTATACATTAGGAGAAAGAATTTATGTGGGTCACACGGTTTGTCTAATAGTTGAAATGTGCTGCTATCGTAGTTACAGCTGGCTCCGTGAAATAAAACGAAACCACAAATTTTCACAGCACAGAACTTACTTTCTCGCAGTTGGTTTTAAATAGAAAACCTTCACACTTAAAGTACAAAATAAGTAGTTCGTAAACTTTCGGAGGCTCATGCCAAAAACTTCTGTTTATTACATGAAGTTCACATCGCACGTTTACACAGCTCAGCATTTACTTCCACGCCGTTGGCTTTAACAGAAAGCCTGTGAACATCTCGACGCTTAATAGAGTATCGTGCAAAACTCTGAAGTAAATAGGTCTTGAATCTTTAGAGTTTTTTGGTAACAATGTTAGAAAACGATTTCGGTTGTACAGATTGTGACCACTTTCATAATACCAAGGAAAGAGAGGATACACTCTTTGATATACAATGGCACGAATGTACGCAGAGCGTGAAAAACATGGTTGAACATGTAGTTGATGATGCTCCTCTGACGCACAAACGTTATGACTACTGATACCAAGAGGCGGTTATGAGGCTATCCAGCGTATTTAATAAGGATCCCTTACCGTTGCAGACTCAGAAATTACCAATTGTCTAGCGGTTAATGCTCGTTGTCGTGTTTAAAGACTGCTGCGCAAACTACACTCGTTGAGCTGACTTTCCCCTTTGCAGATAAGGACAATTAAAGGCCCATTACCCGAATTACAGCTCATCTTGATTGTGTAGCTGCAGTCATTAGCATTATGAGACTGCGTTAAGCACTACAAGCGTGAGATAAGCAATTCCTGGGGGAAAATGAAATAACCTGAGGTCACTAGTGACATTGTCTTTGAAATTTCAGCGGAGAAAGAGCAGAATAAGCACCGTACCAGAGCTACTGAACGCACCGAAGAAACGCCAAGTGGTACCATCGTCTGCCGTTGTAATCTGGCCATAAAATTCGTATTTACTTATTTACTTGGCGCTGCCTCAGGACTTACTGTCTTCCCCATCAACCTGGGACCTTGCCATGGTGGGGTGACTTGCATGGCTCAGCGATACAGATAGTCGTACCGAAGGAGCAATCACAACGGAGGTATATGTATTGAGAGGTGTGGTTCCTGAAGCAGGGAAGCGTTTCCGGTAGTTCTACGGGCGCCTCGTGAAAGTGTTTGAAGGACGGTGACATAACGGGTAGGTCGTATGGTACGAAACTTCCTGGCAGATTAAAACTGTGTGTCCGACCGAGACTCGAACTCGGGACCTTTGCCTTTCGCGGGCAAGTGCTTTACCATCTGAGCTACCGAAGCACGACTCACGCCCATTCCTCACAGCTTTACTTCTCCCAATATCTCGTCTCCTACCTTCCAAACTTTACATAAGCGAACCTTGCAGAGCTAGCACTCCTGAAAGAAAGGATATTGCGGAGACATGGCTTAGCCACAGCCTGGGGATGTCTTCGCAATATCCCTTCTTTCAGGAATGCTAGTTCAGCAAGTTTCGCAGGAGAGCTGCCTTCATCATTTAACTGTACAGTAGAATCGCATGTCCACGGGAAAAGTTATGGCTGTAGTTCACTCTTGCTTCCAGCCGTTTGGAACTCCAACACAGCATCGCCATTTTGATTGATGTTACAAGGCTAGATGAGTTAATCATCGGGATCTGCTGCGCCGCTTCGGAGATTCTCGTTTCCAGCCGCAGCGCCACAATGCGCCCTTTACAAAAAAACCGCCTTCATCTGTGGATTTCTGCAACTGCGGCCCGTATCTTCGCTGTAATGACTGTCCATTTGTCTTATTCCGCTTACATTCTTTCCTTACTGCGTCACGTGGCCGCAGTATCACCAGGACGTATTGAACCTCGCTGTGGATAGCGGTCGTCACGTTTTGGCTCATAGTGTATAGTTACTGAGAAAAAAACAGAACTCCTTGCAGAGAAAGCAAATGAAACCCTTACGAAAGTTTACAACTTGTCAACACGAAATAATGTGACATTGAACAAAATGAAAACAAATGTCATGAATTTCTATTTGGAGAGAGAAAATGACACCGTTAAATTAAATTTAGATATCACCTCCATGGACTAAGTAACAAGTAAAGAATTACTAGGAATGAATACTGATTCTCAATTGAATTAGTGTGAACACATATAGATACTTGCAAAGAGAATATCATCAGCATGTTATGCTCTTAGAGTTCTGTCATCAGTGCGCAACAGCCAGTGCCTTTCAGTTACACTCCATGTAAACTCACTTCTTAGCTATCGAAATCTTTTTCGGGGAGCAAATGCACAAAATACCGGGTGATCAAAAAGTCAGTATAAATTTGGAAACTGAATAAATCACGGAATAATGTAGATAAAGAGGTACAAATTGACACACATGCTTGGAATGACATGGGGTTCTATTAGAACCAAAAGAATACAAAATTTCACAAAATTTTCGACAGATGGCGCTTCATCTAATAAGAATAGCAATAATTAGCATAACAAAGTAAGACAAAGCAAAGATGACGTTCTTTACAGGAAATGCTCAATATGTCCACCATCGTTCTTCAACAATAGCTGTAGAATAATGTTGTGAACAGCTCTGTAAAGCATGTCCGGAGTTATGGTGCGGCATTGGAGTCGGATGTTGTCTTTCAGCATCCCTAGAGATGTCGGTCGATCACGACACACTTGCGACATCAGGTAACCCCAAAGCCAATAATCGCCCGGACTGAGGCCTGGGAACCTGGGAGGCCAAGCATGCCGAAAGTGGAGGTTGAGCACACGATCATCACCTAACGACGCGCATCTGTCGGACATTTTGTGATTTCTTTTGTTTTAATAAAACCCCATGTCATTCCAAGCATGCGTGTCAATTTTTATCTCTCTATCTACATTATTCCGTGGTTTATTAAGTTTTCAAATTTATACTAACTTTTTGATCACCCGGTATTAACACAATTTTCGAACTGCAATGAAGGGCCATAATAACAATAACAACCAAAAATAGCAGTTGAGCTCGTTGTAAAGATCTGGCCAAAACACTGGCGATTTTAACTGCACCGAATGAATATGTTACCAGTCAGTTGTACACATCAGTCATAATTACTGCATAAACAGTTCTGTCCATGATCACGGAACAAGATCTGAACTGAACTTACGTTTACCGAATTCCCGAGAAAGAGTAAAGATGAATCTCAAAACAGCATTTTCTACCAAGGAATAAAACTCTACAATAAACTGTCAAAAAAGATTAAAGAAATTGCTAAACCAAACTTATTTATCTTTGGTATTAATAAACCGCTACGGCTGTTGATATGGTTCAAATGTCTCTGAGCACTATGGGACTTAACATCTGATGTCATCAGTCCCCTAGAACTTAGAAGTACTTAAACCTAACTAACCTAAGGACATCACACACATCCATGCCCGAGGCAGGATTCGAACCTGCGACCGTTGCGGTCGAGCGGTTCTAGACTGTAGCGCCTATAACCTCTCGGCCACACCGCTTCAGCTGTATTTAGCCCTCTATTATCGGAGCACTACTGGTTTCGTGACACTGAAAGTGACGTCTTTCGGTGAACAGATAACTTATACATTTAAGCTGAAAAGCTCGAAACTTTGTACCCTACATTTGTTGTCCGTCAGAACTTAGCACCGCTAAAAGGCGGCATGTCATAGAATAATACAGCCGGATTCCAATGTAGTGGATGGGACTAACTACAGCTGAAGCGGTTTATTAATACTCCAGATGACTGCTCACAGCTGTGGTTGCCCTACCTTCAATGTTGTCTGCACGAACTTACACTGAAGACCCAAAGAAACTGGTTCATTGCCTAATATCGTGTACGGTCAGAGCGAGCACACAGAAGTGCCGCAACACGACTTATGTCTGAAGTAGTGATCGAGGAAGTGACACCATGAATCCTGCAGAGATGTCCATACATCCGTAAGAGTACGAGGGAATGGAGATCTATTTTTTGCTATGGTTTTAGGGCGCAAAACTGCTACGGTCATAAGCGCCCATTCTGTGACTTAGGGGAGGGGGAAAAACCGAATGTTAAATTAGCTGCAATGGGGGTGAAACTCAAGAAGTAGGGAAACTAAAAACGGAAAGAAATTATAGAAAACTAGTATGGGGGGGAGAGGGGGGGTTGTATTCCCCAAAAAAGAGCTATGGCCTGATATACTCAAGGACGCAATCGGCTGAGCGCGTGTCATCTGCTAAAAGGGAAGGCATATCAGGCGACATCTGTAAACGAGCGAGTAGTGGATTAGAATAAGGGCACTGAAGTGAAAGGTGTCTCACCGACCACGGTTGAGAGCAGTGGGGACGAAGCGGGGGAGGATCATCGCCACTTAAAAGATATCCATGGCTAAAAATACAGTGTCCTATCCGGAGTCTAGTTAAAATCACATCCTCCCGACGATGAGGCAGGTGGGAAGAGGTCCAAGCACAGGGAAGAGGTTTTACGTCACGTAATTTATTATCGGCAAGTGCACACCAATGTGTGTGCATTAAAAGAGCAACACGACGACATAAAAAGCTCTGTAGATCAGCACAGGGAACCATGCGAACAGCGAGCCGAGGAAGAGAGACTGCAACCTTGGCCGCTATATCGGCTGCCTTTGTGGATACCAACGTGCCCTGGCATCCAGAGGACTGCCACAGAGACCCCCCCCCCCCAAGTGGAGCAAGTGGAAACTGTCCTGAATCCGGTGGATCAGACGGTGGACGGGATAAAGAGCCTGAAAATTGTGAAGAGAGCTGAGCGAATCCGAGCATATAATATACTGTAACCGCTTATGGCGACGTATGTATTGGACAGACTGGAGAACAGCGTAAAGTTCCGCAGTAAAAACCGAACACTGCTCGGGAAGCCAAAATCTATTAGGGGTGTCGCCAACAATGTAGGCACACCGCTCACCAAATGTGGTGTTTGAGCCGTCAGTAAAAATAAATGTGGCATCCTCCATTTGTGTCCAGAGAGCAGGAAATGCCCGACGATAAACTAGAGGGGGGTGAGGGGGGGGGGGGGGTACTATCCTTGGGAAGCTGACAAAGGCCACGGAGAAGGATGGTCCGAGGACGAAGCCAAGGTGGCGCCGTTAGGAAAGTGTGTAAATAAGCTGTTTAGGTTTTTATATTGGTAACGCCACCTAGCACTCTGGCTGTGCTGTGTGGAGTCTGTAGCTGGTTGGCATTGTTGTAATACTCGCCATTGTAGCGTTGGGCAGTTGGCTGTTAACAGTGCGTAGCATTGGACAGTAGGAGGTGAGCCGCCAGCAGTGGTGGATGTGGGGAGTGAGATGACGGAGTTGTCCGACCGGATGATCTGGACAGAGACAGTAAATTTGTAAGACTGGATGTCATGAACTGGACTTTTGAACACTATTAAGGTAAATAAATTGTTTGTTCTCTATCAAAATCTTTCATTTGCTAACTATGCCTATCAGTAGTTAGTGCCTTCAGTAGTTAGAATCTTTTATTTAGCTGGCAGTATTGGCGCTCGCTGTATTCCAGTAGTTCGAGTAACAAAGATTTTTGTGAGATAAGTGATACATGAAAGGTATAGGTTAATGTTAGTCAGGGCCATTATCTTGTAGGGATTATTGAAAGTCAGATTGCGTTGCGCTAAAAAATATTGTGTGTCAGTTTAGTGTTGATCAGAATAGATAAAGAGCAAAATGTCAGAGTACGTTCAGTTCTGCCCAGCTGTTTGAAAATCAAATAATGTAAGGGGTTTACCAGCACAATAACTCATTAATTTTTCTAAGGGGACGTTTCATACGTCGACCCTTCGCCGAGGATACCTCACTGGAATCTTCTGATTTTTTCTTGTAGTTTGTGTGATTAGTGTAGCTATTGTTTATTGCTAGCGCGTCATTATAGAGAGAATTCCCTTTGTAGTGATAGTTTTTCATTGTTGTACAGTAAAACAGTTGTGGCATGCATGTAGATTTGCACCAAGTATTTCGCAGCTGCACTAGCAACTAACTAGATATTATTTAAAGTGCTATGTTAATGTGTTTTCTTATTTTGCTCTTCAAATTGTGCTTTTCTGTGTTATCGTGTGAAATATTGTGACAATAATGGCGTGTGACAAACGTAATACTAGGCTCCAAAGTAAACTGAGAAATGACAGTGAAGACGAAAGCTGTGTGTTAGCGCCACTGTGTAGTGAATTAACTAATGTTCAAAGTAGTAATTTGGTAACTGTGCATAGGGAAATGGAGCGGGCTGCAAATAATGGTGTAGACAGTGAAACAATTAGTGAACAGGGAAGCATTATCGATCGATCGGACGGCAACAGCTCGCCTCAGGACTCCGAAATGACAGGACACAATCTTGTGAATACTGTAGATTCAGGTTTTCCGTCCTCACCGTTTTCTCAAATAAATCAAGACACATTTTCTGCTTTTCAAAATGCGAATATTGCCGGTTCAAATGCATTGCCGAATAGCACTGGGAAACATGTTTCACACACCAGTGCAATGTTATTACAGTTAATGCAACAAATGGGGCAAAGGCTACAAAAGTTAGACACAACACTTGAACAAAATCAGAAACAAATGGGACAAAATCTTCAAAAGTTAGACATAATGGAACACAATCTTCAAAAGTTAGACAAAATGGAACAAAATCTTCAAAAGTTAGACCCAACGCTTGAGCAAACACGTGAAGATTCAACTACTGAGTTACATAAAATCGAATCGAAATGTCTAAAAGTCTGTAAAGACGAAAAAATACAAATTTGTGATCTTTTCCAGCCTATTTTTTCGCGTCATGAAAATGCATTACAGAATCACGTAGCAGCCATAAAGGAACTGCAAACTATTGTTCATCAAAATCACGACACCTTGCAAGCTAAAATTGACTCAGTTGCATCTACCGATTCGGTTACGCAACTTGCATAAAACTCAGAAAAACTTTGTTCTCTCACTGGAAAAAATACTATTTGGAACTGGGACGAACAAGCAGAGTTGAAATTCAATTCTTTGAAAGAATCACTACTTAACGCGCCAATACTAGCTCATCCAGATCTCTCACAAGATTTCTGCTTAGCACGGATTCTTCTAAAGTCGGTCTTGGTGCCCATTTATTTCAAGAAGCCACAGAAAATGACACTACTTTTCAGAAAACCATTTCTTTTGCTACACGAGTGCTAACAAAATGTGAAAAAAGTTATTCCGTTACTGAATTAGAAGTTTTAGCCATCGTTTGGGTATTTAACAAATTCTGTTTCTATCTTTATGGTAAGCACGTAGAAGTATACAGTGATCATCGTGCATTACATTTCCTTATGTCTTCAAAATTAAATCATGGCAGGTTAAAACGTTGGGCATTGTTTCTGCAAGAATTCCACTTCACAATAGTCTACATTCCCGGCAAGGAGAACATTGTTGCGGACGCACTGTCACGCGCACCAGCTGGGCTTGAGAAAAGTAACACAGAAAGCAACCTCGAGAAAAATTTCAGTATTCTGTACATTCAGAAAGTCGCCTTTGAAAACTTCATCACCACATCTTTAAAAGACATTGCTCATGAACAAGATAAAGATCCGATTTGGAAAGACGTCAAAAGTAATTGGCATGAAAAGACACACACTCAGATTCGGTATTATTATCTGGTTAGAAACAACATACTGTTCAAATGCTGCACTGTTGAAGACAAGCTGTGGGTACTTTGCATTCCAGACGATTTTGTTAATAAGCTCATTTGGTACATTCATTTCAGCTACGCACATTTTGGTCCACGAACATGTTATAATATTCTTCGAACGATTTGTTATTTTAACAATATGGAAAAGAGAATTCGAAGAGTCTTGTCTATTTGTAAACTTTGTCAAAAGGCGAAATCATCTACTCTCTCACATCGTGCTCCGTTGTTTCCTATCATTCCTTCTAAATTAAAAGAATTTACTGCTGTTGATCTCTTGGGACCCCTTGTCAGAACATCGAATGGATTTTCGTACGTTCTAGTCGCTGTTGAACATACTTCAAAATTTGTTTCTTTCACTCCGTTACATAAAGCCACTGGACGGTCTGTATCCAAACCTTTGTTAAAAATTTCTTACGTGAAGTTGGACACATTAGTAAAGTCATTTCAAATAACGGACCACAATTCAGGTCTGCTGATTGGTCACGCATGCTTCGGAATCATAAAATAAAACCTGTTTTTATTTCATTGTACTCACCACACTGTAACCCGTCTGAACGGATTATGAAAGAAATCAATAAGCTTTGCAGACTTTATTGTCACAGAAAGCATCAGCATTGGGACAGATATTTACACTTATTTCAAAACGTGCTGAATGAAATGCCTCACGACTCCACTGCTTTACCACCTGTTCTTGTACTGAAGAATAAAGAACCACCGAACAGAATCAGAGAGCTTGTACCTTTTCCGAATACACGTAAACTTCGACACAAAGACATAATTGATTTGGCTATTATAAATATAAATTCTGCTTCAGACAAAAGGAGAAAATTACACGGTAAAGCAAATGCAAAGAAATTATATATTGGTCAGAAAGTTCTCATTAAAGCTCATTCATTGTCACATAAGTAGAAACACTTGAGTCACAAATTCTTTCTAGTTTACAATGGACCTTACAGAATCCGACGTATACCACATGATAATTGCGTTGAATTTGAAACTCTGCGTACTAGGAAGAGTAAAGGTTTACACCACATTTCACATGTAAAACCGTTTATTGAAAGATAATCTGCTTTTTAACTTTGTCTTTGCCATAAAACTTTTCACTTCACATTTGTGGTATGCTTTGTCAGACTTAGAAACTGTTAACATGCAACAATGTTTTAAAGGTAACTATCCAGTCAAGAACCTTGGAAACTTATTTAGACAGTAATTACGAATGCATTGTTATAGTGAACAGACGACACAGTGTTGTTATTTGTACATTCTTGCTTGTTAGTTGCGCGATCACGTAACGACTATAAGGCTCTCATACTTAGAACATATACAGGCACTGCTAATGAGATTTTCATGCAACATTTTGGTTTACTTGAAAAGACATTCTTTATTTGAAGTACTTTCTGTGGGATTATAGATGGCTTAGTATTTGGTTTCTTTGACAGCTACACGATTATATCACGACACTTCTAACGTGTGACAGAATTCACATTGTTGCTTTTGTGCTGTATCTGCTTTATATCTGCCCAGTTTTTCTGAATTCTTCTGGAAAGTAAAACATGTTTTAGTAGTAACTTTTGTGATATAGCTACAATGAGACAGCTATTTCCGTAACACAACAATACGTTAGAGTGTAGTACTTTCTTGATCACGGTACTGTACATAATAACTACGATATCTATACGCATAGCATTTCGCTTTTGTTTATTACGAGGTAAGTACATTGACGTAACCGAACTTTGCTTACAGACGACGATAATTACGACACTTGGCACATTTTTTACCCTTAAGTAGTGAGAGAGATTATGTTACAACAAGACGCACAATTAAGTGCGTCAGTACACGTATTTGAGTGATTAATTTTGTACTCAAAACATTTATTTTTAAAGATTTTTTAATTACAAAGAAAGTTTTCTGTGATACATTTCATTTCATAGCTGTAATTTGTAACACCTGAGGGTATAATTACATTAATCCTCAGGGGGGGCCGGCCGCGGTGGTCTCGCGGTTCTAGGCGCGCAGTCCGGATCCGTGCGACTGCTATGGTCGCAGGTTCGAATCCTGCCTCGGGCATGGATGTGTGTGATGTCCTTAGGTTAGTTAGGTTTAAGTAGTTCTAAGTTCTAGGGGACTAATGACCACAGCAGTTGAGTCCCATAGTGCTCAGAGCCATTTGAACCTCAGGGGGGTACACGCTTACTTTGTGTACCATGTGTTTGGCAAGCACAAGGAGCCCTAGCTAATATGGTATTTACTTATACAACTTTACACATTAGTACCATATTTCTCTGACACAGAATGACACAGCTATCTGATTATTTAACAGAGAAACAAACATTTTTTACTACATCAGTGACACATGTTTACGCAATTACACAGCTGAATAACTTCACACTTATGAAATTGTATTTCGTCTGTACTTTGTGAAATGTTCATATTTTTTTCGGAACCGTTGTGATACTATGAGAGCTTTGAATGATATATTCGGTACAGCATCACGATTTTTAAAGTACGATTGAGGTAAATGACACTATTGAGATGAGCAGAATATTTTTTTAGGCTTTGAAATTATTGCAGAAAGCTACGACGTTTTTGAGATTTGGCTGAGTTTTTGTGATATTATTACAATGACAACGTGTATTATGCTGTTGAGGTATGTTTATTATCAATAAGCTGATGCTATATGAGGAATTTGATTCTGCTATGTGTTTATTATGAAGAAATATTGAAGAAGTGTCGACGAATATGTACACTCCTGGAAATGGAAAAAAGAACACATTGACACCGGTGTGTCAGACCCACCATACTTGCTCCGGACACTGCGAGAGGGCTGTACAAGCAATGATCACACGCACGGCACAGCGGACACACCAGGAACTGCGGTGTTGGCCGTCGAATGGCGCTAGCTGCGCAGCATTTATGCACCGCCGCCGTCAGTGTCAGCCAGTTTGCCGTGGCATACGGAGCTCCATCGCAGTCTTTAACACTGGTAGCATGCCGCGACAGCGTGGACGTGAACCGTATGTGCAGTTGACGGACTTTGAGCGAGGGCGTATAGTGGGCATGTGGGAGGCCGGGTGGACGTACCGCCGAATTGCTCAACACGTGGGGCGTGAGGTCTCCACAGTACATCGATGTTGTCGCCAGTGGTCGGCGGAAGGTGCACGTGCCCGTCGACCTGGGACCGGGCCGCAGCGACGCACGGATGCACGCCAAGACCGTAGGATCCTACGCAGTGCCGTAGGGGACCGCACCACCACTTCCCAGCAAATTAGGGACACTGTTGCTCCTGGGGTATCGGCGTGGACCATTCGCAACCGTCTCCATGAAGCTGGGCTACGGTCCCGCACACCGTTAGGCCGTCTTCCGCTCACGCCCCAACATCGTGCAGCCCGCCTCCAGTGGTGTCGCGACAGGCGTGAATGGAGGGACGAATGGAAACATGTCGTCTTCAGCGATGAGAGGAGCTTCTGCCTTGGTGCCAATGATGGTCGTATGCGTGTTTGGCGCCGTGCAGGTGAGCGCAACAATCAGGACTGCATACTACCGAGGCACACAGGGCCAACACCCGGCATCATGGTGTGGGGAGCGATCTCCTACACTGGCCGTACACCTCTGGTGATCGTCGAGGGGACACTGAATACTACACGGTACATCCAAACCGTCACCGAACCCATCGTTCTACCATTCCTAGACCGGCAAGGGAACTTGCTGTTCCAACAGGACAATGCACGTCCGCATGTATCCCGTGCCACCAACGTGCTCTAGAAGGTGTAAGTCAACTACCCTGGCCAGCAAGATCTCCGGATCTGTCCCCCATTGAGCATGTTTGCGACTGGATGAAGCGTCGTCTCACGCGGTCTGCACGTCCAGCACGAACGCTGGTCCAACTGAGGCGCCAGGTGGAAATGGCATGGCAAGCCGTTCCACAGAACTACATCCAGCATCTCTACGATCGTCTCCATGGGAGAATAGCAGCCTGAATTGCTGCGAAAGATGGATATACACTGTACTAGTGCCGACATTGTGCATGCTCTGTTGCCTGTGTCTATGTGCCTGTGGGTCTGTCAGTGTGATCATGTGATGTATGAGACCCCAGGAATGTGTCAATAAAGTTTCCCCTTCCTGGGACAATGAATTCACGATGTTCTTATTTCAATTTCCAGCAGTGTATATGTGTAATAAGGTAAGGCATAATGAGTAGTGGTTAGGGACTCTGACTTATGAAAAAGGATGTTGGAAACCAAGAATAGTACTTTAAGAGTTATGAAATGTGTGTAAATGTGTGAATGTATCACAATGCCGGCGAAAATTTTTTGGACACTGTTATATTTATATGATTTTGTTCCTACCGCTTTGTAACACAAATATTTCGACCTGTGAAATTTTATTTGTATCAATCTGTCACTGTAGCGGAAACTGATGTAAATATTTCGGTAAGGAAGGTAGGTCACCTTGACGTAATGCACTGTAAGCACCCAGCTGCGCGACAGTCGCCTAGAAAAAAGCTATTAGTGTGTGCCTTTCAGCGGCACTGGTGGAAAAAAACAAGGGGGGCCATTATCCTCGCTATCGACGTTTCTTTGTAGAAAGCATCGCAAATACGACATGCCCAGACTTGAAAACATATGATTACACTGTGGAGCCCTTAATTTATGATATTTGCTAAATTGCCTAATGAAGTGATGAGAAACATTTTTATATCTATTGTCTTTCTAGTTGAGAGATTTTTTACTGCCTTTGGAGACGCCATTTGCCTAGTGAATGACGTTTCACACATTGCTTTGTATATATTTGTTCATTTCGTTTAATATCTGGTTCCTAGCTGCACTGCAACATTGGTTAAAACAAAATTTAACATATCTACTAATATAGATATTTTATGCCTACAGATCCAGTAAATAATAATCTTATGATCTACTTCCAAAAAAACGAGGGAGCACAAAAAGACATTTCCACTTCACAGGAATTGCATACATAATTTTTGTCAATGACTTGGTAACTTGTCTGCTAGAGTAAGTTATCGTGATGCATCAGTCTAGTGTTAAGATGTAACATAGGTGTCAGACATGGCCATCTTTAGTGTACTATTTTTTCTGCTTCAGCTTTGTCATGTTTAGATATAAGTTATTGCATTTGCTGCTGCTGTTTGCCAGCCACAGTGCTTCTGAATTTCACTTTGTATTACTCTGTTAATCCAGTTTTACTGCTGATTTATTTTTCTTGTTGGTGCACATTGGCTCATATTAGTTATAATGTTGCATTTGCTTTGCCACTTTAAATTTATTGCTGCTAAATTTGCCAACTTGCATTTTTTGTCATTGAAGTTTGTGTTAATTGTTTTGTGCTGCAGCATTGCCTCATCCCTTAGTTTATGCATCTGAGCTCAGTAGATTTATGTTAGCTTAAGAGGGGGTAGACTATATAAGAAACTGACTATGAAGAATAGGGAAAGAATGCATTGAGAAGTTATAAGAAAAATATTTTAGCAAAAATGAGTATTTTACAACGAGAAAAATTTATTTAGGAAGATAATATGAACAAAACAGTAGGGTTTAGGGACAACAGGTATAGTTACGACCTTTTGGGAATAATGAAGAACTAAGGGAGATCTCCAAGAAAATTTTATTTGCAAATCAAATATTACAACTACTGCAGTAAAACGAACCCTGTCCATTTATTTTATGTTATGCTGCAATGTGTTTGTGTACACTTGTGTATTTGTGTTCTTCCTGTCTTCATGTGATTATCTGATAAGATTTATGTTGAAGAATTTTTCTAATACTCAGCTACATTCGCTATGATGAGGAATACTGTTATCCTCAAATAAAATTTGCATTTATAATATGTTATTTACTTTGAAAACATGGTTAGACATTATTTATTCTGTTTTGTTTTAATGCTCACGTGTGAAGTTGATGTTTCAAAAGTTATTCTGATCTTTTATATATGTACTTATGTCATAATTCCAGTAACACTTATGTATATGTTACTTCGATTCTTTTTAAAGCCTGCATTACCAAAAATGTTATCTGTATTGTTATGTTCTTTAATGATGTATTTTGTACCTTTGTAATTGTATTCTTATGTTGTAAATTTATAATTGTATAGATACCAGTTCTTCTAATTAAGTTTCATTTCACTGAACACATGTCTGTTGGTCATAGTACATGCACAATATGTGAAAAAAAGGAATGTTAGTGCTTGCACATGTGTTGATAATTCAGCAAGGGACTGGTTAACATCATTGCTGGTTCTAAGGACAATTCCAAAAAGTTAGTGAGTGCACAAGTGGTGGTTTATGGACTTGTTATATTCTCTGCAAGACTCTTCGATGGTGATTGTGCACCTGCACAGTCGAAACAGATGGCTGCTGGACGTCTCTACAAGGACTGCAATGGGTCTGCACCTTTGATGGCCCACCAATACCATAATTTCTACAAGGACTGCAGTGGGTCTGTACCTATGGTGGCCCACCAATACCATAATCTCTACCAAGACTACAGTGGGTCTGCTCTGTGATGACCTACTTACCAATATTCTTCAAAACTTCGACTGACTCTGCTGTGGGTTTGCTCTGTTGTGGCCCATTACCTGTCTGCATGTCAAGAGTCAGCACTGTCTTTCCGTTGGAAGGACAACACTACTTCTTCAAGACTGCATGGAAATCCACTACTTCCGTGTGCATTTTCTTTTACTTCTCAGACTTTGAGAAAAAACTGCAATTTTACTTTGATGAATGATCAGGACTGTCTTTATAGACTGTGAGCAAATTTTACCTTTGACCAACATTGTATCAGTAAGTGTGTTCATTTGATTTCTTTGTTATTGTAGTTACGAAAAAATTTTTCAAATCTGTATTGGCCACAGCCCAAAATAATTTGTAATATTTTTTGTGGGGTGCATGGGGGCTATGTAAGTAGGCTGTTTAGGTTTTTATATTGGTAATGCCACCTAGCACTCTGTATGAAAATCACTGGCTGTGCTGTGTGCAGTCTGTAGCTGGTCGGCATTGTTGTAATACTAGCGTTGCGCAGTTGGCTGTTAACAGCGTGTAGCATTAAACAGTTGGAGGTGAGCTACCAGCAGTGGTGGATGTGGGGAGTGAGATGGCGGAGTTTTGAGACCGTATGATCTGAACAGAGACAGTATTTTTGTAAGACTGGATGGCATGAACACTATAAGGGTAAATACACTGTTTGTTCTCAATCAAAATCATTCATGCCTGTCAGTAGTTAGTGCCTTCAGTAGATAGAATCTTTTATTTAGCTGGCAGTATTGGCGCTCGCTGTATTGCAATAGTTCAAGTAACAAAGATTTTTGTGAGGTAAGTGATACATGAAAGGTATAGGTTAATGTTAGTCAGGACCATTCTTTTGTAGGGATTATTGGAAGTCAGATTGTGTTGTGCTAAAAAATATTGTGTGTCAGTTCAGTGTTGATCAGAATAGATAAAGAGCGAAATTTCTGAGTACGTTCAGTTCTGCTCATCTCTTTGGAAATCAAGTAATGTAAGGGGTTTACCAGCACACTGATTCATTGATTTTCCTAAGGGGACGTTTCAAGTGGAAGGAAAGAGAACGTAGCAGTTGATGGAAGCGGACTCCCAGTGGTAGCAGAGAGGAAGTGCGGGCTGCATAACTTGAATCCAAGGAGGCATCGAAAAAAAGGGCATGGGTCGGTTGGGCAGGCATGGAAGACAGATGACTAGCGTAATGACTCAGTAGGACATCTCGCCAATTGGACAGCCGAAGTTCAGCAGTCTCAGCATAAAGGCTCCCCGCGGGGCTGGTGTTAAAAGCTCCAGACGCTAAATGCAATCCATGATGGTGCACACACAAGAGACGCTGAAGAATAGACGACCATGCAGAGGAGTAAACTATGCTTCCATAGTCGATTTGACAGCGCACTAAAGCGCGATATAGGCGGAGGAGGGCCACTCGGTCCGCTCCCCAGGAGGTACCACACAGAACACGGGGGATCTTGGGGGATCTCAGACAGTGAGCCGAAAGATATAAAACGTGGAAAGACCAGCACAGTTTTCTGTCAATCATAAGTCCCAAGAATTTGGCGACGTCCGCGAACTGAAGGTCGACAGGGAAGACTGAGGAAACTCTGTAAGACGCCAAAAACTTACACAGACTTACTTACTGGGAGAAAAGCGGAAGCCGGTTGCGATGCTCCATGAGTGGAGGCGACCGAGACATCCTTGAAGACGTCGTTCAAGAAGGCTTGTCCGTTGAGAGCTGTAGTAGATTGTAAAATCGTCGACGAAAAGGGAGCCCGAGACATCGGGAAGGAGAAAATCCATAATTGGATTTATGGCAATGGCAAACAGTACAACACTTAGCACGGAGCCCTGGGGCACCCCGTTTTCTTTGGAGAAAGTACGGGAGACAGTAGTGTTCACCCGCACCTTAAATGTGCGCTCTGTCACAAATTCACGAAGAAAAAGCCACAAGAGAACAGTGTGTGAGGCGCCCGGAGAAAGGGGAGGTACGAGGTATTAAACGTTCCGTGGTTGTAAGAATAACTTCTGTAACATGATTGAGCTGATCGTCGATGATAGGAAATTGACGTTCATCGAATGTCGCTAGAGAGAAGAAAAGTCTCCAATTTGCGTGGTAAAACTTCCAGCGTCTTGGGTGCATAGATGGCAGTTGTGGCTGTAATCGAAGGACACATGGAAAATGGTCACTCGTGTGTGTATCAGCAAGAGCGAATCATTCAAACCGCCGAGCCAGCTGAACAGTACCGACCGAAAAGTCCAAATGAGAGAAGTTTGATGTGGAGGTAGACAAAAATGTAGGTACCCCAGTGTTGAGGCCAACAAGATCCGCTTGGTGGGAGAGGTCAATCAATAGGGAGCCTCGCGGACAAGAACGCGGAGATCACCAAAAGCGAGTGATGGGCATTGAAGTCCCCAACCAGCAGATAGGAGGGGGGGGGGGGGGGGGGGGGAGTGACGAAGGAGATGAAAGAGATCGCATTTTGCCGTTGGTGTAGACGATGGAATGTATATGGTACAAAGAGAGAAGGTGTATTCAGAAGGGAAAAGACGTACAGCGACAGCTTGGAAGGAACTGTTAAAGGGTATTGAGTGATAATGGACAGTACCACGGAGAAGAATCATAAGTCCCCATGTGCCCGAGTGCCATCAACAGAGGGGAGACCGATTGAAATGTAGCTTCGTTTCCTGTAGATAGAAGACGACCGGGGAATAGGATCGTAAGAGGATCGAAAATTCATCCCGACTGGAGCGAATTCCACGTATATTCCAATGGATAATTGACATAGGGCGGACAAGGAAAAATCTCACCACGGCTGCCTTAGACTCAACTACCGCTGAGAGGCGGCTGCCGATGGCATGGAACGGCATTCAGCCAAAGGTAGAAGATTCTGATCCATAGGTTGATTGGGGGCAGTTCCTGCCGCCAGTGATCGGTTGGTTGATCGGCCGCCAGCGGTGGGTCTCGGCGACATGGAAGGCGGCCGACGGCGACTACCACTGGGTGGCGCTGTAAATGGGACACGACGTGGCGGAGAAGAAGAGGAACTTTGTTTCTTTTGACCCTTCTTGGAATCAGGACTTTGATAGGAGGGTGGAATCGATGGTTAGGAGGTCGGGGTACGTGAAATATCTTCGCGAGTAGGCTCTTTTCTGGAATCCTGGCGTCCGATTTTGAGGCCCCTGGTTTAGCAGGAACCAATGAAGGGTGAGCCTTAGAGCGAGCAGGTGATATTGGGGAGGTTGAACGGGCGACCTTTGCTCTGGACGATCCGACTACCGTGGCGCTAAAGGTGAGATCTCACGTCTGCGTGGCTGCTTCCTTTGTAGGCCAAGGAGATGCAAGGACAGTGCTATATTTATCCGCTGGGAGCACAGTAGGCTTTTTACCGGTGAATAACTTACGAGCAGCAAATGTAGACACCTTTCCCTTCACTCGGATTTTGTGAATATGATTCAAATGGCTCTGAACACTATGGGGCTCAACTGCTGTGGTCATCAGTCCCCTAGAACTTAGAATTACTTAAACATAACTAACCTAAGGACATCACACACACCCATGCCCGAGGCAGGATTCGAACCTGCGACCGTAGCAGCAGCGCGGCTCCGGACTGGAGCGCCTAGAACCGCACGACCACCGCGGCCGGCTTTTCTGAATAATTCGTTCATCTTTGATAATAGGGCAATCTCTACAGAAAGCAGAGTGATAGCCCATACAGTTGATGCAACAAGGGAGTGGAAGTGGGCAATCATCCTCATGGGCATCCATGCAAAGGCATTGTAAGGGCGAACTGAAATGATCTCATATCCCGCTTTAATGTTCGATGCAAGTGGAACTCTCTCAAACGCCAAGAAGAGAGGACGGGTCTGTACCAAGTACTTGTCAACTCTTTTCATAACTCGATGTATGGCCGTTACACCCTGGTCAGACATGTAATTTTGAATGTCCTCGTTGGATAATCCGCCGAGTGAGCGGGTATAAACACCCCACGTGATGAATTTAAAGTACCGTGCGCTCCCACCCGGACAGGGAAGGCATGTAGCAGTGTAGTTCGCAGCAATTTTTGTGTCTGTAGGCCACTGACTCTTTCTAACAAGGTGCCATTTCGTAATCGGGAACAATACAGGACCTGCAATTGCGTCGACACCTTTCTGAATGAAGAAAGGGTTCTACATCTTCATATACATGGATACCCTGCAAATCAAATTCAAATGCCTGGCAGAGGGTTCATCGAACCACCTTCACAATTCTCTATTATTCCAGTCTCGTATAGCGCGCGGAAAGAATGAACACCTGCATCTTTCCGTACGAGCTCTGTTTTCCTTATTTTATCGTGATGATCGTTCCTCCCTATGTAGGTCGGTGTCAACAAAATACTTTCGCAATCGGAGGAGAAAGTTTGTGACTGCAATTTCATGAGAAGATTCCGTCGCAACGAAAAGCGCCTTTCTTTTAATGAAGTCCAGCCCAAATCCTGTATCATTTCTGTGACACACTCTCCCATATTTCACTATAATACAAAACGTGCTGCCTTTCTTTGAACTTTTTTGATGTGCTCCGTCAGTCCTATCTGGTAAGGATCCCACACCGCGCAGCAGTATGCTAAAAGAGGACGGACAAGCGTAGTGTAGGCAGTCTCCTTTGTAGGTCTGTTACATTTTCTACGTGTCCTGCCAATAAAACGCAGTCTTTGGTTATCCTTCCCCACAACATTTTCTATGTGTTCCTTCCAATTTAATTTGTTCGTAATGGTAATACCTAGGTATTTAATTGAGTTTACGGCTTTTACATTAGACTGATTTATCGTGTAACCGAAGTTTAACGAGTTCCTTTTAGCAATCATGTGGATGGCCTCACACTTTTCGCTATTTAGGGTCAACTGCCACTTTTCGCTCCATTCAGATATCTTTTCTAAATCGTTTTGTAGTTTGTTTTCATCTTCTAGAGACTTGACTAGTCGATAAACGACAGCTTCATCTGCAAACAACCGAAGACGGCTACTCAGATTGCCTCCAAAATCGCTTATATGGATAAGGAAAAGCATTGGGCCTATAACCCTTGGGGAACGCCAGAGATCACTTCTGTTTTACTCGATGACTTTCCATCAATGACTACAAACTGTAACCTTTCTGGCAGGAAATCACAAATCCAGTCACATAACTGAGACGATATTTCATAAGCATGTGATTTTACTGCGAGCCGCTTGTGTGTCAAAAGTCTTCCGGAAATCCAGAAATACGGAATCGATGTGAAATCCCTTGTCAATAGCACTCAACACTTCATGTGAATAAAGAGCTAGTTTTGTTTCACAGGAACGATGTTTTCTAAACCCATGTTGACTGTATGTCAATAGACCGTTTTCCTCGAGGAAATACATAATGTTCGAACACAATATGTATTGTAAAATACTGCTGCGTATCGGCGTTAACGATATGGGCCTGTAATTTAGTGGATTAATCCTACTACCTTTTTTAATATTGGTGTGACCTTTGCAACTTTCCAGTCTTTGGGTACAGAATTTTCGTCGAGCGAACGGTTGTATATGATTGTTAAGTATGGAGCTAATGCATCAGCATACTCCGAAAGGAACCTAACTGGTATACAGTATGGACCAGAAGACTTGCTTTTATTGATTTAAGTTGCTTCACCACTCCGAGGATATTTACTTCTACGTTACTCATTTTGGCAGCTGTCTTCGATTCGAATTCCGGAATATTTACTTCGTCTTATTTTGAGAAGGCGTTTCGGAAGGCTGTGTTTAGTAACTCTGCTTTGGCAACACTGTCTTCGATAGTATCTCCATTGCTATCGCGGAGAGAAGGCATTGATTGTTTCTTGGCGCTATCATACTTCAGATACGACCAGAATCTCTTTGGATTTTCTGCCAGGTTTCGAGACAAAGTACCGTTGTGGAAACTGTTATATGCATCTCGCATTGAAGTCCGCGCTAAATTAAGAGTTTCTGCAAAAGATCGCCTATCTTGGGGATTTTGCGTCTGTTAAATTTGGCATGTTAGTTTCGCTGTTTCTGTAACAGTGTTCTAACCAGTTTTGTGTACCAAGGAGGATCAGCTCCATCGTTTGTTAATTTATTTGGTATACAGGTAAATCTCTCAATTGCTGCCGATACTATTTCTTTGTATTTAAGCCACTTCTGGTCTACACTTATATTATTAATTTGGAATGAGTGGAGATCGTCTCCTAAGAAGACGTCCAGTGAATTTTTATCTGCTTTTTTGAACACATATATTTTCCGCTTATTTTTCGAGGATTTGGGGATTACAACATTCAGTCTCGCTACGAGAACTCTATGTTCACAAATCCCTGAAACGGTTTTGATGCTCGTTATTAATCAGAATTATTTGTTGCTAAGAGGTCGGGTGTGTCTTCTCAACAGTTTGCTATTCGCGTGGGCTCATGAGCTAATTGCTCGAATGAAATAACTTCCGGAAATTCAGCCAGGTAACACTTTCAGCGACCGCCGATATTTCGGCGGGAGAACACCCCGCCATTTTCAAGGTAAACTGCAACGGACAGGCGGCGTACATGCAAATTTAATACCTCGGTTCTCGGACAGAAGCAGGAAAGATAACATACACACACACACACACACACACACACACACACACACACACACACTGAACACTAGTGCCACCAAAGATGACCGAAGTCAGAGCTATCGATAGTGAGACTATGAATTCGCATGTGAGGCAGCATTGACTCTGTCCCTCTGTGTTTTGACAAGGGAGAGAGCCGGATGCCAAACAGAGTTTAAACAGAAACCTCCATCCCTGTTAACGAGGTTGCTCGCTAATTTAATCTCAACTGCCTCCCTAATAACACTGTCCCAATAGCTGGACGTGCATGCCAATATCTCGGTGTTATTATATAACATGGGGTGACCAGTATCCAAGCAATAGCAGATCTATTTGGCTGCTGTATTCGTGTGTGCCGTTTATGCTCAGTACATCGGTCGTCCACGGTCCTGATAGTTTGACCAATATATGCCATGCCGCAGCTACAAGGAATACAATATACACCCGCCTTACGCAGTCCAAGATCATCCTTAACGGAACACAAAAGTGCTCTAATTTTAGCTGGAGGTCGGAAAACACATTTCACATCGTATTTTCGTAAAATACGACCGATCTTGTCGGACGTGTTTCCTACGTAAGGCAAAAAGGCAGTAGACTTAGGTGTTGACGCAGAATTATCATCAATCACCCGATGTACAGTTGGTCGATAGCGCAACGCACGTTCAATATGTCTATCACTATAACCACTTTGACGAAATGTAACTTCAAGATGGGACAGCTCAGCTGGCAAAGTCTCAGCGTCAGAAACGACATGTGCCCTGTGTACCAAGGTACGAAGTAACCCTTCACGCTGAGCCGGATGGTGACAACTATTAGCTTGTAAGTACAAGTCGGTGTGAGTACGTTTCCTGTAGGCTGCATGTCCCAACGATCCATCAACCTTCCTCCTAACCAACACGTCGAGAAAGGGAAGGCAACCATCCTCTTCCACCTCCATCGTAAAACGAATGTTCGGGTGGATCGAGTTCAGATGCTCTAGAAAGACATTCAAATTCTGCCTACCATGAGGCCAAACAACGAAGGTATCGTTAACGTATCTAAAGAAACAGGCGGGTTTCAAAGGCGGCGACCCCAATGCACGTCCCTCGAAGTCTTCCATAAACAAATTTGCGATCACAGGACACAACGGACTACCCATCGCAACTCCATCTGTCTGCTAGTAATACTGGTCAGTAAATAAAAAGTAAGTGGATGTCAACACATGTCTAAAGAGAATAGTTAATTCAGCAACAAACCTGGCCTCAATTAACCGCAACGAATCAGACAGAGGAACACGAGTGAAGAGAGAGACCACATCGAAACTCACTAAAATATCAGAGTCATTCAGCCTCAGTTCCTCCAAACGACGTAAGAAATCCGCTGAGTTCCTGATATGATATTCTCACCGTCCTACTTGTGGACTCAACAGAGAAGTAAGATGCTTTGATACACGATATGTCGGAGCGCCGATGTTACTCACTATAGGACGGAAAGGAACCCCTTTCTTTTGAACCTTTGGAAGGCCATATAACCTAGGGGGAATGGCACTATAGGTGTTAAGCCTCTTGATAGTGTCCTGCGACAAACCACTTTTCTTCGGAGGCTATTGCCGAACATTGCTTGGATACTGGTCACCCCATGTTATATAATAACACCGAGATATTGGCATGCACGTCCAGCTATTGGGACAGTGTTATTAGGGAGGCAGTTGAGATTAAATTAGCGAGCAACCTCGTTAATAGGGATGGAGGTTTCTGTTTAAACTCTGTTTGGAATCCGGCTCTCTCCCTTGTCAAAAAACAGAGGGAGAGAGTCAATGCTCCCTCTCCTGCGAATTCATAGTCTCACTATCGATAGCTCTGACTTCGGTCATCTTTGGTAGCACTAGTGTTCTGTGTGTGTGTGTGTGTGCGTGTGTGTGTGTGTGTGTGTGTGTGTGTGTGTGTGTGTGTGTGTGTGTGTGTTATTTTCCTGCTTCTGTCCGAGAACCGAGGTATTAAATTTGCATGTACGTCAGGCGACGTACATCGAAATTTAATACCTCGGTTCTCCGTTGCAGTTTGCCTCGAAAATGGCGGGGTGTCCTCCCGCCGAAATATCGGCGGTCGCTAAAAGTGTTACCTGGCTGAATTCCCGGAAGTGATTTGAAAGTTGTATACGCCAAGAGAAACTCAGGTCTAACTGCTCGAATAATTTTCTGAGAATACGTGTAGCAGAATTTCGGATGATGTGTTATACATACCACCGGAATTAAACACGTATTTTCGCCAACATATCGAGGCTAAATTAAAGTCACCACCAACTATTATCATATGAGTCGGGTACGTGTTTGAAATTAGACTCAAGTTTTCTTTGAACCTTTCAGCAACTGAAGTCGGTAAAAGGATCCAATTATTACTTTATTCCGGTTGCTGCCAACAATGACCTGCCGGCCGCGGTGGTATCGCGGATCTAGGCGCGCAGTCCGGAACCGTGCGACTGCTACGGTCGCAGGTTCAAATCCTGCCTCGGGCATGGATGTGTGTGATGTCCTTAGGTTAGTTAGGTTTAAGTAGTTCTAAGTTCTAGGGGACTGATGACCACAGATGTTAAGTCGCATAATGCTCAGAGCCATTTGAACCATTTGAAAAATGACCTCTGCCCACACTAACTCCCAGGAAGCATCTACTTCAATTTCGCGATAAGTTAAACAGTTAAACACGCCACCGCCAACCGTGTTTAGCCTATCCTTTCGGAACACCGTTACCCGGCTTATATCCGGCTTTAGCCAGCTTTCAGTGCCTATAACTATTTGAGCATCCCTCTAACCTAATAAACCGCCCAGTTCACGCCACACAGCCCCTGTTACCCGTGTAGCTGCCTCCTGCGTATAGTGGGCACCTGAACTATTCAGCGAAACCCGAAACCCAACCACTCTTTAGCACAAGTCGAGGAATCGGGAGCCTACACGGTCGCAGAACCATCTGAACCTCTGCACCAGATATTCGCAATCGGTCCTGTCGACTATCCAGTAAATGGCCAGCTCTGCTTTCATCTTGCAAGCAAGACTCGCAGCCTTTACCACTTCTAAAAGCCGCTCGAAACTATACAGAATCTCTTCTGATCCAAAGTGACACACATCATTGGTACCGACGTGAGTTGGCTGCACCCTGTGCTTAGCATGGCATCCGGGAGGACCCTTCCACATCTGGAATGGCTGTAGAGAAGTCTTCACCTTCGTCAGAGTGAGAAACAACCAGGAACTCTGGCAGTGATGGAAGAAGTGTCTGTGACTGAGGCTCATCTAGCTTCCTCTTGTGGGTAGAAGTTTTAGAAGTAGAGGAAACCAATGCGAAAGTTTCCCCATGATTACCGGCGTCTCTGATGGCCCACTCCTTCCTCGTTGGGGCCCTCTCTGAGGGCACTCCCACCTTAGGTGGTCGTCCACACCTCAGGCCACATCTCCAGAGAAACAGACGCACGGACAAATCGGAACGTTTGAAAGGTACCAGCTCGGGTAATCTCCCTTCCCTGGGCCTGACCTTTGCCAGAGGGTACGTAGGTGTCCTACTTGTCTACCTCAGGAGGGGGATCACGCATTACCTCGTCACTGGCTACGCGTGGGAATGCGTGGGTCGGCCATCAGACACACGCAAGGAGGGCTGAAAGAGAAAGAGAGGGACAAAGAAAAGGAAAGAAGGGAGGTCTCAAACGCCACAGCAGAGAAGAGGGTAAAGAGAAGAGGCAAGGAAAAGAGAAGGACAGAGGGAGGGCAGAGACTTTCCAGCAGAGAGAGCAAAGAAGAGAAACTACATCTTAGAGTCACAAGCGTCCGTCTCCGGACCTAGGCATAAAACATACTCCTAAAGAGAGGGAGAAGGGGAACGGAAGAGGGGGAGGGGGGGAGGATCGAAACAGGGTGCGACGTGGGAAAGGAAGGTATGCAGCCTGGAAAGCAAAAATAGCTGCACCAGCTCGGGGTCCTGTGCTCGCCATGCATGTATCCACAAAAGAGTTGTGGACTGCCTGGGTGGGGGGAGGGGGAGGGGAGATCTCTTCTGAACAGCACGTTGAAAGGTATTCCAAATATACTCAATAACGTTAATGTCTGAGGAGTCTGGTGGCAAGCGGAAAAGTTTAAATTCAGAAGAGTGTTCCTGGAGCCACTCTGTAGCTACTCTTGACGTGTGTGGTGTCGCATTGCCCTGTTGGAATTGCCCAAGTCCATCAGAATGTACAATGGAGATGATCATGCAGGTGATCAGACAGGATGCTTACGTACGTGTCACCTGCCAGAGTCATTTCTAGGCGCATCAGGCGTCCCATATCACACCAACTGCACATGCCCCACACCATTACAGAGCCTCCACCAGCTTGAATAGTCTCCTGCTGACATGTAGGGTCCGTGGATTCATGAGGTTGTATCCATATCCGTATATATCCATCTGCTCTATACAGTTTTGAACGAGGCCTCGTAACGACGCCCAGGCGAGGCGTAAAGCTTTGTGTCGTGTAGTCATAAATGATACACATGTGGGGGGAAGGGCTGCACTTCCGTCATGTTGAACTATTCTGTTCAGTCGTCGTTGGTCCCGGTCTCGCAGGAACTTTTTCCGGTCGCAGAGATGTAGGAGATTTGATGTTTAACCGGATTCCTGGCGTTCACAGTACACTCGTGAAATGGTCGTAGACGAAAATCCCCACTTCATCGCTACCTTGGAGACGGTTCGATCCTGGGTTGAGGCATATGGTTTTTATTTGGTACATGTAGTCCAGGTGGTATAGTTTATGGCATCTTAATCATCAACAGCGATAGCAGCGGGTCTTCTAGTAAACATTTGCAGTTACATACAACAATCGTAGAAATGGAAGTATGGTCAGCTTTGAAAGAAGCCCTTTCCACGTCGTGAGCGTCAATTTATTCGCTATTCTACTAGATGTGAAACCTGTTTTCTTCGTATCCTCCTCCAATGGTCCCACAGATTAGTACCAACTATTATTCTTGCCTCGCTCAGGCCCATTACATTTTGTTAGAGCCTTATGTTACCAGAAGGACTAGCAATGTGCATTGCAAATTCTAACCAAACTCAGTTACTTTTGTGTGTGTTATTACCATGGTCCCACTAATTATGCCTTTCAGCACTGAGTCTGGTAACCGCATGCTGTTTAGTATGTGTCTCAATGCATTATTATTATTCTATAGATGGGATTGTGGAAACATCTTGCCTATTACTGTTAGCGAAACAGTGTAATTCGAAACCGAACATTTCACAATTAGAAGGATTGGGATGAATCATGCAGAACAATGTTTTTCAGAGAGGTAATGCGCGTTAGATGGAACAGCGTGCTGGACTGGCGGCGTGCTTATATTGTCTGCACTTTCCACCACACGGGGATCATTTGCAAGCGGAGTAACGCGTCCGTGACAGACTCCAATGTACATGCATATACGTATCGAATTTTGTCATTGTAAGCCTCTAAACCAGTGTGGCAGACTTATGGCATACACAAACGATGAATATGTTGATATGGTTCTGGTCCTTGGTGCATCTGATAACTGCGCTGGTGTTGCTGCTCGTTAATATGCTTCTAGGCATCCTTCTAGACGCCATCCAGATAAAAATGTGTTTCGTCGTCTGGAGCTGCGCCTTCAGGAGTCAGGCAGGTTCTCTCCTTCCACCATCGCGTTTTTGTAGTTATTCTGTCCTGTGACAGGTTATCTGCTTCAACTGTATATTTCTTGTCGAACCACCGATTTGCTGTGTTCAGCATGACAAAATGTAGTACATTTAGGATACATGTGACCTAAGAAACGGTGTATATTACAGTATGAAATTAGCAAATAAAAAAATACGTCACAACCCAGGATCGAGCCCTCGACCTCGTGCATGCTAACCCAAAGCTGCATTCGCTGCACCAACTGTACAGCATAACAAACGCCTCTTAACGGAGGTAGTTACCGTACATGTGGTTACAGTGATGCCAGATTGCCACTCTTTAACGTCCTTTCTCTGCCGGATGTACTCGCCAGACGAAGTTTTGTGAGGGACATTTTTTTTATCCCTGGCACGTGAGGAGTTGCACCGTGAAGCCCGAGTGCGCGAATTTCGCTTCACCCTGTACAGACATGCAGAATGAAGATATGGAATGTGAATAGTGTTTGTTTTATTTATACAGGTTTAAGGGTTTTCACATAAGAAATTTGGAAGCATTAATTTTCAGCACGCTTTGGTACATTCGGAATATACCGAGTGTGGCCCAATTGTTTATCATGTACAAATGTGATTTCTACATTCACATGACACTGAACTACAAATGCGAATATTACAATAAATAAATTACAAATTAACAAAATAAAAGAAGTTGAAATGTACTCAAGCGGATAAAAAACATAAAAACGTACTAGCTGAGTTTTCTTTTATTTATGGACACAACGAAATACACTTATTTTCTTGGCAGTGCCCCAGAAAAAGAATTTATTGACTAGCATTTGGTTATAAGACTGTGAAATGTACTTTTAAACAACGTTAACAGCATGCTGCATGTATCTGTAGCAACTATTCAAGCCTCTGAGTTAGTATCATTCTGCTGTGTAATAGGTTTGTTGCTTCCACCCCTCGCTCCAGTATGATGCCAATAGATCGGATTACGAGTGTACATGCTCTGTGACGGCTTCACGGTGCAGGCGCGCTGAGGAGTCGCCCAGAGGGCAGAGGTGCTGTGTGCGACGGTGTGGGCCGTAGCTGATTCTCCGCTCGGCTGCCAGGTGATGCGTGGGCGACTGGGCTGGAGAGGGGGGCGCGTGGGCGGGGAGAAGGTAGCGCTACGCAGCGGGAAATCAACTTGTGCTTGTGCCTCCAGCAGCCTCCGAGTTCCGATGCTCGCAGATTCCCGTCCCACTGCTCACTCACAACCACCAAGCCAGCTGCTTCTCAGATTTTTTTCTACGCTGCAGCAGACAAATTAACCTTCACACATAATTACGTGCACACTCCCGGTGAAACCTCATTATACCGACCCATTAGCTCTACGTCAGTCTTCAGCAAGGTTGCTAAATCATACCCTCCAGATACATCCACGGGCACTTTGAACAGTGAACACCTCCCACACCCTGTCGCCCAGTGGGCTTCAGTCTTAACTTCTCTGCTGATGATCAGTTCGTTCCCCTAGATAACCTCCTACAAAAACAGTGCAGCGATCGGTTTACTTTGCTTTACCACACTACAGTTTTAAGATTCCGCTAGAAAATGGCTTGAATATAAAAAAAAACTGCTCGTGGAGTAAAAATAAGGAACTTTTTTACCAACTACAGTGGTTATACATCCCTGTCCTCCTGTATCAGTATTCTGTCTAGTTTGATGCGATCCCCACGAATTCTTCTCCTCTGCCAACCTCTTCATCTCGAGGTAGTCCATTTGCTCAATACTCGCAATTATTTGTTGGAGTATTCCAATCTCTGTCTCCCCATTCAGTTTAGCCTCTATAGCTGTTAAGTACCACTGAAGCTATTCCCTGTCCTACCATTGTGCCCCTTCTATTTTCAGTGTTTCTCGTGTTTTCCTTTCCACACCGGTTCTGCAGAGAACCTCATCGTTTGTTATCTTACAAATACACCTAATTTTCTGTGTTCTTTTATATATCAAACGTTTCGATTCTCGTCCTTTCCAATTTCCCATAGTCTATGATTCGCCACCATACAATGCTGTGCTGCAAACGTATGTTCTCAGAAACTTCTTTTTCAAATTAAAGGTATGTTTGATACTAGCAAACTTCTTTTGACCCGGAATTCCTTCTTTACCTATGCCAGTCTACTTTTGCTCTCCTCGTTGCTTCGTCCGTTGTATTGCCCTGCTTCCAAGGTACCAGAATTTCTTCACTTCGTCTACTTTATGAAGACCAATTTTGATGTTAAAACCCATTACTCTTACGTCGATCTCGAGGAACATCGTTAAATACATCCTCTCCAAAATCCAACCACCATGAACTCAACCTCCCACTCTCTGGCACCCAGCGTGATTTCCGACAATTTTACTCGACAATCAGTGACTCTCCAGTTCAGCTAACTAAAACATCTTCCAGTAACACTGAATCAAAACCTATATCGCATACTTACTTACTAACCATTCGAAACAGTCTACAATAGACCACAACTACCAAAACTACTAATCTGTCGGACTTGAGGAATAGATATCACGACTGTTACCCATATATTTAAAATTTTTGACTGTCCCATCTTTATTGATACCATTACATCACAGACACAATCTCGCTTTCTCTATCCAACAGCCTTCTACAACTCGTATCGTACAAGCTCATGAAGTTCTCCCCATCCATAAATACCTAGAACACCGCTGCTACAACTCCCATGATTTATGTTCCAACACCCCTCAGTATCCACCATCCTTGAAACCAAGGCTTAACGCCGTTTCTGTGCAACACACTCCACCTTCAGTAGGTATACTGTGCCAATTCTGTGGCATAGCGCATTGGTGCCAGGTTTCCAGTAACATAATCGATGATGTCATCGACGATATCGTGTGCAGTTACTAAATTTATGTGTCACCCCCTCTGATACAAGCCAGTTGCCTTATGTGTTAAATGGTGACAAATTAAAAAAGGTGGAGAATTCTAAGTTTGGTAGAAAATTCAAAATAGTCCAGTTGTGCTAGAGATTATGCTCTCCAGTTCCCGCACTCCTATGACGTCACTGTGGACGTAAGACTGTTGTCCTAAGCATAAATTGGCAAGAAATTAAATAATCCAAGATGGGCCATTGTCCAGCTGGTGAAAGTAGGTGAATTACGAGAAACAGAATTCAAAATGACCACTGGTTTTTCCTCTGACAACACAGTGGACGTAGAGGTGTTGTTCAAATTGACAGAAAATCACAATGTAGCATATTCATACGATGGAAGTAGGTCAGTTGTGCTATATATACACTCCTGGAAATGGAAAAAAGAACACATTGACACCGGTGTGTCAGACCCACCATACTTGCTCCGGACACTGCGAGAGGGCTGTACAAGCAATGATCACACGCACGGCACAGCGGACACACCAGGAACCGCGGTGTTGGCCGTCGAATGGCGCTAGCTGCACAGCATTTATGCACCTCCGCCGTCAGTGTTAGCCAGTTTGCCGTGGCATACGGAGCTCCATCGCAGTCTTTAACACTGGTAGCATGCCGCGACAGCGTGGACGTGAACCGTATATGCAGCTGACGGACTTTGAGCGAGGGCGTATAGTGGGCGTGCGGGAGGCCGGGTGGACGTACCGCCGAATTGCTCAACACGTGGGGCGTTAGGTCTCCACAGTACATCGATGTTGTCGCCAGTGGTCGGCGGAAGGTGCACGTGCCCGTCGACCTGGGACCGGACCGCAGCGACGCACGGATGCACGCCAAGACCGTAGGATCCTATGCATTGCCGTAGGGGACCGCACCGCCACTTCCCAGCAAATTAGGGACACTGTTGCTCCTGGGGTATCGGTGAGAACCATTCGCAACCGTCTCCATGAAGCTGGGCTACGGTCCCGCACACCGTTAGGCCGTCTTCCACTCACGCCCCAACATCGTGCAGCCCGCCTCCAGTAGTGTCGCGACAGGCGTGAGTGGAGGGACGAATGGAGACGTGTCGTCTTCAGCGATGAGAGTCGCTTCTGCCTTGGTGCCAATGATGGTCGTATGCGTGTTTGGCGCCGTGCAGGTGAGCGCCACAATCAGGACTGCATACGACCGAGGCACACAGGGCCAACACCCGGCATCTTGGTGTGGGGAGCGATCTCCTACACTGGCCGTACACCTCTGGTGATCGTCGAGGGGACACTGAATAGTGCACGGTACATCCAAACCGTTATCGAACCCATCGTTCTACCATTCCTAGACCGGCAAGGGAACTTGCTGTTCCAACAGGACAATGCACGTCCGCATGTATCCCGTGCCACCCAACGTGCTCTAGAAGGTGTAAGTCAACTACCCTGGCCAGCAAGATCTCCGGATCTGTCCCCCATTGAGCATGTTTGGGACTGGATGAAGCGTCGTCTCACGCGGTCTACACGTCCAGCACGAACGCTGGTCCAACTGAGGCGCCAGGTGGAAATGGCATGGCAAGCCGTTCCACAGGACTACATCCAGCATCTCTACGATCGTCTCCATGGGAGAATAGAAGCCTGCATTGCTGCGAAAAGTGGATATACACTGTACTAGTGCCGACATTGTGCATGCTCTGTTGCCTGTGTCTATGTGCCTGTGGTTCTGTTAGTGTGATCATGTGATGTATCTGACCCCAGGAATGTGTCAATAAAGTTTCCCCTTCCTGGGACAATGAATTCACGGTGTTCTTATTTCAATTTCCAGGTGTGTAGAATTCAGGATGACCAATGAAGTTTCCCCTGATCTCAGTCGCCTAAGACAAGGGAAGTCATTCCCTGATATCTAAGGCTGCCTGTTAGGAAGAAGATGTCAACCTAAGCCTGTGGATGCGTAAATCTTTTTCAACCTACAGGTACTAACCAGCCAGAACTTGCTTGCTGACTTACTTAAAATGTTTTCCTCCAGATGTTATCCCGCACACACTTATGGCTTTTTATATCAGTCAGGTCACTTAAAGAAATCAAAATTATCACTCGGTTTGCAGCCTGCGCCTCGCCCCCACTCCTTTTCCCTCACACCACACATAGTGCTTGTCCTAAATTTAAGTTCACTAGTGCTAAAGGTAAATAATTCATGTTTGATACCACAGTTTAAACAATAGTCAACCTAAATCTGAGTCCATATTGTCCTAAATCCATTAGTGCAATCTTTAAACAATATCTTTCTGACATTAAAGTTTAAACTGTTTCCCCCACCATCACTCTGACGTCACAGATTAAGCAATTTAAACCTGCGTCAGCTACCTTTAACCGTGCGGGGTAGCTGCGTAGTCCAGGGCGCCTTGTCACGGTCCGCGCGGCTCCCGAATCCTCCCTCGGGCATGGGTGTGTGTGTTGTCCTTAGCGTAAGTTAAAGTTAGATTAAGTAGTGGGTAAACTTAGGAACATATGCCCTCAGTAGTTTGGTCCCATGAGCCCTTACCACAAATTTCCAATTTTTCAGCTACCTTTAGTTTCAAACCGAAGAGCTCACGTTTCCTAAGTTTAAAATGGGGGAAAATTCACAAAATTCACTTGTCCCAGGTGTAAAAACGGCGAGATATTCAAAATCTACTCATCCTAAGTCTAAAATGATGGGAATCCCACTGGTTGTCAGAACAATAGAACAATTGTCCTTAATTAAAAGCTGTATAACTCACTGATAAATGCGGTATGGTTGTCACCCTTGCTACCGTCGTGTCTGGTAGGGTGGGAGTAAGATGAATGCATCTTTATTTAAACACCACAGTCCAACGCCACACCAAACCGGAATTGAAGCACACCAACTCCGTCCATTAGTGACTCAGTGGAGTAACTCGCAGTTAGCCCATGACAATGTTCTTGTGCTGCAGGCGTTCGTCTTGGCTGGCTGATCACTTATAACTCGTGCCAATGTGTTCGTATCTCGCTAGGCTCCACATGACATCATGCAGTTCCAAACAGATAACGATTCCAAGTCTCCACTCCATCCGCTTTGCCTTGCATGATATGAAGCTAAAAAACCCGTTCCGCGTCTACAGTTTGGAATGCAGGAAGACAGTTTTGAACATGGCTGTCTTTCAGCAACCGTATATAAACTTCAACGGAGAAATAGCACAGCCAGCCGGTTGCAAATACGTTTTTAGTACATTGACCTAAGTTTCGACACCTCTAAGGATGTCTTCTTTAGGATGAAATTTTAACAGCCTTAAAGCTACATTGCCTTTGTTACAGATACCTTCCAAGGAACAGTCTGATGATGCTCCTTACTACCTGCTACGCAACAATAACACAACTTTTTGATGGATGAGAGAAATATGTGTGTAGTGATGGTAAAATCTCGCCAAACGCTGTCACTGATTGAGGATTTCTCCAGTTATTAAACTGATGACTCAGTTTATGTCCGAGCTATGTGCAATTATACCTGATGCTACAGAGAAGATTCTTTTAGGAGTGCATTCCTCACTGTTCATCTGTAAATAACTGCAGCGCCCTACATCCAGCAGCATACACCTAACAGAGTAGGTAGCAGGTATGTCATAACTGCACACACTAGACAATCATTACAGTGAACTATATACCCCTCAAATCAATGCAGTACATTTCAAATCTTGTACCACAAACTCACATCGTGGTGGAAGTATTATGGATACATACAGCAAATAACGTTATTGTTCCTAACTCATTGTAATGGTACAGTATAGATTTATGTAGGCAGCTCTCAAAAGCAGACTCAAATCGCTATGTTACAGCTTGACACCACATAATTCACAAAAATTGTAACAAAATACTTCTATGTGTTTTTTTATTTCTGCCTCTGGCACAGAATGCATGGTTCTAAATTTAGAATTCAAGATGGCGATTCATGACTTCATCTATGACAGAATGCAAGACGGTGCGTATAGAGATGTGGTCACAACCTACAATGCTACCAGTCGAAAATAAACGTTCCAGTTGCTTTGGAAGTACAGTCATCCATCCTCCACCACTCTTCCTGAGTGTATAGGCTTACTAGCCATCAAGTGGACCAGTAACTTATGCTCTGTACATAATAGTGAAAGGTTAATCATCATCATGAAGCATCATCAGAAATCTACCACTTCCAGACAGAGAAATGCGACTCACTCGGTTACATGTAAGCACTAACCTACTTCTCTGTCTCACTATGCGCATTATTATTGTCATTTTGTTTTTCATGGTCTGTAGTAGGCTGTAATATTCTTCATTGATTGTGCGATCAGTTAATTTCGACGTTTGTATTATTTTCAAACAAGTGTGGATAACCACAATATGATGTATCATACTAGATGTGGAAGATAAATCAGATCACTAGTCCACACATGAAGCCACATTTTACATAGTCCATGTCAAATATCATATACATATGAAACCATATCGTTATATTTACATAAGCACATGAGAATTGGCATAAGCTGTAATCACTCACTATGCAAACTAAGAGCTACGTTATTATTCCTTGTGTGTATGTGTGTTTTCATGGTTCTCTTTTATTTCTCCCTCAGTTCAACATATGCCTGACATAGATGACGCAGTGCCTCATACTGTTGAGCAACAGCAGCAGCAGAAATCAAATCAGCAAACAGGTACACTATGTGATGCAGTTCGGAAGTGGAAACAAAGTCAGCATGCAGAATTGTTTCCAGATTTTGAGTTTCCTTTATATCCATCACTGACAACACTCATCGAGCCTCAGTTAATTTGTTCCAGGATGCTGTTGTTCAACACTAGATATCAACTGACCACCAATGGATCGATGTGTGTTAAAGACAGTTTCTTAGCATCTGACATACACTTCGAAGCTATTGTAGAAACAGAGAGTGTTCCGTGGTATTCACAGGCGAAGTTCAGTGTCATTGATTGGAATAAACTGTGAAGCAAGTTCAAATACATCGATGGTGGCGTGACGATCAAGTACAATCTCCTCTCTCAAGACATTAATAAGACTGGCAGCAATAGCGTTCCTTCAGCGACATGGAGTCAACACATCAAGATCCGACGCTGTATGCAAATTTAAAGCGTCCAAACGTTGCGCCATGTGTGGCTTCTATTGTGAAATAAAGATCATAATGGAGAGACCTAGTCTATGGCAAAGGTATGTTAACCCACTCTTTGATAATATTGTCTTGGAAAGAGTACTGGTCTTGGAAGTTTTGGAGGAGATATTCTATGAAACTGGAAGGTAGGAGACGTACTGGCGGAAATAAAGCTATGAGGGTGTATTGCGAGTCTTTCTTGGGTAGCTCAGATGGTAGAACACTTGTCCATAAAAGGGTATGGTCCCAGGTTCGAATGCCAATCTGGCACAATGTTTTAATCTGTAACGAAATTTCTTATCAGCACACACTCTGTTGCAGGGTGAAAATTTATTCAGAAAGCGTTTAGTTTTTGGTATAACATGATGATATTCAAGTCATTTGTGAACTTTTCGGTTGAGCTAACGCAATATAGGTGTGAAAAGGCCGTTGGCAAAATTATGGTGACGTCTTATGCTGGAAGTCTTCTGCCGCCATTGCTCATGAGCTTTAATCAAAATTTAAGCAGTGGCGACGTGCGATCCTGGGTCTGAGAATGTTTTGATTACGAAACGAAGACGCTATCCCTTTTTTTCTTTTCCTTTCATATGTCAGGACCTTTGCAAATTGCTTGGATTTATCGACATCAAGATCGCTAGAGACGAAACACAAGCTCAGATTGTGTCAAAGACGGGGAAGATAATAGACCATGCCTTTTCGAAAGAACCATCCCGGCATTTACTTCGAACTATTTAGAGAAATCGCGTAAAACGTAAGTCCTGATGGCCGGACGCGGTTTCCAACCAGCCCATTCTACTGCGACACCGGCTGTGAAGAACAGATACAGTCAGCTTCTGGCTGGGTAGAGACAAAACGGGCAGAGTTCGAATCCCGAGGCGTGGCCACGATGCTTCCCCCTCCCCCTCCTCCTGCCTATCACTGTTCTGATCCCACACATGGTACTGGCCTTTATTTTTATTTATTTATTTACTTGTATTTTATTGGATCCTTGCAACTTGCCACTCGAAAAAGAAACAAAATCGGCCTTAATCCTACATGTTTTTCGCTAATTAAAAAAGAAAAGAGTTCATTTCCAGTCGTCAGCTGCAATAATTTTTGTTTATCTTTTTATTAATTAAACAAAAAACCCAGACAGTGGCATAAAACTGAAATAAACTGAAAAGCAACCATCAGGAAAATAGCAAGAGGGCCAGTTTACTCATACTACCTTTTTTTGTAAGTTTACCAACAGGAAGGTAATAGAAATGAAACATTCGAACAGGAAAGGGGTTCTGCATTTCATCCAACTCCTTGACGATTAAATACCAGATACAGTATATTCGTAAAATGCTCACGATAGCATGGTATCCTTCGCAATGTCCAAGAGGCCTCAACCATATACTGGTAAAAGGCACAAGGATGCGGGTCATACCATCTCTCCACTACATAATGAACATAATACCTGACAAGCCACATGACTATATTGTTCTTCGTTCTGAAGAAGAAGATTGAAACGAGACGCAGGAGAATCTCACCTTAGATTGCCACTTCTGTCGTCCTGGCAAGAAAGGCCAACTGTCGGCAGAGTCAACTCTGTGAGTATGCTGCTTCTATGTTGGCAGCGCTGTGTAGCACTTTGCGTTGGATCTCTGACTGCGCTTTCTTTGTAAGAAACTCTGTGGCTGGTTGGACTCGTTGTTGGACAGTTGAAAGTTAGACGCCAGCAATGATGGAAGTACTGTTGGGCAGTTAGAGGTGAACAGCAGGGCAGTGATGGATGATAAATGTGAGAAGTTAGCGCTGACAAAGGGTAGAGGTCTAAAGTGTTAGCGAAGGCTAATGACCTGGAAGTATCCGACTTGGAGACTGAAAGTTATTCATGATTATGTGCCTTTGTACTAGATGTCAATGACGATTGATATTCGTGTTTGTACTGGATGTCACATTATTAAGGTAAAAAAATACACTATTTGGTTTTCAACAAAATCTTTCCTTTGCTAACCACAGGCCTATTAGTAGTTACTGGATTTAGTAGTTGGAATCTTTTATTTAGCTAGCAGTACTGACGCTCGCTGTGTTGCAGTAGTTCGCGAAATAAAGATTTTTGTAAGTGCTTAATGAAATGTATAGGTTATTGTCAAGATTTCTTTGTAGTCAGGGCCATTCTTTTGAATTAATTATTTGAAGCCAGGTTGTAACTTTTTGAGCAGTCACATTGCGTTGCACTAGAATATTGTGGGTCTGTGTTGATATGGTAAGAAAAGGTAAAGAGAAAGTAGGTTCATTTGCATTCATTTTCACTCGGCAGTTTAAGTAAAATATTAAATAAAGAAGTTTCAACTCTAATGTCTGTGTCCACAGATATCCAACGGACGACGTTATACACTCCTGGAAATTGAAATAAGAACAACGTGAATTCATTGTCCCATTAAGGGGAAACTTTATTGACACATTCCTGGGGTCAGATACATCACATGATCACACTGACAGAACCACAGGCACATAGACACAGGCAACAGAGCATGCACAATGTCGGCACTAGTACAGTGTACATCCACTTTTCGCAACAATGCAGGCTGCTATTCTCCCATGGAGACGATCGTAGAGATGCTTGATGTAGTCCTGTGGAACGGCTTGCCATGCCATTTCCACCTGGCGCCTCAGTTGGACCAGCGTTCGTGCTGGACGTGTAGACCGCGTGAGACGACGCTTCATCCAGTCCCAAACATGCTCAATGGGGGACAGATCCGGAGATCTTGCTGGCCAGGGTAGTTGACTTACACCTTCTAGAGCACGTTGGGTGGCACGGGATACATGCGGACGTGCATTGTCCTGTTGGAACAGCAAGTTCCCTTGCCGGTCTAGGAATGGTAGAACGATGGGTTCGATGACGGTTTGGATGTACCGTGCACTATTCAGTGTCCCCTCGACGATCACCAGAGGTGTATGGCCAGTGTAGGAGATCGCTCCCCACACCATGATGCCGGGTGTTGGCCCTGTGTGCCTCGGTCGTATGCAGTCCTGATTGTGGCGCTCACCTGCACGGCGCCAAACACGCATACGACCATCATTGGCACCAAGGCAGAAGCGACTCACATCGCTGAAGACGACACGTCTCCATTCGTCCCTCCATTCACGCCTGTCGCGACACCACTGGAGGCGGGCTGCACGATGTTGGGGCGTGAGCGGAAGACGGCCTAACGGTGTGCGGGACCGTAGCCCAGCTTCATGGAGACGGTTGCGAATGGTCCTCGCCGATACCCCAGGAGCAACAGTGTCCCTAATTTGCTGGGAAGTGGCGGTGCGGTCCCCTACGGCACTGCGTAGGATCCTACAGTCTTGGCGTGCATCCGTGCGTCCTTGCGGTCCGGTCCCAGGTCGACGGGCACGTGCACCTTCCGCCGACCACTGGCGACAACATCGATGTACTGTGGAGACCTCACGCCCCACGTGTTGAGCAATTGGGCGGTACGTCCATCCGGCCTCCCGCATGCCCACTATGCGCCCTCGCTGAAAGTCCGTCAACTGCACATACGGTTCACGTCCACGCTGTCGCGGCATGCTACCAGTGTTAAAGACTGCGATGGAGCTCCGTATGCCACGGCAAACTGGCTGACACTGACGGCGGCGGTGCACAAATGCTGCGCAGCTAGCGCCATTCGACGGCCAACACCGTGGTTCCTGGTGTGTCCGCTGTGCCGTGGGTGTGATGATTGCTTGTACAGCCTTCTCGCAGTGTCCGGAGCAAGTATGGTGGGTCTGACACACCGGTGTCAATGTGTTCTTTTTTCCATTTCCAGGAGTGTATATCTGTTTCATGGCAACGACTGCATCGGTATGTCTCACTAAGGTCAATGCGAAAAAGTCGAACGTTGATGGTGAAAAGGGTATTAACGACTTAGCACCATGAGGACGCCACTTCCATCGGAAAAATAGGTAGGCTGACAATGGAGAAAACAACTTTCCAATCTGCCTCTGGTGATAGGAACTCTTCAGAGGAAGCGCGATTTGGAAACGTTCAGCGATACCATAGCAGTTTTATACAGAGATGCGTCTGGGAAAGTATATCAACGCCCAAATAACTGACATCAATAAAAAAAAATTCCCGAGTATATCTTAAATTGTTGTTTATCCTACCAACATCTATAGGAGGGGCGCAGCTCGCACGTCGGAAACAGGCAAAAAGGCGAGCTGTAAGCGTTTTCTGGGACGCGAAGACAAGTTAAAAAAATGCGCCGGAGAAATAAAGCAGAGTCCCTGGCCCGAACGTCAACGAGGACCAAACTTCCCAACAGCCCGGATCTCACTCTAAAGTTGTTGCACACCTGAAAAATGAATAGCGCCAGATTAACTTGCCCAATAATTGGTATAATTTACGGGACATCATCGCACGAAGGGGAAAACATTTTGAAAAAAATTAGGCTTTACTCAACACAAGTTTACAAGCTCCGAACCTTATGAAATAACGAAAGGGAGCAACGCTCGTGTTCGTATATCGCTCCTTGAATCCTGTCTGTGACGGGTCTCCAGTTTAACGCACCCACCTTCATCGGACAACGATAAATAACAACACTCAACGATCGACGGCTGGCGACCGCCACAGCCCATCGAACCGGGCGTACATCTGTGCTTCTGTAAAATGACAAAAATGGATCCAAAACGCTTTTGAGCACCGGTATGTCGTTATGAGTACGAAGAAGTACGAAACGGTATCGGCGTAAGTGCGAACGATGAATCTTTCTCTCAAAAACGACCAGCTACACAATCGAGCAACTATGGACTGCAATAAAGCTTCCAGAAATAGCACGAATAACGGCATACACTATGTGATCAAAAGTATCCGGACACCCCCAAAAACATACGTTTTTCATATTAGGTGCAATGTGCTGCCACCTACTCCATATCAGCGACCTCAGTAACCATTAGACATCGTGAAAGAGCAGAATGGGGCGCTCCGCGGAACTCACGGACTGCGAACGTGGTCAGGTGATTGGATGTCACTTGTGTCATTCGTCTGTACGCGATATTTGCAAACTCCTAAACATCCCTAGGACCACTGTTTCCGGTTCGATAGTGAAGTAGAAACGTGAAGGGGCACGTATAGCACAAAAGCGTACAGGCCGACCTAGTCTGTTGACTGACAAAGACCGCCGACAGTTGAAGAGGGTCCTGATGAGTAATAGGGAGACATCTATCCAGACCATCATACAGAAATTCCAAACTGCGTTAGGATTCACTGCAAGTATTATGACAGTGAGGCGACAAGTAGGAAAACTTGGATTTAATGGTCGAGCGGTTGCTCATAAGCCACTGATCACACACGTACATGCCAAACGACGCCTCGCTTGCTGTAAGGAGCGTAAACATTGGACAATTGAACAGTGGAAAAACGTTGTTTGTAGTGGCAAATCATGGTACACAATGTGGCGATGAGATGGCAAGGTGTGGGTGTGCTGAATGCCCTGTGAACGCCATCTGCCTGAGTGTGTAGTGCCAACACCAAAATTCGGGGGTGATGGTGTTATGGTGGGATCGGGTTTTTCATGGAGGGGGCTAGGACCCCTTGTTGTTTTGAGTGGCGCTATCACAGCACAGGCCTAAATTGATGTTTTAAACACCTTCTTGCATCCCACTGTTAAAGAGCAATTCGGGGATGGCGATTGCATCTTTCAATACGATCGAGCACCTGTTCATAACGCACGGCCTGTGGCGGAGTGGCTACACGACAATAACATCCCTGTAATGGTCTGGCCTGCACAGAGTCCTGACCTGAATCCCATAGAACACCTTTGAGATGTTTTGGAACGCCGTCTTCGTGCCAGGGCCCACCTACCGACGACATTGATACCTCTCCTCAATGCAGCACTCATGAAGAATGGGCTGCTAGTCCCCAAGAAACCTCCCAGTCCCTGGTTGAACGTATGGCTGCGAGAGTGGAAGCTGTCATCAAGACTAAGGGTGGGTAAACACCGTATTGAATTCTAGCACTACCGATGGAGGACACCACGAACTTGTAGGTCATTTTTAGCCAGGTGTCGGGATACTTTTGATTACATGGGTAGATAAGGACTCATTCCCTTGCAGTATACTTCTACGGGGGGCTGGGGTAGGGGAGGGGAGTAAGACGTCCATCCACGTCAATAAGAAAGCCTTAGTACCAGTAATTAGAGAGGTGAATATCCGACGTGGAGCATCTTTAAAACCAACAGCCGTCAACACTCGCAACAGAAAATCATGACTAACTCGGTCAACGCATGATTAAAATCAGTAAAGGTAACACTCACGACACACGAACAGTGGAAGCAATCGAGGTGAGATCACGGCATTCAGCAACGGGAGTCAGGAGAGTATACAAACCGAGAGACAATGTCAGCAAGCAAAACGGACAAACGGCTATTTATTGTCCGCGCTAAGATTTTATAACAAAACTGAATACCGTTATCGACCGAACGTGATCCACGAACAGACGTTCCGTCTTTTTGCGAATTAAAACTTTTTCTCTCGTGCCTAAAGGAGGACGGGATGTGTACCCTTTGCACCACTTGATTCACCATATGTGTTATCGTATCCCTCTTACCAGAGGCAGAAAGCGAAGACAATTTTTTTTTGGGAAGCCCATCCAAAGCCAGCGATTTGCGGGAAAGAAAGCGAACTACAATCTCAGACACGTCATCACGGTGGAAATCTGCCAAAACTCTGCATGGAGGGTTGGCGTAACAACATGTGAAGAAAGGAATAAAAATCAGCGGACAGTACACCTTCTGATGCTGCTCCAGTGTAAAGATTCAATAATATCGGAAAAGTTGACGCATGATATCAGATTGGGATCACCGCTCACGTATGTCTATAGAAAGAGTGGTAGAGAGACACGTCATAGGCGGTCGCGTTCGAAGCCGAATTAGAAGATACCGAAACGCCAACGGATCCTAGAAAATCGAACGTGGCTGGGAATGCCAACGAAGACCATCTAGTTGCAGAAGTTTCGACTTCAGGCGGAAGAACTTCTATAGTTGTTAAAGAGACGTCTCGAGCACTATTATAAAGGTCACGAAGGACAGCATAATAAAATTCCTGAGTCCTCCTCATTTCAACCGCTTTACCAGCACTAAAACGCACGAGTGCAGTGCCAAGCCGTGGTTTGGCAATGACAGCCCACCATTCTATAACTGAAGGAGAACGCACTTGGGAACGGCTTTCTCGCCCCACGCACGGGAGCAATGATATCATCCAGAGAGAGCTTGCCAGATGTAAAATATTTAGCTTCCAAATAATGCAAGAAAGACGCATCGGTGCGAAACGTGTTTAAGAGTTATTGAAACAGCACATTGGTAAGTGAAACACGCAGGAATTACATCAATTGTCAGAAGTTGGCTATATAGGGAACAGACTACTGGAAGTAGATGTAAAATACGTAAACCGCACTAATGTGGGATACCTGCAGATCCAAGCATCCTGTAGACTGAACGACGCTGCCAGGTTCACGACACAAGTTAATCCAGAGGATGCAGTTGAAATCTCCTCCCATCAACATTTTTCGCATATTTTGACGACGTTAGTAAATGGCACCTTCCTTAAAAACCGTCAGTGGTCATATGTGAGACCAGATTCAGAGCGAGTATAAAGAAAGCTTAAGGCGAGATCATAAAAACGACTCCCTTTACATCGACAGTCGTCCAGCGTTTCAAAGTCAACGGCATAAAATCTCTACAAAGCACGGCCGTGCCAGTTGAGCTTCCCGACGAGACATTACAAAGCGTAGAATACCCAGAGAGACAAAAAATATCAAATAACACGTTTTGCAAACACACATCCCGAGACCACGGGAACACTTCTCTATTATTAATCAAAAAAAATTATGTGGTTGTCGCGGTGCTGGTAGTTGAGGACCTGTTGTAAGTATCTTCTATTACTGCTGCTGCTACTACTATTCCTGCTGCTATCGCACCTAGTTGGAAACATATTTGAACCCATGGTACAAATCTAATTTTACTATCCTACTCAATTTTTCATAAGACCTACTGTTCGAACGTATGGAATGAATATGGTACTAGTACTCTACTAACTGCGCCACACTGACCACGTGTATTTATGAAATAGGACAGCGTATTTTCCCGCTAAAGCACCATTATAAACAGTTCAGAAGACTTAGACGGAGCACATGTGTCAACGTCCGGTATGTTAAATTTACTGCGATACAAGCGATATCTGTGATCTTAACGATGGCTTGAGATCATCCCTTTTAATCTATGCACCAATTAAAGTCATTCGTCATCGACTGGCTGTGTCAGACTTTACAGTCTCAGTTGTCTCCTCAGAAGGGGGTGAGAACTGGTGACCCAGTGTTTTCTAGTGAATTACACAGATGGAAGTTGTCATTTACTCACGATGTATTCAACCAAAGACATGCAAAGCGATATCTTAATGCAATGCACGTTGTAAGGACTGTCTCCAGATTCCAGTGTCCATTATCTTATCCATAGGTTATGAACAGGCTACAGGGAGACAGGTCAGTACATAAGGCGTGTTGGAAAAGGCTGCCGACGCTTTACAACCCAACGTGAAGACCGATGCCCTCCTACCTCTGTGTTGCGGCGTCGTGAGGCAACTGCCAGAGCACTGCAGGACGAACTCGTAAGAACAACTGGAGCCTTGTTCGAGTACTCCACTTGACACGACAACATCTTGCAGTTTGCCTGCAGTTCTGCAATTCTCACGTCAATTGGCAACTACGTTACTGGGCAAATGTGTTATTCACACCTGAGTCCAGATCTCCACTGAAGCAAGGTGGTGACCGTGTTCGTGTGTAGAGATCCATGTTGAGCGGTACCTCCAGAATGTTGTCCAGTTCTGTGAGTTCTGTGATGCTATGGGCAACTCTTTAGTGTTGACAGCCATACGGACCTTGTTGTCCACGTTCGCCTCATAGCCAGGCAGTAGATCGAAGAGATCCTGTTGGACCATGTTGTGGCTACTGCATACGGTGATGGCCCTGAATTCATTATAACGCCAGAGCCCATACCGTGGGTGTAATCAGGGATGTCTTCCGAAGCCTCGACATTGAAGTAATGGACAGGTCGGCGGTGAGTCCTGGCCCAAACCCCATAGTGCATTTGTGAGACATGCTTCACAGACATTTTCATGATCATCCTGATCCACCATAGACTCTCCAAGAACTCTCATAGGCTCTCATTGTGGGAATGGATACCACAGGCGACGATCTCCATCGGTCACGCCACACAGCTTCCATCGAATATTTACAAATGATAACGGCTCACGGAGGGCATTCACATTACTGAAGCTCTCAAAGCTCAATGAAACGCTCCCAGAATGACGGGATAAACCTTTGCTTGTAATTTGTTTTCGATACCTGTCGTACATTTCAGTTCATTTTATGTATACGTCCGAGGATGTAATGAAGTTTTGTTATGTACTTAATCTGAAAAAAATAAAAGTATAATTTAGTAACACACTCAGTCCTCAATTATTGCTCAATGAAGTACGGCACACGCTCGAAATTTTGTTCCCTAATTCTTTTGAACACTGACTGTGGTTTGAGGATCACTTCTGTTGATGTCTTAGCCATTAAATTCGCTAGATCTGAATGCATCTAGGATACTACTGGAGTTCAATTCTACATCTGTAATGTAAGGGAGCTGTGCGTAAACGTGTAACGGCAGATAACTGATTTTCTCCATTCTTGATCAGCTGGCAATCATAAGATTACATGTGAAATGTAATGTAATGTAATGTCAATCGTAACAGTAGATCTCTCTCTCATGGACATCCGCGACGTTCGTTATCAATAGACCTCCAACCCAACATTTTTGTTGAAGGAATTGCACTGCATTCATCAGAAATGATTTAGGGATCCTATGCAAACATTTGATGTCTATGTCTGTCGCAAACGTATACTGAGATGTGGGGCATATGCAGACTTCAGTAAAACGCTCATGAAAGTGAGCACATAGACTGAATATAATACAGATCTCATCTCATATAGACATATTTGACAGTGTTGTTGTCCGTTTGAAGAGAACCAGTGCCAAAGTGAGTGTGGCGATTAACCTATCTAAGAAGTAAAGGAAGGCCAATATGTGGCGCTACCATTGACCATAAAACTGAAGTCAAACAGAAACTTTACATTGCGATGAAGTATACGTCAGGACATCGTGAACAACCTGAGAAACATACATTTCTGTTCCTCTTATAGAGGAGAAACTCATATACTGGCATTCGGTAAAATTTATATAGCATGAAATATGCGTCGTTAGGTAACATCGTGCACGACGTAACATAGATAGTCGTTCATTAGTAATTAAACTGGAGTAGTTCAATGTAAATATGAAACCGATACAGATCTCAAATAAAATATAAGACATGAAAGAATAAGTTAACAATCATCACAAACTAAAACGTTGCATAAGTATCACCAAATGTAGTCACATTATAATAGTCGAACATATAATAAATGACAAACAGAATGATTTAAGTAAGCCTGGATGAGGGGCAACACCTTGAAATAAAAAAGAAGCTAAATTTACGACTAAAAGGATTTTGATTTTTCTTTTTATATTTAATGGTACTGTATTTGACTGTAACAACACGTAATGACTGGGTGTTGTGTGATGTCCTTAGGTTAGTTAGGTTTAAGTAGTTCTAAGTTCTGGGGGACTGATGACCATAGATGTTAAGTCCCATAGTGCTCAGAGCCATTTGAACCACTTTTGTAACAACAGTCTACTTATTATCAGTATACAACTGTCACACAAATTAAAATGTTACAAGAGTACGACCAACTATAGTCATATTACAGTAATCGAATGTACAATAGATGAGCCGGCAGGTGTGTCCGAGAGCTTCTAGGCGCATCAGTCTGGAACCGCGCGACCGCTACGGTCGCAGGTTGGAATCCTGCCTCGGGCATGGATGTGTGTGATGTCCTTAGGTTAGTTAGGTTTAAGTAGTTCTAAGTTCTAGGGGACTGATGACCTCAGAAGTTAAGTCCCATAGTGCTCAGAGCCATTTTACAATAGATGACATACAATAGAGCCAGTTAGATAAGCCTAGATGAGGGGCAACAATCTGAATTGAAATAGAAGCTGATATTAGAATTAAGAAGATTTAATTTTTTTCATCTTGAATTGCGTAATGGTACAGTAATGGACAGTATAAAAGCCCAGCTTGGAGTAGATTCGTGAGGACACCAAAAAACATTTTGGCATATTGTGCTTGAAGCTGTAGAATTAGCATCATTAGTTGTCAAACACTGAAGCCCAATCATAGTGCTAAAACAGGGGTCATTCTGTATCTGGATTAATGGATTCCGTTTGTACATGTAGTTACACGTGATGTAATGCAAACGTATATATGAGTATGGGAGTGCAGAATTATACGTAACGAAAACGTACTGAACCCCAAACGTTCAATGTTCATAAGATTATTCACAATCTAATGTACACCGATCAGCCACAACATTATGACCACCTGCCTTATAGCTGGTACGTCCATCTTTGCAACGGATAACAGCGACGACGCGTCGTGACATGGAAGCAATGAATGGAAGCAATGAGGCCTTGTTTAATCGTTGGAGTGAGCTGGCGCCACAACTACACACATAAGTCACTTAATTCCCGTAAATTACGGGGAGAGGGTGGTGGGGGGGGGGGGGGGACGATGAGCTCTGCCACCACGTTGAATCACATTCCAGATGTGTTCGATCGCGTTCAGATCTAGCGAGTTGGGGGGCCAACACATCACCTAGAATTAGCTACTGTGTCCCTCGAACCACCACAAGACACTGTGCGTTGTCTTGCTGAAAACTGACACCGACGTCGGGAAACATGATCTTCATGAAGAGGTGTACATGATCTGCGACCAGTGTACGATACTCCTTGGTTGCCATTAAGTCTTCCATGAGCTCCACTGGACCCAAGGATGCAAAGGTTGCACTATGGAGCCGCCGCCAGCCAGTCTCTGCCCTGCAGCACAAGTGTCAAATAGCTCTCCTCTGAGAGGTCACGGATTAGCGCACTGTCATCAGCATGATGAACAAGGTATCGGGATTTATTAGACCATGCAACGCTCAGCCACTGCACCAACGTCTGGCGCCGATGGTCAAATGCCAATTTCGGTAGTACTTGCCGATGTCATGGTGGTAACATTGGCACATACAAAGGTCGTCGGCTGCGGAGGTCCATCATTAGGCGTGTCTGGTGCATTGTGTGTTCAGACACACGTGTACTCTGCCCAGCGTTAAAATCTGATGTTAGTGAGCCACAGTTCGCTGCCTGTTTTGTTTTACCAGTCCGCCCATTCTATGACGAGACGTGGCCGCTCAACCCCACGGCGTCTGGCGTAGTTTCACCTTGGCTTCGCCACGTGTTGAAGACACTCCCACAGCACTCATCGAACACCCGACAACTCACGAAATTTCCGAAATGCTCGTGCCGAACCTCCGGGCCGTCACAATCTGCTCTCGATCAAACCCAGACAGATCGCGCGCCTTCCCCATTCTACACGCGGACAACACTCGCTGATACCACATGCACCGTGCGTGTGTCTGACTAGCAATTATTCCTAGCCAAGTGACGCTGCTATCACCTGGACGGCTTTATATCAATAGTAGGTCGCTGGTCACAATGTTCTGAGTGATCGGTGCACATGTAACCGTATTCAAAAGGAGAAGTTAAATTTATAGCGCCCATAGGACCTTTCCATATTTCAAAGTTGCGCCTAATCTGAATGGTCAACTGCCTCTACTGTGGATGTATATCTCCATCAAGTTATGGTATCTGTAAGTGGAACTTGCGAGGACACCGAATGATGCCAGATTTCATTCGTCATGTTCATACCGACCCAGCATCTGGCGTGATGTAATGCATTGCCATTTGGTACTGTGCACTACACAATCACCTCTGATTCGCATAGGCTACTAATTTGGACAACGGTTACCTTACTGATGTGATAGGACAGTGTCCGCGTCACATCTAACACAAAACCGCATGTTGCCCTAGGGCGGCTTGTTCTCCTAATGTCCCATCCACTGAAGAAATTTGGTAATGGACAGCGGAGAGACTGGTAGGCCACCACTCGTCAACCACCATGACTGACAGACGTACTTTGCCATACAGCTGAAAAAGCGTGGAGTAAGATAGGTGAAAGTATCATCATATCGACTGAATAAGCAGCTGGAGTAAAGCCTTTGTCGCAGCCAGTTCTGTGTAGCCAGTATATCCTCAAATCACACGCAAATTTAATGATGTACTTTCCTACTCTATCTAGTACTCACTATACGTAAAATACTACTATTTGCCGTCCTTACAATTTTAATGCTCAGCAGTGGACACTATACTGATAATTTTCCGCTGGATATTGATGACAAAAGTGACCTTTAACCACAATTCCAAGGTGGAAGAACCTCCTTGAACAGTCTAGATTATGCCTCGATACAAATAGAACACAAAAACAAATAACACTGATACCATCAAGACTGATGTCACACATGTACCAAAGACAAAATATCTTAATGTGACTTGGTTCAAAAATCGCTGCTGACGGTTTCTTCGTTCCAGAAATTAGAGACCGCGGTAGCAATGTACAGCTGAAACGACCTTTTGATAACTATATTCTGGCCAAACAAGTGGAAAATATACCATTCTGCAAATCTGCGCAATTACCTTGAAAGTTGTTGAATTTTGAGCCGCTGGAAGAAAGCTGAGCAATGATTTGCCATAATGGAAACCATAATTCTTCAGTGGTCATTCTAAGGTCCCCCTCTCCCCGTCACTAATTGGTTGCTGTGGAAATTTGATCATGTTTCGCGTTTGCACTCAGAAATTTCAAATAAGGGTACCGTTTCCGAAGATGTGTACAACAAGCTATTTCGAAAAAGATACTACTGGCCATTAAAATTGCTACACCAAGAAGAAATGCAGATGATAAACGGGTATTCATTGGACAAATATATTAAACTAGAACTGACATGTGATTACATTTTCACGCAATTTGGGTGCATAGATCCTGAGAAATCAGTACCCAGAACAACCACCTCTGGCCCTAATAACGGCCTTGATACGGCTGGGCATTGAGTCAACTGGGCATTGGATGGAGTGTACAGGTAGAGTTGCGCATGCAGCTTCAACACAATACCACAGTTCATCAAGAGTACTGACTGGCGTATTGTGACGAGCCACTTGCTCGGCCACCATTGATCAGACGTTTTCAATTGGTGAGAGATCTGGAGAATGTGCTGGCCAGAGCAGCAGTCGAACATTTTCTGTGTCCAGAACGGCCCGTACAGGACTTGCAACATGCGGCCGTGCATATTATCCTGCTGAAATGTAGGGTTTCGCAGGGATCGAATGAAGGTTAGAACCACGGGTCGTAACACATCTGAAATGTAACGTCCACTGTTCATAGTGCTGTCAATGCGAACAAGAGGTGACCGAGACGTGTAACCAATGGCACCCACCCCATACCATTACGCCGGGTGATACGCCAGTATGGCGATGACGAATACACGCTTCCAATTTGCGTTCACCACGATGTCGCCAAACACGGATGCGGCCATCATGATGCTGTATACAGAACCTGGATTCATCCGAAAAAATTACGTTTTGCCATTCATGCACCCAGGTTCGTCGTTGAGTACACCATCGCAGGCGTTCCTGTCCGTGATGCTGCGACAAGGGTAATCGCAGCCATGGTCTCGGAGCTGATAGTCCATGCTGCTGCAAACGTCGTCTAACTGTTCGTGCAGATGGTTGTTGTCTTGCAAACGTCCCCATCTGTTGACTCAGGGATAGAGACGTGGCTGCACGATCCGTTACATCCATGCGCAGAAGATGCCTGTCATCTTGACTGCCAGTGATACGAGGCCATTGGGATCCAGCACCGCGTTCCGTATTACCCTCCTGAACCCGCCGATTCCATATTCTGCTAACAGTCATTGGATCTCGACCAACACGAGCAGTAATGCCGCGATACGATAAATAGCAATCGCGAGAGGCTACTATCCGACCTTTATCAAAGTCGGAAACGTGATGGTACGCATTTCTCCTCCTTACACGAGGCAACACAACAACGTTTCACCAGGCAACGCCTGTCAACTGCTGTTTGTGTATAAGAAATCGGTTGGAAACTTTCCTCATGTCAGCACGTTGTAGGTGTCGCCACCGGTGGCAACCTTGTGTGAATGCTCTGAAAAGATAATCATTTGCATATCACAGCATCTTCTTCCTGTCGGTTAAATTTCGCGTCTGTAGCACGTCATCTACGTGGTGTAGCAATTTTAATGGCCAGTAGTGTAACTTATTCCTCCCCTCGTAGTTCCGAACAGGCAGCGCTCCTGGTATCAAAAGTGATAACAGACTGGAGCCCCTCGTCTTGCTCAGTCGGTCACAGGAAGACTCAAACGTTCATAACGGGTGGCAGGGACAAAGAATCCAGTGAAATATTTTTAAGTGTTTTATCTGAAAACTACCTTGAGCAGTTAAACAGAAAACCGACTCGTGGCGATAACATATTAGACCTTCTGGTGACAAACAGACCCGAACTATTTGAATCAGTTAATGCAGAACAGGGAATCAGCGATCATAAAGCGGTTACTGCATCGATGATTTCAGCCGTAAATAGAAATATTAAAAATGGTAGGAAGATTTTTCTGTTTAGCAAAAGTGACAAAAAGCAGATTACAGAGTGCCTGACGGCTCAACACAAAAGTTTTGTCTCAAGTGCAGATAGTGTTGAGGATCAGTGGACAAAGTTCAAAACCATGGTACAATATGCGTTAGATGAGTATGTGCCAAGCAAGATCGTAAGAGATGGGAAAGAGCCACCGTGGTACAACAACCGAGTTAGAAAACTGCTGCGGAAGCAAAGGGAACTTCACAGCAAACATAAACATAGCCAAAGCCTTGCAGACAAACAAAAATTACGCGAAGCGAAATGTAGTGTGAGGAGGTCTATGCGAGAGGCTTTCAATGAATTCGAAAGTAAAGTTCTGTGTACTGACTTGGCAGAAAATCCTAAGAAATTTTGGTCCTATGTCAAAGCGGTAGATGGATCAAAACAAAATGTCCAGACACTCTATGACCAAAAAGGTACTGAAACAGAGGATGACAGACTAAAGGCCGAAATACTAAATGTCTTCTTCCAAAGCTGTTTTACAGAGGAAGACTGCACTGTGCTTCCTTCTCTAGATTGTCGCACAGTTGACAAAATGGTAGATATCGAAGTAGACGACAGAGGGATAGAGAAACAATTAAAATCGCTCAAAAGACGAAAGGCCGCTGGTCCTGATGGGATACCAGTTCGATTTTACACAGAGTACGCGAAGGAACTTGCCCCCCTTCTTGCAGCGGTGTACCGCAGGTCTCTAGAAGAGCGAAGCGTTCCAAAGGATTGGAAAAGGGCACAGGTCATCCCCGTTTTCAAGAAGGGACGTCGAACAGATGTGCAGAACTATAGACCTATATCTCTAACGTCGATCAGTTGTAGAATTTTGGAACACGTATTATGTTCGAGTATAATGTCTTTTCTGGCGACTAGAAATCTACTCTGTAGGAATCAGCATGGGTTTCGAAAAAGACGGTCGTGTGAAACCCAGCTCGCGCTATTCGTCCACGAGACTCAGAGGGCCTTAGACACGAGTTCACAGGTAGATGCCGTGTTTCTTGACTTCCGCAAGGCGTTTGACACAGTTCCCCACAGCCGTTTAATGAACAAAGTAAGAGCATACGGACTATCAGATCAATTGTGTGATTGGATTGAGGAGTTCCTAGATAACAGAACGCAGCATGTCATTCTCAATGGAGAGAAGTCTTCCGAAGTAAGAGTGATTTCAGGTGTGCCGCAGGGGAGTGTCATAGGACCGTTGCTATTCACAATATACATGAATGACCTGGTGGATGACATCCGAAGTTCACTGAGGCTTTTTGCAGATGATTCTGTGGTGTATCGAGAGGTTGCAACAATGGAAAATTGTACTGAAATGCAGGAGGATCTGCAGCGAATTGACGCATGGTGCACGGAATGGCAATTGAATCTCAATGTAGACAAGTGTAATGTGATGCGAATACATAGAAAGATAGGTCCTTTATCATTTAGCTATAAAATAGCAGGTCAGCAACTGGAAGCAGTTAATTCCATAAATTATCTGGGAGTACGCATTAGGAGTGATTTAAAATGGAATGATCATATAAAGTTGATCGTCGGTAAAGCAGATGCCAGACTGAGATTCATTGGAAGAATCCTAAGGAAATGCAATCTGACAACAAAGGAAGTAGGTTACAGTACGCTTGTTCGCCCAATGCTTGAATACTGCTCAGCAGTGTGGGATCCGCACCAGGTAGGGTTGATAGAAGAGATAGAGAAGATCCAACGGAGAGCAGCGCGCTTCGTTACAGGATCATTTAGTAATTGCGAAAGCGTTACGGAGATGATAGATAAACTCCAGTGGAAGACTCTGCAGGAGAGACGCTCAGTAGCTCGGTACGGGCTTTTGTTAAAGTTTCGAGAACATACCTTCACCGAAGAGTCAAGCAGTATATTGCTCCCTCCTACGTATATCTCGCGAAGAGACCATGAGGATAAAATCCAAGAGATTAGAGCCCACACAGAAGCATACCGACAATCCTTTTTTCCACGTACAGTACGAGACTGGAATAGAAGGGAGAACCGATAGAGGTACTCAGGGTACCCTCCGCCACACACCGTCAGGTGGCTTGCGGAGTATGGATGTAGATGTAGATGTAGAACCGTCCTCTTCGCCTGACAGAACAGTGGCGCAACAGTACACAAAAACACTGTGGTGACCAAAGTCTTGGCATAGCGATATGCACGTATACAGATGGCGTACAGGAACTATTAAAGGGAAGTACATTGGCGAAGTGAGAAGGTTCGAGACCTGATTATTGCCGCGAAATGGGAATTAACGGACTTTGAACGTGGTATTGTAGTTGGAGCTATATGCATGGGACATTCCATGTATGAAATAGTTAGATAATTCAATATTCCGAGATCCACAGCATCAAGAGTGTGCCGAGAAAAACAAATTTCAGGCAACTCCTCACAGTGCAATGGCCGAAGGCATTCACTTAATGACTGAAAGCAGCGGCGTTTGCGTAGAGTTCTCAGTGCTAACAGACAGGAAACAAACTGCGTGAAATAACCGCAGAAATGCATGTGGGACGTGCGACGAACGTATCCGTTAGGACAGTGCGGCGAAATCTGGCGTGTATGGCCTATGGCAGCAGGCGACCGACTCGAGTGCCTATGCTAATAGCACATCGCCTGCAGCGACTCTACTGGGCTCGGGACCATATTGGTTAGGCCCTAGACGACTGCAAAACCGTGACCTCGTCAGATAAGTTCAGATTTCAGTTGGTAAGAGAGCCGATGATAGGGTTGGAGAGAGGCGCAGACGCCATGAAGCCATGGGCTCAAGTTGTCAACAACGCACTGTAGAGGCGGTGGTGGCTCCATAATGTGTGCGCTGTGTTTACATGGGCTACTTGGCGACCACTTGTAGCTAAAAACGATTGAAGTTCTACGGATGACCATGTGTCATATCATCGGATCACATTTGTTCGCGATTGTTTTCAAGAATTCGAGCCAATCCACCCGGCATGAATCCCATCGAATATAGTCGAGAGGTTAGTTCCTAAACCGGTAACACTTTAGCAATTATGGACGGTGACAGAGGAAATGTGGTCCAGTATTTTTGCAGGGGACTTCGAGCCACTGATAGAGTCCATCCCACGTCGAGCTGCTGCAGTAAGCCGGACAAAATGAAAGCCGCGCGGGATTAGCCGTGCGGTCTCTGGCGCTGCAGTCATGGACTGTGCGGCTGGTCCCGGCGGAGGTTCGAGTCCTCCCTCGGGCATGGGTGTGTGTGTTTGTCCTTAGGATAATTTAAGTTAAGTAGTGTGTAAGCTTAGGAACTGATGACCTTAGCAGTTAAGTCCCATAATATTTCACACACATTTTGAACAAAAGGAGGTCCGACCCAATGATGGAAGGTTTCCATGACTTACGTCAACTCAGTGTATAGACAAAGTGTCTAGCCGGCCGCGGTGGCCGTGCGGTTCTAGGCGCTTCAATCCGGAACTGTGGGACTGCTACGGTCGCAGGTTCGAATCCTGCCTCGGGCATGGATGTGTGTGATGTCCTTAGGTTAGTTAGGTTTAAGTAGTTCTAAGTTCTAGGGGACTGATGACCTAAGATGTTAAGTCCCATAGTGCTCAGGGCCATTTGAACCATATTTGACAAAGTGTCTCCACCCTGATCAAGCATCAGATTGAGCTAGATGTCAAAACGGAGCACAGTCCGTGCCTAACTGCGCTGTTCAGACGCGTACAGTAGAAAAGAGCGGAGGGGCGGACAGTTCGCGCAGCTGTGGTCCTCGGGCCCTGCTCCTGGTCAGGGCGGGTCGCGAGCGCCTGCAGACTGATCCGGGCATTAGCTGGATGGATTGCGGGATCGCCGCCGGAGCCGCCCTGATTGCGGCAGACCGCAACGCTACCGCCAGCGGGCTCGCCCCACTGTGCACCCCGACTGCCCATCCCTTTACCATCCCGTCTCACAGTGCTGGGAAGGGTGCGACGCGAATTTGTCGCCTGTTTTTACCGACGGCGAGTTACGCCGAGCCATAATTCTGCGCGCAAAAAAGGCCCTCGTTAAGTGGACGGCCTTACGACATGTGCCACATAAACAGAAAAGCCTGGGCTAGAAAATTAGTACTGCTTCTCTCGCTCTGGCTCGCCATACCGCGAAAGAGTATAATGCTCGCAATTTCACTAATAACGTGTCGTAAAGCAAGGCGAGATAATCTGTGATCAAATAAATTCCTTGTCGTGTTACATGGCAACGTTACTCACTGCAGAAATACAGGGACTGACATTCGTGACGCAAAATTACAAGATAAACATTAGCACACATTCACTGAAATAAATGAGTGAGTTTCAAAAGGCTACTCCTGATGCACATTAGCTTCATCAGCGCATTCTTGTGCAACATTGTTATTAATACGTACACGTCAAAAAACATACGTATTTTTTACGTCAAAGGCGCTTTATCAGTGTCAGAAAACTGCACTCCCAGCCATTAAAATAGTAAAATTGTAACACTATTGCAAACATGCCAAATTTAAACAGTCGCAAAATCCCCAAGATTAGCGATCTTTTACAGAGCGGAGTTCAAGGCGTGATGCCTATAACAGTTTCTACAACGAAACATTGTCTCGAAACCTGGCAGAAAATCCAAAGAGATCCCGGTCGTATGTGAAGTACGTTAGCGGGAAGAAACAGTCAATGCCTTCTCTGCGCGATAGCAATGGAGATACTATCGAAGACAGTGCTGCCAAAGCAGAGTTATTAACACAGCCTTCCGGAACGCCTTCACAAAAGAAGACGAAGTAAATATTACAGAATTCAAATCGAGAACAGCTGCCAACATGAGTAACGTTGAAGTAAATATCCTCGGAGTAGTGAAGCAACTTAAATCACTTAATAAAAGCAAGTCTTCTGGTCTAGACTGTATACCAGTTAGTTTCCTTTTGGAGTATGCTCATACATTAGCTCCATACTTAGCAACCATGTACAACCGTTCGCTCGACGAAAGATCCGTTTCCAAAGACTGGAAAGTTGCACAGGACACACCAATATTCAAGAAAAGTAGTAGGAGTAATCCACTTAATTACAGGCCCATATCGTTAACGTCGATATGCAGCAATATTTTAGAATATATATTGTGTTCGAAAATTATGAATTACTTCGAAGGAAACGGTCTATTGACACACAGTCACATGGGTTTAGAAAACATCTTTCCTGTGAAACACAACTATCTCTATATTCACATGAAGTGCTAAGTGCTATTGACAAGGGATTTCAGATCGATTCCGTATTCCTGTATTTCCGGAAGGCTTTTGACACTCTAACACACAAGCGGCTCGTAGTAAAATCACGTGCTTATAAAATATCGTCTCAGTTACGTGACTGGATTTGCGATTTCCTGTCAGAGAGGTTACAGTTTGTAGTAATTGATGCAAAGTCATCGAGTAAAACCGAAGTGATTTCAGGCGTTCCCCAAGGTAGTGTTATAGGCCCTTTGCTGTTCCTTATGTATATTTGGGAGACAATCTGAGCGGCCGTCTTCGATTGTTTGCAGATGACACTGTCGTTAATCGACTAATAAAGTCATCACAAGATCAAAACAATCTGCACAACGATTTTGAAGAAATATCGGTATGGTGCTAAAAGTGGCAGTTGACCCTAAATAACGAAAAGTGTGAGGTCATCCACATGAATGCTAAAAGGAACTTGTTAAACTTCGGTTACAAGACAAATCAGTCTAATCTAAAAGCCTTAAATTCAACTAAATACCTAAGTATTACAATTACAAACAAATTGGAAAAAACACACAGAAACTTTTGTGGGTAGGCTAATCAAAGACTGCGTTTTATTGGCAGGACACTTAGAAAATGTCACAGACTTACTAAGGACACTGCCTACACTACGGTTGTCCGTCCTATTTTAGAATACTGGTGCGCGGTGTGGGATCCTTACCAGATAGGACTGACGGAGTACTTCGAAAAAGTTCAATGAAAGGCACCACGTTTTGTATTATAGTGAAATATGGGAGAGTTTGTCATAGAAGTGATACAGGATTTGGGCTGGAAATCATTAAAAGAAAGGTGTTTTTCGTTGCGACGTAACTACGGTCGCAGGTTTGAATCCTGCGTCGGGTATGGATGTGTGTGATGTCCTTAGGTTAGTTAGGTTTAAGTAGTTGTAAGTTCTAGGAGACTGATGACCACAGATGTTAAGTCCCATTGTGCTCAGAGCCATTGCGACATAATATTCTCACGAAATTCCAATCACCAACCATCTCCTCCGAATGCGAAAATATTTTGTTGACAACGACCTACATATGGAGGAACGATCAGTACGATAAAATGAGGGAAATCAGAGCTCGCACGGAAAGATATAGGAGTTCATTCTTTCCGGGCGCTATACGAGACTGGAATAATAGAGAACTGCGAAGGTGGTTCGATGAACCATCTGCCAGGCACTTAAATGTGATTTGCAGAGTATCCATGTAGATGTAGATGAACATCAATAAGAAAAGCAGAGAGAGATATTTTACTTACTCCGCGTATACAGTAAAATTGCATGATCCAGTCATATTAATGTAACCACCGTCTACGTGTCACGCCATCGTGTAATAATCACTCACGTACGACGGGTGGTAGCGCTAGCAGTGAACCTGTATATTCGTTAAGCGTATCGACAGTACGCGGAAAACAATGCAGTCGTTGTCGTAATACGGAAAAAGCGCAATTTATCTGACCTCCAAAAGGCCACGGTCATTGGACTTCGGGCCAAGGGCGGAAGCATTTCCGAAACGATTAAGGCTGTTAACTGTTGGCGTGCCGCCGTATATACAGTGCATGGTACAACGGTGCTATCCAGAACCGCCGCTGGGGCAATTGTCGTGTATCACGGGTTATAAAGACATGGGCGAACGACGGCTGCGGATATGTGTACGGGTGAATAGCTGTACAAATATGGATGCAACCGACCGCCCAGATGATCTAAGCGGCTACCAACAATGTCTCCTCAATGACCGCTCAGCGAACGTTCCTGCGTATGGGTCACTGCAGCCGGTGTCTGCTTCATGCATCCATACTGCCTGCTGTTCATCTGGAATTTGCACACTAGTGCCGCAACTGGACTTCCATCGAGTGCCGACCGGTGGCCTCTTGATCTGAATCACATTTTATGCTCCATCGGACAGATGGCAAACACCCTGAAAAAATCTGCGGAAGGGTGCAGGCCCGAGGATGAAGCGTTATTGTCTGGGGAATATTTTCGTGGTTATTCCTGGATGATCTCGTCGTTCTGGAATGCACAGTGGATCACGCCCCCCCCCCCCCCCCTCCTCTTTGTCCTATCACGGAAACCAGGAATGGGGATACCCTTTGGAGCAAGGGTAGATAGGACACAAGGTACAAAAAAATGGTTCAAATGGCTCTGAGTACTATGGGACTTAACATCTGAATTCATCAGTCTCCTAGAACTTAGAACTACTTACACCTAACTAACCAAAGGACATCACACACATCCATGACCGAGGCAGGATTCGAACCTGAGACCGTAGAGGTCGCTCGGTTCCAGAATGAAGCGCCTAGAACCGCTCGGCCTCACCGGCAAAAAGGGCACAAGGATCGTGGAGTGAAACGTAGTAAGCATAGAAAATGAAATTTACTTTATTGACAAGATCGTACGTCGGCACTTGAGCAATGCACACAGTTATTAAGAAAAACAACATACAATTGGTATTATCCACGTTATATAATAACACATTCCAGTTTTCAGTTTAACGGAATATGACGTGACCGATGAGGCTTCGTAAGTTCCAACCGGTCCTAGTCGTCTTTCAAACAACTGACACAAGCTAACAAGTAATCCAAATGCAAATGGCCTTTCTTTACTGAATAAGAATAAGTCAATAACACCTCAATAATCGCCACGGTTCTCAGCAGTCTCAAATAAGAGAATCATTTATTATTTTCGGTTCCAACAGGCACATAAGCCATTGAATCATTGAAATCAGCCACGGCTCTAATCATCTACGTATGGTTCAAATGGCTCTGAGCACTATGGGACTCAACTGCTGTGGTCATCAGTCCCCTAGAACTTAGAACTACTTAAACCTAACTAACCTAAGGACATCACACACATCCATGCCCGAGGCAGGATTCCAACCTGCGACCGTAGCAGTCGCACGGTTCCGGACTGCGCGCCTAGAACCGCG